>NC_092320.1:52256056-52597306 GCF_036785885.1 Coffea arabica | reverse complement strand
TCAAGCATCATTGAAAAAGAAAGACAAAGGTGTTGAGACAAATTTTATTGATCAAAAGAATGATTATGATAATGGTGATGATGCTGATATGACACGCCTCAATATAACTGATTTCTTTGAACATCCTGAAGATGTCAACAAATATCCCATAATTGTTTAGATGTTTTTATGATGCTTTATATATTTCATGTAATTTTCTTTTCCTTCATTATTTATCTTCGCATCTTTATTAATGTTTAGCTTTTGTTTGAATTTTTCTTCTTGAAGAAGAAATGAATGCCGAATATTTGGGATCAAATAATAGTGATGATAATATTTGTCTCGTTGATAGTGCTTCTACGCACACCATATTGAAAAATAAAAAAATATTTTTCTTGTTTAACAATGGGAGAGACAAATATTAATACCATCTGTGGTAGTACAAAATTAATTGAGAGCTCTGGAAGAGCCACTCTATTTCTCCCTGAAGGAACTAGAATTGTCATAAATAATGCACTACTCTCTCCCAAGTCTCGGAGAGACTTATTGAGTTTCAAAGATATCCGCGATAATGGATATCGCATCGAAACAATAAATGAGACAAATGTTGAATTTTTATTAATTACAAATACCATTTTTGGGGGAAAATGTGTATTAGAAAAATTATCTTCTCTTTCTTCTGGCTTATATTATGCACAAATAAGTGCTATTGAAATTCATCACCTAGCAGATTAGAAGTCTGCTCATCCTAATAATTTTATGATTTGGCATGATCGTCTCGAACATCTTGGGTCTATTATGATGAGACGAATAATTGAGAATTCGTATGGCCATTTATTGAAAAATCAAAAAGTATTGAAATCAAATGAATTCTCCTGTATTATCTGTTCTCAAGGAAAATTAATTATTAGACCATCACCAGCTAAAGTTGGGACTGAATCTCCCACATTTCTAGAACGAATTCATGGTGATATATGTGGACCTGTAGATCCACCATGTGGACCATTTCGATATTTTATGGTGCTAATTGATGCATCAACTAGATAGTCACATATACGTTTGTTATCTACTCGCAACATAGCGTTTGCGCGATTGCTTGATCAGATAATTGAATTACGAGCACAGTTTCTTGATTATCCTATTAAAAGAATTCGTTTAGATAATGCTGGTGAATATTCGTCACATGCTTTTGACGAATATTGCATGTCCATTGGGATAACTGTTGAACATCCTATAGCCTATGTTCACACATAGAATGATCTAGTCGAATCATTTATTAAAAGGCTACAATTAATTGTTAGACCATTGTTGATGAGGTCTAAACTTTTTCTATCTGCTTGGGGATATGTTATATTACATGCTGCAACACTTGTGAGAATCAAGTCGACTAGTTATCATAATTATTCCCCCTACAATTAGTATTTGGTTTTGAGCCTAATATTTCTCATTTACGAATATTTGGGTGTGCGGTTTATGTTCCTATTGCACCGCCCCAACATCGTAAATTGCCCCCAAAGACGATTGAAAATATATGTCGGGTATGAATCATTTTCTATAATTACATATATTGAGCCATTGACAGGTGATTTATTTACCGCAAGATTTACAGATTGTCATTTTGATGAATCACATTTCTCGACATTAGGGGGAGGAACAGATCAACCGTAAAAGGAAATTTATTTGAAAATTTTCATTGGATTTCCTAGATTCTCGTACAAAAGAATGTGAACTAGAAGTTCAAAGGATCATACATTTGCAAAATATTGCAAACCAATTATCGGATGCATTTAATGACTCCAGAAGAGTCACCAAATCACATATTTTTGCTGAAAATGCTCCGATTAAAATAAATGTCCCTGAAGGACAAATCACAAGTGCTAATGAATCTAAAGCACGCCTGAAACGCGGGAGACCTCTTGGTTCCAAAGATAAAAATTCTCGAAAGAAAAGAAGATCAAATGATCAATAATTAGTGACAAAATTCAACCTCCTGAAGAGCCAGCTCCCGAAGGGCTAACTTCTGAAGAGAATGAAGTTATAGAAAATTTGATAAACTTTATCACAACAATAAAAAGTTGGAACCGAAGAGAAATAATTGTTGATAGTACTTTTGCATATAATGTAGCACTTGATGTTATGATAGATGACGAGGATTATGAGGCTAGATCGGTTGATGAATATCGACATAGAAATAATTGAGCAAAATGGAAAGATGCGATACAATCTGATTAGATTCACTAGTTAAAAGAAATGTTTTTGGACCTGTAGTCCAAACACCTGAAGGTGGAAAGCCAATTGGATATAAATGAGTTTTTGTGAGGAAAATGAATGAAAAAAATAAAATTGTGTGATATAAAGCAAGACTTGTAACCCAAGATTTTTTACAAAGGTTTGGGTTTGATTATGATGAAATGTATTCACCTGTAGTGGATACGACCACATTTAGATATCTTGTGAGTATTGTAAGGCCCAAAGACAACCTAAGAGGGGAGTGAATTAGGTTGATTAAAATTACTTGATTTAGTTTATGCACTTTTTCTTTAATAAAAATTTACCTTCTTTTCTAGTAGTGACCAGCCAAGTAAATTTAAAAAAGAGAGCAATGTTGATCAGAAAAGAGAGTGTATATAAGCAATGAGAATTTTATTAAACAGAAAGAATAAGATAGAGTATCAAACCAATTGTCTACCAAACTTTCCTCAAATTTGAAGACCAATCACAAAGATGAGCACCTTCTCTTTGATGAATAATAATCAACTCAATGTACTATGGAGGGATCACTTCCTCCTTGCCCCAAGTCTCACTTAGTCAAGTTAGGAAGTTTTACTATCACTCAGATAACCCTCAACAAAGCTACACTATTAAAATTTCAAACACAAGAGAAGTGCTTACAAGAAATTCACACTACTTGGAGAATAAATCTTGCTAAGGAGACTATTTTCTAGCTAAAATATCTCTTGAAATCTTGTTAACGAAGTGTGCAAAAATCCCCCACTGGTTCAAAATCGTTTGTATTTAAAGGGGACCAAAAATGGGGTTCAATAATGCTTCCAACGGATAGTAGGTAGATGAAGAGTCAGCTAGCCGTTGGGGCCGTCGGACGTCCGATAGATTAATCACCGTCCGATCCCATCGTCCGAAAATCAGCCAAGTTGTCGTTCAGACGTCCAATGGGATGTTATCGTCCGACAGCACCTGCGTTCGAACGTCGTCAGAGGGTCATCAAAACTTTGCGAAATTTCTCGGACGTCCGATGCGATCGATGTGCTTCCAAAGCGTGCGTCCGATCCTTCCGGACGTCCGATGCTTCCCTACGAGCGTCCGACAGAGTTTCCTTCTTGATGTTCTTCATTCTTTCGGACGTCCGACAGCTTCCTTTAGGACGTCCGACATGAGTGCCCTATTTTTGCTTCTTCTTTTGGTTGATTTTCTTTCCTTGACACCTTTGTACCTGATTCTCTTAAAAGGAAAACACTTATATTTGAAGAGAATTAGATAAACATCTCAAAGTGCTTTGTGATCATCAAAATCAAGAATAACATTCTCCCCCTTTTTGATGATGACAAAACAATGGTTTGAAATGAAATTTGATGATTACAAATAGGTTCCCCCTTTTTCATTTGACAAAAGCTCCCCCTTACTTAATCAATCGTAGAACAAAAACTGAAAAACTCCCCCTCACTTGACTACTCCACAGATTTATTTAAAACAGTTTATCCCCGATATTTTACCAACTGTCCAGCCAATTCAACTGTCCAACTGTCCAGACATTTTACCAACTGTCCAGCCATATCCATTCTCCCCCTTTTTGTCATCACAAAAGTCAAAAGGCAGTAACATGAACAAGAACTGATCGTTCATAACAAAGTTTTGAACTAAACATTCATAACAAAAACTAAATATTCATAACATTCATAACATTACATCCACATATCCAGTTTTGAACATTACAAGCACCAGAATTAAAGAAACAACAAAAAAATCCGAGGCAGCCATCTAATATCCAACAAATAGAAAACAGTCAAACAGAATGCAAATGATTCTAATAGGACTAGTGATCCTAAATGGTAAACTAAGTGGACCCAGGGGTCCTTCGAGTGAGCAAATACTGAGAGAGATCCTCCTCCTCAGTGTCTTCATCATTTTCAGCATCTTCACCAACTGGTTTCCTGCCTTTGTCAAATGTGAAAGGATCATGAGGTGCCACGGGAGTAGAGGTGAGGTCAATGGGAGCAGGACTCATAGAGCGAATAGGAGCTGATGAACTGGGATCAGTAGAGCGCGGCTCTTTGCCATGAGGAACTTCCTCAACCACAGGTGGGGGAAAGAGAAGATTCTTTTTATCCTGGAAGTCTGCTTGTTGCTCGGATGACATGGTGAGCATGAGACCATGTTCAAGAAGTAGAACATGTTGTTTAAGATTTCGAAGGAGCTCAACCACTTTAGAATTTGAAGAAGAAGATGCCTTAGTGACAGTCTTCTTAGGATGAATAGAAGTCAGTGATGGAGTGTGAAGAGGATCATGTGCAGCCTTAGATCTAGGTTCATTAGACGTGGCCCCCTTATAAGCCCACAAATTATCCCTAAAGACAAGATTCTTACGCTCAAAATAAACCTTATTAAAGGCAGAACAAAACGTTTCTTTGGGACAAACACCAAGGATGGGTACTTTGGAAAACTCAAAAATCTTCTGAAGAAATTTTTCATAAGACAATTTTCTACGAGAATCAGTGGTAAAGCGAAGTAAAAACTTGCACATGACAAAGTCAAAGTCAATGCGAATTTTTTCTCGAAAACAATAAAAAAAATACAGCTCCATTTTATTGGCATCTGTCCTATGACCATCGGTAGGCACAAGCAAATTTGAAATGATTGAGAAAGCAATGAGATTTACAGCAGTAAGGTCGTTTAGTTTTGCATCAGCAGGGGTAGAAAACTTCTTTTGAAAATAGGACAACATCTTAGCACTGTCAAAGTGATTATCAGCAGTGGGATGCTCTTCATAAGAAAAGAAATTGGCAATTTTACTTTTGCATCCTGGTTCAATAACAGTATTTAAAATAGCATTTACAATCTCAGGATCAAACACTAAATCTACCCCATTTACCCTGGACATAATTTCAGTGTGGTCAGTGCCTTTCCTAAGATTGGCAAAGAATTGATATAGCATTTCAGGGTAATAAACGTTAGGCATGGAAATGATATGTGACCATTTCTGGAATTCAAAGAGACGCAGAATGGACTCTAAACCTATCTTACGAAATTCAGAGGGATTTATAGTGCGTTGAGGAATGAAACCTTTTTGGATTATCCAGGAGTGTTTTTCTTTGGCAGCATCATCAAAGAATGGGGAGACAGTGGTTGATTGGGAGGGCGGTTGAGATGTAGTCCCTTGTCCGGATTCAGGCTGAGCAGAAGGCTGTGAAGTTTGAGCCTTTACTGCTCCCTTTTTGAAACGTTTGGAGGATCTTTTGGCCCTAGGAGAATTAGCATCCTCATCCCTGAGTGTGTGTTTGCGTCCGGCAGGTACTTTTCCTCCTCTTAGATTCACCATTGTGTGAAATGCGTGAGATGTATGATGCTAATAATGCACACAGTAGTATGGGAGCGAATCTCACAAGAATTTTGGAGTAAACGAGCCTTTAAGATGATTGATCAGAGTGGTTATGGGAAAATAGGGTTTTGAGGAAAATTTGGAAATTGTCGAAATGTGATGATATTTGGTGAAAAAATCAGGAAAATGAACTCGCAATGATCAGGAAAAGTTTTTTGTTGAGCCAATTTTGGACTAGGTGCTTCAGAAAAGCATGAATTGATAGTGAAAGGTGAGATAGTTTTCGTTCGAAAGAGAAGAGAAGAAGAAGGGTCTGAAGCAAATGAGGAGGGAAGTTACTTTAAAAAGTGTACCGTTGCACTGTCGGACGGCCGAATGAAGTCGTGCGTCCTACAGTTTCGTCCGAACAAGCGCTTTCTGGGAAAATAGCTGAAGAACATTATCGGACGTCCGCTCATCTGCTTTCGGACGTCCGAAGGTTTTGAAAAATTTTTAAAATGATTTTTCGATTATCCCTAATTTTGATCTTAGATGAATGAATTGATCCAATGGCAAAACTTTTGTAAAAATATCAGCAATCTAATCTTTAGAACAAACATAATTCACACAAACTTCATCTTTTTGAACAAGATTGCGAATAAAGTGGTGCTTTATATCTATATATTTTGTCCTAAAATGCTGAATTGCATTTTTGGTCAAATTGATAGCACTAGTATTATCACAGAATATAGGCATGCAGTCATATAACAATCCAAAATCATTCAAAATATGCTTCATCCATAAAAGTTGAGCATAACATGCACTAACGGCAATAAATTCCGCTACAGTTGTAGACAAAGAGATTGCATTTTGTTTTTTGCTAAACCAAGAAACTAAGTAATTACCAAGAAAGTGACAAGTTCCACTAGTACTTTTTCTGTCCACACGACAACCACCAAAATCCGCATCCGAATATCCATATAGATCAAATTCACAAGATCTAGCATACCAAAGACCATAGTCTAATGTACCTTTCAAATACCTAAAAATCCTTTTAACAGCGTTCGAAAGTGATTCTTTTGGACAAGATTGAAATCTAGCACACAAGCAAACAGCAAACATAATATCAGGTTTACTTGCGGTTAAATAGAGTAGGCTTTCAATCATACCTCTATAGTGCTTTTCATCCACATGATTACCTTTTTCATCTTTGTCAAGTTTTGTAGAAGTGCACATTGGAGTTCCAACTTGCTTTGAGTCCTCCATGCCAAACCTTTTCAGCAATTCCTTGGTGTATTTTGCTTGATTTATAAAAATTCCCTCTAGGGCTTGATGTATTTGAAGTCCAAGGAAGAAATTTAATTCTCCCATCATACTCATTTCAAATTCACTTTGCATAATGGTGGAAAAATCCTTGCATAGATACTCATTAGTAGTACCAAAAATAATATCATCTACATATATTTGCACAATAAGAAGATCATTTAACACTTGCTTAGTAAAAAGTGTGGTGTTCACAATATCTCTTTTGAAACCATTTTCAATCAAGAAACCACTCAATCTTTCATACCAAAATCTTGGAGCTTGTTTTAATCCATATAATGCTTTTGAGAGTTTAAATACATGACTTAGAAATTTTGTATTTTCAAAATCGGGAGGTTGATCCACATATATTTCTTGATCAATAAAATCATTTAAGAAGGCACTTTTAACATCCATTTGAAATAATTTGAAACATTTGAAGCAAGCAAAAGCAAGAAGCATTCTAATCGATTCTAATCTAGTTACGGGAGCAAATGTTTCATCAAAATCAATTCCTTCTTCTTGTGCATATCCTTTAGCAACTAATCTGGTTTTATTTCTTACAACTACACCTTTATCATCCAACTTATTTCTAAATATCCACTTCATGCTAATGATAGGTTGATTTTGAGATCTATCAACAAGTGTCCAAACCTTATTTCTCTCAAATTGATTAAGTTCCTCTTGCATTGCCAAAATCCAGTTTTCATCCTTTAAAACATCATTGATATTTTTGGGTTCAAAAAGAGAGACTAAAGCAAAATTGTCTATCAATTTCTTAGATGAGAAACGAGTCTTTACCTTCTCGGATGGATCACCAATTATAAACTCTCTTGGATGATTTTGGCTAAATTTTCAAACATTGGGAAGGTCTTTGAATGAATCATCATTCTTGTCTTCATCTTCCTTTTCTTGATCATCATGAACTTCATCCTCCATTTCCTTTGCTGCTGGTTTAGAGTTTCTTTCATCTCCAATTGTTAGCTTTTTCATTCCTTCACGAACACCTACATCATCATCCTCACACGAACTTTTGGAATTATCATCATTAGTTTCATCAAATGTTATGTGTATAACTTCTTCTATCACAAGAGTTCTTTTATTAAAAACTCTATTTCCTCTTTTGTTCACACAATACCCCAAAAATATTCCTTCATCAGACTTTTTATCAAACTTACCAAAATGTTCCTTTAAATTCAAAATAAAATATTTGCAACAAAAAACTTTGAAATATCCAATCGTAGGTTTCTTATCAAAAATCAGTTCATAAGATGTTTTATTCAAAATAGGTCTCAAGAGGATTCTATTCATCACATAACATGCGGTGTTTACCGATTCAACCCAAAGATATTTTGGCAAACTACATTCATTCAACATAGTTCTAGCAGCCTCTTGGAGTGTCCTATTTTTCCTTTCTACAACACCGTTTTGCTGTTGAATCCTTGCAATAGAAAACTCATGTGTTATGCCATTATGATCACAAAATTCTGAAAAATCACAAAACTTGAATTCCATCCCATTATCACTTCTAATCTTAACAATTTTTAAACCAAGTAGATGTTGCATTTTAGCAAACAGTGAAGTAAAATTCTTGAAGGCATCATCTTTATGAGCAAGAAATATCACCCAAATATATCTAGAATAATCATCAACAATTACAAAATAATATATCTTACCTCCTAAGCTAGTAATTTGAGTAGGACCAAATAAATCAAGATGCAAGAGTTCCAAAGGTTTAGAAGTTGATACACACTTCTTTGGTTTAAAGAAAATTTTTGTTTGCTTCCCAAATTGACATGCATCACAAATTTTATCCTTTTCAAAACTGATTATTGGCAAGCCTCTAACCAACTCCTTTTTCAAAATTTTCTTTAGTAAATCCATGTTAAAATGACAAAGTCTCCTATGCCACAACCAAGGATCTTCATTTGAAACTTTAAGACATTGGAAGCAAGATGAATCAAGTTTATCAAGAACAACAATATAAATATCGTTAAACCTCTTATCTTTGAACACAACATTATTTTTAGAGTCAAGTACAATGCATTCATGTTTTTTGAACAACACATTCAAGTCTTTATCACATAATTGATTAACACTAAACAAGTTATAACCTAAGTTATCAACTAAGAGCACATTATGAACAAAAGTTTCACCATCCTTATCAATATCACCTATTCCAATTGTCTTAACTTTCACGTCATCACCAAATGTTACCTTTCCACTTGATTTTGATTTTAGCTTTATGAACAACGAAGGATCACCGGTCATATGCCTTGAACAGCCACTGTCAATGAACCATTTTGATTTGTTTTAACCTTTTCCCTGAAAAGAGAGAGTGTTTGGTACCCTTTAACTTTTGGGTCTTCAATAGTTAGTATTGTGTCTAACTACCCACATGCATTTCCCTCCTTTGTTCAGATTTCTTTTCATATAACAATCTCCTTTCAAATGCCCTCTTTGACAACAAAAACTACACATAATGGAAGAGTCTTTAGTATGTAATGGTTTGATAAATCTCAATTCACTCCTTTTATATATTGTGAAACTATGTGCATTTTTGTTGTGTGCTAATGTTCTTTTATGAGCAATAAGAGAGGTGGTTGACATGTTCTTTTTTAGATAATCTTGTTTTCTATCTTTTAAGATCTCATCCAAATTGTCCATCCTTTTATTCAAATCACCATGTCTTTTCTTTAACTTTTCACAAACACTTGTCTTTTTATCAAATTTATTTTGAACATCACTCATTGTCAGTTTTTAGTTGTTTATTTTGGTGAAAAAGTCTTGCATTTTCTTGAATGAGAAAAATAATTTTCTATTTTAGCTACTTGTTTTTATCATAAGATTCCTTCAAGGCATCATGCAATTTTTCAACAAAGGATTCAAGATCATCATCACTATCAGATTGAGAGTGTATGGAAGTTACCTCATTATCTCCAATAGCCATGAAGGCCATTTGAGCTGATTTTTCTTCTTCTTCAACTTCGCCTTCGGAGTTGCATTCATTCCATGTAATCTGGAAGTTGTTGAACCTTGGCTTTCGATCAGCTTTTCCATCTTTCTTTTTCTTTAGAGAGCATTCGTTTGCGTAGTGTCCAGACTATCCACACTCGTAGCATTTGTCCAATTGTTTCTTGTTGAATTCTTGTTTTCCCTTATTCCTTGCATTTGAAGACTGATTCTGGAATTGATTGCTAGGTCCTCCCCTTCTAAACTTCCTTTTATTCAAGATTCTTTTGAAACTTTTTGTGATGAGAGCAAGATCGTTGTCATCACCATCCGAGTCTTCATCATCCAACAGAGCTGGATCATCATCATCTTGGACTGCCTTTAGAGTTATGTTTCTCTTTGCTCTCGCGTCCTCTTCCCCCTGCACTTTAGTTTTCAACTTCAACTCATAGGAGGTTAGTGAGTTAATGAGAGATTCAATAAGCACAGAATTCAAATCCTTAGCCTCCTCTATTGCAGTCACTTTACTTTCCCATTCTTTGCCCAATGCATTGAGAATTTTCCTGTTTTTCTCTCCCAAGGTGTATTCTTTGCCCCACACCTCGAGATCTTTGATCAAGTCATTGAACATGCAATACATTTTGTCAATATTCTCAAGGGATTTTATTTTAAATGATTCATACTTTGTGACCAAAATAAACTTTTTCTGTTCTCTCACGTTGTCACTACCCTTATGAATTTCTCTTAACTTATCCCACATTTCTTTGGCAGATTTACATCCTTTTACTCTAATGGATTCATTTGAATCTAAGGCACTATAAAGAACATTCATGATTTTGGCATTCAATGTGAGATTGGTTTTATCTTGAGCATTCAACTCAACTCTTATTTTTGGTCGAAACAAACCTGTATCTGCATCAAGAATGTTAGCATCATGCGGTCCTTCATTCACAATAAATGATAGCTCAATATCAATGGATTGCAAAAAGATAATCATTCTTTCTTTCCAACTAACATAATTGGAATCAGTAAACATGGGAGGCCTAGTGACAGATTGCCCCTCAACAAACATGGCATGATTGATTGTCATCTTTACTCCAAGCCGCTTGAGTTTAATCTCAAGGAGACCAAACTCTGATACCAATTGTAAGGCCCAAAGACAACCTAAGAGGGGGTGAATTAGGTTGATTAAAATTACTTGATTTAGTTTATGCACTTTTTCTTTAATAAAAATTTACCTTCTTTTCTAGTAGTGACCAGCCAAATAAATTTAAAAAAGAGAGCAATGTTGATCAGAAAAGAGAGTGTATATAAGCAATGGGAATTTTATTAAATAGAAAGAATAAGATAGAGTATCAAACCGATTGTCTACCAAGTTTTCCTCAAACTTAAAGACTAATCACAAAGATGAGCACTTTCTCTTTGATGAACAATAAGCAACTCAATGTACTATGGAGGGATCACTTCCTCCTTGCCCCAAGCCTCACTTAGTCAAGTTAGAAAGTTTTACTATCACTCAGATAACCCTCAACAAAGCTACACTATTGAAATTTCAAACACAAGAGAAGTGCTTACAAGAAATTCACATTACTTGGAGAACAAATCTTGCTAGGGAGACTATTTTCTAGCTAAAATATCTCTTGAAATCTTGTTAACGAAGTGTGCAAAAATCTCCCACTGGTTCAGAATCATTTGTATTTAAAGGGGACCAAAAATGGGGTTCAATAATGCTTCCAACGGATAGTAGGCAGATGAAGAGTCAGCTAACGTTGGGGTCCTCGGACGTCCGACAGATTAATCACCGTCCGATCCCATCGTCCGAAAATCAGCCAAGTTGTCGTTCGGACGTCCGATGGGATATTATCGTCCGACAGCATCTGCGTCTGAACGTCGTCAGAGAGTCATCAAAACTTTACGAAATTTCTCGGACGTCCGATGCGATCGATGTGCGTCCGAAGCGTGCGTCCGATCCTCCCGGACGTCCGATGCTTCCTTACGAGCGTCCGAAAGAGTTTCCTTCTTGATGTTCTTCATTCTTTCGGACGTCCGACAGCTTCCTTTAGGACGTCCGACATGAGTGCCCTATTTTTGCTTCTTCTTTTGGTTGATTTTCTTTTCTTGACACCTTTGTACCTGATTCTCTTAAAAGCAAAGCACTTATATTTGAAGAGAATTAGATAAACATTTCAAAGTGATTTGTGATTATCAAAATCAAGAATAACAAGTATTACAGTGCATGAAAAACTTGATATGCGTCTGATGGATGTTGTCACTGCTTATTTGTATGAAAATCTTGAAAATGATATTTACTTGAAAATCCCTGAAAGATTCAACATGCCTGAAACATGTAAATCAAATTATAGAGATGTGTATTCTATTAGAATACAAAAGTCTTTGTATGGGTTCAAACAATCTGGACGTATGTGATATAATTGTTTCAATGAATGCTTCACTAAAGAAAGTTATACCAATGATCCAATATGTCTATGTGTTTTTATTAAGAAAAATGGGTCAAATTTTGTGATTATTGCTATATATGTTGATGATTTCAATTTGATTGTAACTCCTAAAGACATCCAAAAGACTGTCGTATATTTGAACAAAGAATTTAAGATCAAAGACTTTAGAAAGACAAAATTCTATCATAGTTTACAAATTGAGCATTTAGAAAGTGAAATTTTTGTTCACCAAACTGCTTATACCCAAAAGATATTAAAGCGGTTCCATATGAATAAAACACATACATTAAGTACCCCAATGGTTGTCAGATCATTGGATCCTAATAAGATTCCTTTAGGGCACAAGAAGAATATGAAGAGATACTTGGTTTTGAAGTACCATATCTCAGTACAATTGGTGCGCTTATGTATCCTGCTAATTGTACAAGGCCAGATATATCTTTTGCTGTGAATTTATTAGCAAGATTTAGTTTCTCGCCTACAAAACGACATTGGAATGGTATTAAACACATTTTTCGCTATCTCAAAGGAACAATTGATCTTGGTTTGTTTTATTCAAATAAATCTAAACCTGAGTTGCTTGGATATGCTGATGTTATGTGCAGACAATGAAATTTTAATTAATTCTAAAAATTACCATTGATCTATAAATTATTTTTATGGCTTGTTTCTGTTCAATCGGATATTGCTATATGTCATGTACATTTGGAAAATTGGTTATTAAATGGCTAATTATATTTTGCCACGTGTCAAGGTGAGGTGTTCCAAATCAAGTCAAATTGCAGGGATATCTCCCCCAACTAAATCATATCATGTCACATGTCTATTGGATAAATATCTAAGTATTTATTTCTTATTAAAGAGATAATATTTAGAGTCGTTTGATCCATATATATCTTTTATATACTGCAATGGTTTGTTCAATCAAACGGCGCCACATCACTTGACCCACAAGCTTGGCCAATCGAGAAATTACCTATCTCTTTATTGATAAATATAAAATGAAGAGATAATATTTGGCTGGCACAGTCCTAATATGACTGCACGTCTTGCAAAACAAGTAAAGTGGTACACAGGTCTTCAATCTCTACCTCTTGCTATAACTATAAATAGGAGTCTTTCAAACCAAATCAGGGACACACAGAAACTCAGAGTCATCCAGAGGCATCTCATACGCTCAAGCATTGAAACTCCAAACTACGAAGGTCTAGGTCCTCAAGCTCCTCAAGTTTTCCATATATCAAAACTTGAGTTTTCAAATATTTTCAAGTTCTTCAAATCTTCCATATCAAGATTTGAAAGAATCGACGGTTGATCCAAGTACAAGCTGCGAAACCCTTGGGTTAGCGTTCGAGAAGAAGAATCGAAGGAAGTTCTCTATAAGTTTGAGAAAAATTCCAGAGATTGTACCCACATATTTCTAAATTTATATATTACATATTTGTCATGTATTTTTCTTTTCTTGTCATTTTGCAGACTCGAAATTTTAATCGCGTACAAATTTTTGGCACGCCCAGTGGGACCATCTCTGCCTTCCATCTCTTCTCTCCAAATATTCAACTACATATATCATCAATGGCACCAAAGAACAACAAAATCATGATGGCACGTTCCAAGGCTACTGATGCTAAGCCTGTTCAGGAAGCTGCATATGTTGCCACCAATACTCGCGCTATTGGTCCTGTGACAAGGAGTATGACGAGAGC
This sequence comes from Coffea arabica, assembly GCF_036785885.1. Lineage (NCBI taxonomy): Eukaryota > Viridiplantae > Streptophyta > Magnoliopsida > Gentianales > Rubiaceae > Coffea > Coffea arabica. The sequence continues at coordinate 52,583,375 of NC_092320.1, read as the reverse complement.
CTCCGCCCAAAGTAGCATGGAAGCTCCATCGGCGCCAACTCCCGTCTTTGGGTCAACATCACCAATGAGCTATTCTTCCACGATGGGAATCCAAGACGTTCCTGTCTCGATTGAGAAGGCTCTTGTCATGCTCGAATTTGGATCCGAATCCAAATTTTCTAAGCATGATGATGATTCATCAAGCACTGGATCAGTCTCTTCACATGAAACTCTTCATTCAAGACTTTCTATTGAAGATTCTACTGTTTCTTCTGCTGTGATGCCTGCCATGATGACAAACACTTTAAGTCTCGAAGAACAAGTTTCGAACATGTCCAAGATGATGGAAACTATGATAAAACACATCAAGGATCAAGATGCTCTTATCGCTCAACTGCTGACCCAGAAAGATCACGCTCCTGAAGAAAGCCATGTGAACTCTAAGGAGCACCAAGAGCGTGAAATTCCCTCATCTAAAGGCAAAGACAAGGTAAAAAAAGTATATGTGACCGCTGATGGAACTATTCCCGTGGAACAATTGAAGGAACTTGTTGAAGGCGTGATCAAAAACAAAAATGGGGGTGGTTCGAAGTCAAGTTTTACCTACTCCAAACCTTACACTGTTAGAATTGATAACCTAGCAATGCCTGCTGGATATCAACCGCCTGAGTTTCAACAGTTCGATGGAAAAAGCAGTCCAAAACAGCATGTGACCCATTTCATCGAAACCTGCAATAACGTTGGAACCTATGGTGACCTGCTAGTCAAACAGTTCGCCCGATCCTTGAAGGGCAACGTATTTGATTGGTACACTGATCTCACTCCAGAGTCCATCGACAGTTGGGAACAGTTGGAACAAGAGTTCTTGAATCGCTTCTGCAGCACTAGAAAAACCGTTAGTATGCTGGAGTTGACTAACACTCGTCAATGGAAGAATGAACCTGTGGTCAACTACATTGATAGGTGGAGAAGTCTGAGTCTCAATTGTAAGGACAGACTGTCTGAACCCTCTGCCATAGAAATGTGCATCTGAGGAATGCATTGGAACCTAAACTCCATTCTACAGGGTATACGTCCGAATATATTTGAAGAATTAACTACTCGTGTTCATGATATGGAGTTAAACATCACGACCAATACGACTGATGGGCTTCCTATTCAAGCTCCGCGAGTGCAGCTGCCTCGTCAAAGTAATGAAAGGCAAAAAAATAAAAAAGGGGGCAAGCCTCCTTCAAGATTCAATAATAAGGAGTCCATGGCAATAAACACAGCTCCCATAAAAATTGCTACCAAGGTGAGCTAAAAGGTCACTAAAAAGGTAGACTCCCCTCAATATAGGTCGGTAAAAAGACCCACTTTGAAAGAGATGCAAGAAAAAGAATACCCATTCTTTGAATCTGATTTACAAGGGATGTTTGATGATCTTTTCAAGGAGAAACTCCTTGAACTTCCTGAAATAAAGCGTCCAGAGGAAGCTGGTCGAGTCAATGATCCAAATTATTGCTGTTATCATCGCCTGATTGGCCACCCTCTCACTAAATGTTTTGTCTTTAAAAACAAAATTATGGAATTGGCCCGTCAAGGGAAAATCCTTCTCGAGAAAGATAAAGCATCGGCAAACCAAACAACAATAATGTTTGGGTCTGTGTGTTGTCCAATAGAAGTTTTAGCCACAACAAGCAGTGCTTCGTCCAAGAAGCTTAAAAAATCCTCAATTGAAAACGTTATTGAAAATGATGACGAAGGATGAACTTTAGTCACTCGAAAGAGGACTTGCAAGTCAAGAGTAAAGAAGCACATTTTTTTCAAAAAGCATTCATTCGACAAAGCCTAAAGTGACAATGAAACAACGAAATGTACCGAAAAAACAAAAGGGAGCGGCCACAACGCCAATTCTTTCAGATTTTCAGCTTCTTCAAGAGATTCGACAGCCCGTGACATTGAGAGAATTTGTACCCAAGAGGTATTTAAGTGACGATATTGATAATTCCACTTCTTGTAATGTCATCAAAGCTGAAAATCCTCAGGTCACACAAATTGGCACTAAATTTGAGAAAAAATTCAAAATCGATGGTAAACCACCAGTAGATTGTGCAACAACTATCATCTTTGATGATGACGATTTAACTGTTGAGTTCAAAACCCATAATCGACCTTTGTTTGTTAGTGTGTATGTCCGAGAACAAAAAATGAATCGGATACTCATTGATGGGGAATCTGCTGTCAATATTATGTCCGTACATGCTATGAAAGAATTAGAAATCTCAAGCGATGAACTTTTCCAGATTCGCCTCATGATCCAAGGATTTAACCAAGAGGGGCAAAGAGCAATTGGTCTCATAAGACTTGAATTGCTCATTGGTGAGTTGTCTTCCAGTGCGTTATTTCATATCATTGAAACCAAAACCTTTTATAATATGCTCTTGGGACGACCCTGGATTCACTAGAATGAAATTATACCATCTATCCTGCATCAATGTTTCAAATATTGTCGAGACGGTATAGTTAACAAGGTTGTTGCCGATGATAAACCTTTCACTGAGACCGAGGCTCACTTTACCGACGTCAAATTTTACCTTCAGAAAGAAGCAAAAAGAAAAGAATCAGTGAAGGAAGAAAGTCTAGATTTCAAAGTACCCATTTTGCGATATATTCCAAGATCAAGGAAAGAGGAAGGTCAGTCTTCTTTTATCAGGAATGGTACATTAAATGTTCCGCTCACCAAAATAGAGCCTGTTAAAAATGAGAAATCGAGCTTGCAAGAATTTGTTCGTCCCAAAGAAGAACCGGCGGTAGAACATTACTCACTACTAACTAATCGGATTCAAGAAGGTTTTGATCCAAACGCATATAGATTTCTCGCTGAGACGGGTTATAACCCAAATGAGGAGCATACATTAGGCAAACTCCCTCCTGAGGTGACTGGCGAGAAGATTCATGGATTAACACTTACGCAGAAAATGTTGAAAGAAAAAGGTTATAATGTTGAAAGTTCGTCAATGGGTCTTGGTTATCAACCGTCTTCTCCAGTGCGTATAATGATCAAAAGGGCAAGTTATAACTACGTAAACGAGGAAATGGAGGTCACAAGCCGAAGGAAATCTGTGTTCAATAAATCAAAACGTACTTCTGTGTTTGACAGACTTGGCCCACAGCCGAAAGATTTGAAACCGTCTATCTATGAAAGATTAGGCAGTAAAAAGCAAGAGTACTAAGTTGTTAAGGAAGAAAATCTTACTCCAATAAAGAAGAACGGACCAAGAAAGCAAGTCTCCAATTTCTTCATGCACTATGGAGACTTCTTTAATGTAAGAATTGAAACCATTTTTGAAGAACAAGATCAAGAAAGTATTGCTTCTTGCCATCATATCACGATCAGTGATCCCGAAGAAGAAGAAGAAGATGCAGATGACGCTCCCGCTGAATTTGAACAAGGAGTAAAAAATACAGTCGATGCCCTAAAAGAGATTAATCTTGGCACATGTGACGACCCTCGTCCAATTTACATAAGTTCTTGTATGACTCCTGAAGAAGAGAAAGAGTATGTTGATTTGCTGCTCGAGTTCAAAGATGTCTTTGCTTGGAATTACTCAGAAATGCCTGACTTGGATCCTAGAGTCGCTGTTTATAATTTATCTGTCAAGCGAGAAACAAAATCTGTCAAGCAAACTCAAAGGCGCTTTTGGCCCGAATTGATTCCTCTGATAGAAAATGAGATAAATAGACTAATTGAATCTGGGTTCATACGAGAAGTGAAATATCCAACATGGATTTCAAGTATTGTCCCTGTGAGGAAAAAGAATGGGTAAATCCTAATTTGTGTTAATTTTCGAGACTTAAATGAGGCTTGCCCTAAGGATGATTTTCCGCTCCCCATCACAGAACTGACGGTAGATGCTACGATCGAACACGAAGCACTATCTTTTCTCGATGAATCATCTGACTACAATCAAATACGTATGGCACCTAAGGATGAGGAACTCACTGCCTTCCGCACCCCCAAGGGAATTTATTGCAATAAAGTGATGCCGTTTGGCTTGAAGAACGCTGGAGCGACATATCAAAAGGCAATGCAAAGAATTTTTGATGATATGCTCCATAGAAATGTGGAGTGCTACGTTGATGACCTTGTGGTGAAATCAAAGAAGCGAGAGGATCATATTCAAGATCTTCAAAGAGTTTTCCAACGCCTTCGGAGATACCAATTAAAGATGAATCCTTTGAAGTGCGCATTTGGAGTCACTTCTGGCAAATTTCTCGGTTTCATCGTTCATCAACGGGGGATAGAGGTCGATCGATCTAAAGTTGATGCCATTGTGAACATGTCTGAACCGCGAAATATTCATGAATTGAAGAGCTTTCAAGGGAAGTTGGCATATATTCAGAGATTTATCTCTAATTTGGCCGGATGATGCCAACCCTTCAGTCGATTGATGAAGAAAGGAGTGCCCTTCGAGTGGGATGAATCATGTAGGAATGCTTTTACAAGCATCAAAACGTACCTCATAAATCCCCCAGTGTTGGCTGCATCCATCCCAGGAAAACCATTAATTCCCTATATTTCCGCTCAAGAACGGTCGGTTGGGGTCTTACTTGCTCAAGAAAATGATGAAGGTAAGGAGAATGCGCTGTATTATTTGAGTCGGATGATGACACCTAATGAGTTGAATTACTCACCCATCGAGAAGTTGTGTTTGGCACTTATATTTGTCATTCAGAAGCTAAAACATTATTTTCAAGCATACACTATTCGACTCATATCTAAGTCTAATCCCATTAAATATGTCATGGCAAAACCTGTACTGTCTGATCGACTCGCGAGATGGTACCTCCAGTTTCAACAATTCGAAATTATTTATGTACCTGCGAAGGCTGTCAAAGGACAAATATTGGTAGACTTTTTAGCCGATCATCCCATACCTGCCGAGTAGGAGTTGACTGATGAACTCCTCGATGAAGAAGTGTTTGTGGTCGAATCGTCGTGGTCAATGTATTTCGATGGAGTTGCTCACCGTAATGGAACTGGTGCGGGAGTTATCTTTTATACTCCTGAAACAGATATATTGCCGTACTCTTTCACTTTAACACGTCGGTGTTCAAACAATGTGGCCGAATATCAGGCATTAATTCTCGGTTTTGAAACGACTATAGACATGAAGCAGTTGCATCTTAGAGTCTATGGTGATTCAAAATTGGTGGTAAATCAACTTCTTGGTATTTATGATATTAAGAAACCTAAATTGATCTCATACTATAAGTATGCAAGACAACTCATGGAATATTTAGATGATGTCACTATAGAACATATTCTTAGAAGTTTCAACCAACAAGCTGACTCTTTGGCAAGGGTGGCGTCCATGATCACTCTACCCTCTCATCGAAATCAAATTTCAATATGTCAAAATTGGGTCATACCTCCGATGTTTGATGAAGAAGATGATGGTAAGAAAGAAAATGCTTATCATATTTTTGTCCATGAGATCGAAAAGGAGGATTGGCGTCACTCATCATTGATTACCTTAATCATGGGAAGTTACCAGAAGATCCTAAGAAAAGGGTTGATATACGTCGTCGAGCGCCACGTTTCATTTACTACAAAGGGACGCTTTATCGAAGATCATTCGATGGGGTGTTTCTACGATGTTTTGGAGAAGATGAGACCATGCAAGTAATGGAAGAGGCTCACTCTGGGATATGTGGTGCTACCAGTTTGGCCCAAAATTACACTTTCGCATTAAAAGAATGGGATACTACTGGTCAACAATGGTGAAGGACTGCATTCACTTTGCTAGAAGATGTCAAACTTGTCAATTCTATGGCAATTTCATCCATCAGCCTCCTGAACCATTGCACCCAACTGTGGCTTCTTGGCCGTTCGATGCTTGGGGTTTAGATATAGTTAGACCACTTCCAAAGTTTTTTGGTGGACACATTTTCATTTTGGCGGCGACAGATTACTTTTCAAAGTGGGTTGAAGCGGTTCCTCTAAGAGAGGTCAAAAAGGAGAATGTAACGAATTTCATTCGCTTGCACATCATTTATCGGTATGGAGTCCCGCGTTATATCATCACCGATAATGGTAAACCTTTTTGCAATGTAGCAATGAACAAACTTTGTGAAAAGTTTCATTTCAAACAATACAATTCGTCCATGTACTATGCTGCTGCAAATGGACTCGTTGAAGCATTCAACTAGACCTTATGTAATCTGTTGAAGAAAATCGTGGATAAATCGAAAAGAGATTGGCATCTTCGAATTGGAGAAGCACTTTGGGCATACCGAACTACTTTTTGAACTCCCACACAAGCAACCCCATACACGCTTGTTTACTGTGTTGAAGCTGTTCTTCCACTTGAGAGTCAAATACCTTCGCTAAGAATTGCAATTCAAGAAGGGCTCAGTGAAGAAGATAATGTTCGTCTTCACCTTTAGGAGTTAGAAGCACTTGACGAAAAGAGATTGGAAGCTCAGCAACGGATCGAGTGCTATCAGGCTCGCCTTTCAAAAGCATTTAATAAGCACGTCCGACCTCGCTCTTTCCAAATTTGAGAGTTAGTACTCGTCGTTCGGAAACCGATCATTCTCACTAATGGCGGCCAAAGAAAGTTTACTCCTAAGTGGGATGGCCCCTATGTTGTTCGAGAAGTGTATACAAATGACTTATACAAGTTGGTTACTGAACACGGGTTAAGGGTCGGCCCCATCAATGGCAAGTACCTAAAAAGGTAATATGCGTAATTGGAACCTCACGATGCTCCTGACCTGCATGAGCTAAAATTGTGGATGGCAACCACCAATAGTGTAGTAAATGGTTAAACTGTTGAAACACTCCACCAAGTCTAAGGTGGTAAATAAATAGATACTCCTGACCCGCATGAGGTTAAAATGTGAACGGCAGGAACTACGTGTGATTTGATTCCTTGTTGGGATACGTAGGCAGTTTGGAGGGCAACTTCTAAGTTCAGTTACACCACTCCAAATCAAATCCTTGTTCCTTGCAAAAAAAAAAAGAGAATTTTCTCTTTCCAAAAAAAAAGATATAAAATAAATAAAATGCTCTATTCGAGTTCTTGTATCTTTAAGAAAAAAAACAAGAGATAAGGAACGGAAAGCATTTTATTCAAAAAAAAATTCATTACATGAGAAAAAAAATGGAACAAATTCAAGAAAAGGACATGGTGAAAAGTCTAAATGTCAAATTAATAATCCACTACAGCTATTTTGCATGATTCAAGTGCAGACTTCATATCTTCAAGTTCCTTCACTGCGTCATCAGTCAAGATGCTGGTATTTTCAATAGAAGAGAGCTCATCATGTGCTTGTCTTATCTCGGTCTGGACCTCGTTGAAGGTCTCATGCTTATGATCGATGGTTGAGCTGATTTCCATTCTTTGTTTCTCCAAATCAATAAGTTCCTGTTGCAAAGCTTTCTTCCTATCTTCAATGGACTGAAACTTTTCTTCAAGACTTTGCAAACGACACGTTAGTTCTTCTTCCTTTGCCTTAACTCTTCTGAGTTGGACGGTCGCTTTGGAAAGGAGTTCTCCGTGTGTTTCTTTGCTCATCCTTTCCCACGATGAAGATGCCAAAAGATCATATGCCTCCGCCTTGACAAACAATTCTATCAAGTGGTCTTTTAAAGAGATACCATTGGTAGGATCCGTTCTTGTGATTTCTGCAATGATTTCCTCAGCACACTCTTTTAAAAAAGAGATCTGCTCAATTGGAGTGTCAAAAATCTGTCCCCAAAAATTCATCAACAAACTTTACAAGTACTTTCTTCGATGAGCCTGGATCAATTTTTGACCATGAAATTCTAAAACCAATGCTACCTTAGGTTTTTTCCGGATTTCATGCAAATTAGTCAGCTCCTTCTTTGACAAGGCACCTCCACTGGGGGCAAGTTGTTTTGGGATGCTGATAACGACTTCGTCACCTTTCTTGTTTGAAATTATAGCATCAGTTTCAAGTTCAATTGGTGAGTTGGTACCAACATCTTCTTGGCGGAATTCAAGAAGTGGGGGCTGGAAAAAAAAATGTTATCAGAGTTAAAAAAAAAGGGGAAAAAAGGAATGAAAAAAAGAAAGGAAAAAAGGAGGTTGCAAAAAAAAAAAAAAAAAGAAGATATGATTACCTTAAGTGGCGACACTCCAACCGACAGTGGTGAAAAGGAAACTTCCTCCAAATCAGAAGATATCCTCTTCTTCGATCGGTTCCCATGACGGTCTTGGCTACTACTGCCACTCGCCAACGAATGGGCTCCTCTTTGGGTAGATTCGATGCCCTGAGTTTGAGTCCCTTCTTCTTCTATAGCCTCGATAGAATCACGACCGTCCATCGTTTCAATTTCGACATCTTCTTCTGTGTGAGTCACTGATAAAGATTTTGAAACCTTGGGCGGCATCTTCTTTGCTGGAATCACTGGTTGCGCCTCTTTGATGGCCTGTCGAGAGTTCTTGGAAGACTTATTTCTTGCAACAATGTTTTTCAAGGGACTGCTAACGGTTTTGTTCTTCCGTAAGGTGGATGAGGTAATATCCGTTACAATCTCTATAACTCCATTAGAATGCACTAACTCATTGGCGAAGGTAACCGTATCTTTCTTCGATGATTGCTGAGGGATTTTAGCGGTGAATTTTAAGGGAGTTGAAGAGACACTATTTGACCGAGTCGACCACCAGGCATCATAGTCTTTTGTGATCAATGGATGCTTCCTGTGTGTGGGTATAGTCATCCGAGATCACGTCTGCGTGCGAACTGAAGAATTTCATAGTTGAATAGCCTCACCCAAAGTATAAGTGTGAGTGATCTCTTTCAAGTTGTTGGGGATGTCCTGACAGAAGCCGAATTGTCTGCTGAACCTATAAGGATTATATTTTTCAATAATAAAAGTATTGTCCTTACGTAGAGTTAAATGGCAAGAGCGTTGACTAATAAAGTAGCTCGTGAGTCTTGATGATAAGGATCCATCATCGATAAACGCCTTTTCTTTATTCTCAGTCCAGCACAATTTAGGAAGCATCAAAGGATTCACTTCTTTGAAAATTTCCTTAACTTCCAATTGGCCATAAAATATTATCATTTTCTCACCACTAAATCTTGTCATGCGCGCGTGGTGGCTACTCACTTGATAATTTTCGTAATATACATCGAAGTATTGGCCAATCCAAGCATAGACTGTGGCAGCCCCACTTCTCCCTAAGGCGCACCAGAGGGTTGGCGGGTCGCCTGCCTAACTCTCGCCAGAACTCATGCAAGAAAACTGACTAAACCCTTTCCACGTATAACTTAAACGAACACAAAATTTGTCATCCGAACATGCCAGACCTTTAAACGACCGGAATACTAAAACACATTAATTTCAGAGATAACATTGCCATTGGACATCTGAACGTTCACTCTTAAATACATCTCCGACCAGCTCAACACAAAACTACAAATATACATTACAAACCCCACAGTAAACTCATAAAGGTCAAATAAATTCATACAAGCCAAAACTTAGGGTTTGCACTTTTCCAGCTTCAAGTGACAACCCAAAACAAAAGATACATAGTCAATCCAACACAACAGTACAAAAGCTAAAAGCAGACTTCAAATCTCTCGAATGCCAAAACCTGTTAAGGAAAACAAATATCGTGTGGTGAGTTAAAGCTCAGTAGTGCCCAAAACATGCAATCATATAACACAAACAGTAAATAATAACTTCAAGATAAAATTTAGCAAGTAGAAAAGCGTATAACAGCACAGGGTAGGACACAGGGGTTCTCAGGAGCCATTTTCCACTAGCTTGATCAAAATTAACCGCAGTTGACCCTCCGTCAATTGTCACTATCTAAAGTCCATGTAGATTCATTATTTTTTCCTTAACACGCTCCAACCAACTTACTCCCATCAGGCCCGCACACCTCACGAAAGAGTTTGGATTACTCGAGTATACCTTTTTATAAACTAGTCGAGGGATTCACCCAACGACGTCACAACAAGTGGTTACCAGGTCAGGATAAGAGGCCCTCCCACCCTAAGGTGTGGTACATTCCCCTGCCTGGTAGATTAGTTGACGAGTCCACGCTCCAGTCAACAAATTCAAGGTTTTAGTACTTGAGATAGGATAAGAGGCCCTCCCACCCTCAGGTGTGGTATATTCCCCCACTCAGTACTTAACTAATGCAAGCAAGATATTCGAGAAAATATTTCAAGCAAATCACCACTCAAAAGGGCTAGTGCGATAAAGTACACACTGCCCACTTCGACGGATCAGGAAAACCACTTTCCAAATATCACATAACAAGTCAAGAAAGCACTTTAACAAGTTAATCAGAGAACAAGCACGGACACTCACCAAAAGTGAAGCTCAAAAGTCAAGTTGGGAATCGAAATCCACGCCCTCGCTAAACCCTAGAAATCCAAGTTTTAAAAACTATAAGTTTTACTAAACAACCCCTTGGTTTATATACAAAAGATTATCTGGTATAAAACTAATTTATTTACTCGGAATAAATCAATAAATCTCTTAGAATTAAAGCTAGTAAAGTAATAAAATATTTCGTATGATTCCTTTAAAGCTACTTTTCTTTCTAGAGGTACAACTAAAACCAATTTAATTCAAACAGGTTTTCTTACCGAACAGGTTTTCTAAGTCTTTTTTTTTTTAAGTATTAAAATCTCATGTTTTTAACAATTTTCCTCTAAAACAACTAGCCAAGGATAATTTTATGAAAAACTTAAAGTTTGGAAGTTAATACAATTATTTCTTAAAAATACTAGAACTAGTTTAAGCGAAGAAAAGAATTAACTAGTTAGCAAGGTTCTAAAAAAAAATCCCGACATTTAAATTTTAGTTTTATCGTACTATACATAATTCTATAACTTGATATTAAGATAAAATATTTCAATAAATCTTGATCAAAAATACTCGAATTCAAAAGACCAAAACGGACTTCACGATTCCAACTCATTTGCACTTTGAATTCCAAGTCACCAATATAGTAAAATCACAAACCAAACATCAATTTCACTAGGGCTTTATCAATCATTAGCCCTAGGTTTCAACATATTCAAATCCAATCAAAATTAAACAAAGGAAGTCCAAGATATCAAACGATTCCAAACCACAATTCTTGGACCTTCCAAGTATATTTCAGCCAACTAATTGAACGAATTCACCAAAAATTAAATTCTTGCAAAAAAAATTACTCAAATGGCCAAGAGTTTCATCAATCATCAGCTCTTGGCATCAAACAAATATTTCTTACAACAAGTCAACTAGAAATTTAACTCAAACATAAAAGAAAGTCACGGTTAGCTTACTCACAAATACACTTAGGAACTCAGATTTTCTTTTCTTGTTTCGACAATCAAGAAAAATCCAGCAATTGCCAATTCAAGACATCCATTAAATCTCCATCTTTTATTTGCTTGAAACACCAAATATATACCTCATAATCCATCCAACCAAAACCAAAACAAGTAACACACAAATCCAGAAAATAACCTCACCCAAAAACCTCAATTAATTCGGCCGGCCTCCAAATCCAACTTCCAGCAATATAGTAGTTTATTTATAGAGCTTTTGTCCCTAGTTTTCTTCAATTTTTTTTTTCTTCAACTCAACATGCAAAAGGTGATTAGCAAGCTACAAGCAAATCTTAAACATCCCATATGAAAATCTTAGCTACAAATTCGAAAAAAAACTAATCAAATGTTCAACCCCTTCTCTCAGCCGCAACCCATTTTTCTTCACATCAGATTTTCCTATGTTGCAATTCAACATCCGGACGCACAAGCATCACATGCAAGTCCATAGCTGACCTCATATGCCTATAATCAGCTAATTTCAGTTCAGAAATTACCTCAAATGGAGCTCACTCACGCGACCAGAAAGCTGAAAATTTTTTTTCTCTCCTCTCGGCTTTGCTCACGCACGCGAGGATGGTTGGTCTGAGTTCAGTGGTTGCAGCTGTGGTGGTTGTGGTTGAATTGATCATGGCTGGTTGAGGGTGAAGAATGAAATGACAGCTCTCGGTGGTGATGGAGGAAGTAATGAAGCTCGCACGGTTATCTCTTGCTCTCACCCTCTCTCGGACAGTTCAAGGTTCGCAACTCGCACAGCTCTCTCTCTGGTTTCCTCTCGTCGATGATACCAAGGCAGGGAATGGAGTGAAATGGAATGGTGTTGTGGGGTGTTGGAGTTGCTGAAATGGAGAGATAAATCGCGGATGAAGGAGATGGAGTGTGTGAGTGGAGAATGAAATGCAATCCGGCAAAGATGAAAATGTTTGTGTTTTAAAGTTGGCCAATGAAGCTTTGGTGGTTGCATGGTAAATCCGAGATGGTGGAGGGCCAATTTGGTCTTTTCACATTTCATCCGAATTTCCACTTAAGTCCTCAATCCTAATCTAATTCCAAAATATATCGACTTCGTCTTGATGCTAAGGTTCTCGTTAACACTTAATCATTATTAACGCTTAAGATTAGCTATTGGAATTCAAAGAATTTATATTAAGACTATAAAATAATCTACCTCAAGAGATGTTAACTTAACAAAACCAAGTAATTTAATATTTTAGCACAATTATATTACTTGTAACCTGAGAATTGTTTTCACTTACTTAGTTAAGAACAAGTAGAAATAAAGCTAGAATTTATTTAATAATCAAGAATACCAATGCAATATGCCTAGATGTATATATGTATGTAGTCATTTTTTCGAGGTTCTCACATAGACGTAATGGATTGGAAAAGTTACCCCACATTCTCCAAGGTTAAGGGCGTGGATGATCTCCCTCAACCCATGATATATGCTTGCAAGGACGGGAATTGCAAGACAAAATTTTTTCCCTGTAGCCATTAAGCATGCAACCTTGAAGACACTTGGACGAATACGATCAACCTTTTTGCTTGGCAAAAGGAACTTGCAAATCCAACACGCTATGAATGCCGCAATATAGGTTTCCTTTCTTAGAGACCATAGGATACCCAGGGTGTCAAAAGGGACATTGAAGTCATTCGTATCGGCAAGGTCGTAAGGCTCCACGTTTCCAGAAGGGTTGTAAGTCAATTTTGGTTTAGATGTGGTCTTCCTTCTATTCGCTCTACTCGGAGGAGCCCTATACCTACCCTCTCCTTTAAACCAGAAGCGAATCCAATCCTTCATCCATACCCTTTGGTCATTCGTCCAAAGGTGGTAGTAGGTGGAAAAGAGGTACCTACAACTCTCGGGGAGAAGTGGCTTCCCTTCTTTGTCATGAGTGAGGAGCTCCTGCGCCGAAGGAACAACTTCATCGAAAAACGTGCCATCGATCGAAAGGCCACCAAGTCGATAAAGGTCCCAAAGTGTGATGGACAACTCCCCAACGGGCGTATGAAGTGTGTTCGTCGAAGGACACCAATATTTGAAGAAGGCTCGCAAGATATTTTCACAGCGGTCGTAGGAGTATCTTGATGCGTAGACGGCTTCAAATATGCTAGCGCGTGTGAGTATTTCTTTATACATTCCAAGCATGTCCTCAACCCACTTCCACTAATGGGAGGTGAAGCACGCCTCACCGAAGAAGGACGAAGGGATTTTCCATGTAGCTTTGTCAATATTCAATCCCACGAACGGAAGCGTGAATTTGATTATTTCCGAATCTCCATTGTGAAGTGACGAGTTTAATACGACCACTTCTTCTTCCCTCGACGTAGTGGAGAAAGTCGACGGTGCCACCATTTCCTTAGTCCACTTGCTAGTCCAATCTTCAAGATGAAAACATCCTTCGAGGGGTATGAAGGATTCAGCGAGCGGGCCGATTGCTGGTTTGTAAACATGTAGTGACAAGCTCTTTGATTGAGTTCCTCCCCGTTTATCCGTCAGTGAAATATGCGGCAGTGGCACGGTGTAGTCCTTAATTTGCATGATTGCTGGAATTTTGTAAAAGAAAATATTAGATGATGCAGGGAGCTTCGTGCAAAAAAGTTTGGTAATTAAATTACCTAATTGGTTGCCTTTTCTTCAAATTCCCAAAATTATTTTAAGCTCCTTTTCGGGCACGAGGTGGGTTATCTACAGAAGAACAAATTAGTAAAATATTGACATGCACTGCGGCAAAAAAAAAGGGGAGAAAAAAAAGAGAAAAACAATTAAGGTCGGAGTTCTAGCAAACGAGGGGAAAAGATTTTGCTCAAATGTCATATTTGGTATTATCCTACTGGACGAGCAAAAAAAAAAAAAAAGAGAGAGAGAGAGAGAGAAGGGGCTCAAGTATCATATTTGGTATTATCCCAATAGATGAAAAAAAATGGTACGAAAATCGAGATTAAATTTCAGCCCTGAGGAATAGCTCAAAAAAAAATATTTTGGAGCCAATCTTCATTCTCAAATAATATTTAAATGGCATACATGATCTCGAATAATATTTAAAAAGGCACCAATCACCATTCGGCCAATTTTAGTCTTTCAATCGAGACCCGAGCTTCATTCTCAAATAATATTTTGAGAATTATTTCGTAAAATCGTGGGGGCTCTAAGCGTCTCAATTGACTAAAGTTTCTTGTAATAATTAAATATTGCAAGTAAAAAAGGGTGAAGCCTCAAGTACCTGATGAGCAAAAAGAAAAAAAAATTATTGAAGTGCAGCCGATGAATGATGATTGATGCTTGTGGCTCGGCAAAGTTCCCCCGAGGATAATCTTCCTTTTGGAGAATTGCTGTTGGAAACTGGTGTCGGAAACAAACACGACAAAAAGGGGCTATTAATGGGCAATTTAACGAAGGTATGAGCATTCGAAAGAACAATCATGGATGAAGAGTAGCTGTGAATACTGCATGCAAATATAAAAGTATTAATCATGGTGATATTGGCCAAAAGTGTCGTCGCATTAGACACACAACATCAAGGATGTGTCAAAATAAGCGCACAAAATCTATTGCCGAAAGTTTCTTTTAATGATTAAGTGCTCGAAAAAAGTCTTGGGGCACCTAAATGTCAAATATTCACATTAAGAGACGACGGGCAGCCATAATATGATCAGTTCTTGCAGTGGGAAGCTTCACGCGAAATAAATAAAGAAGAGGATACATGTGATGCTTAGTAGACAAAGCTTAGTACATGTACCTCCAATTCAACTAGCCCATAAGTGTCTCGACAAAGGTGGCTATCAATAAGACTACACAAAGGAACAAGTCTACAATGTTGAAACCAAATTCTTGAATGCGCAATGGGGAAACAAGTAGATCAGATATGACGCTAAACATTGGATTTGAAATAAATTGAAGCCATGCCGCAAGATGACTAGAAGGCTATGTTATCCTACGGGTTCAAAACGTAACATGCGTAAGATGCAAGTTCCAAGTATCACTCGTGTGCAGGACACCAAGGGTGAATCCAAGTAAAACATGCAAAAGCCATTGTCGAGTTTTCTCTCAACAATTATGTGCCGAAAGTAGAGTTTTGGGGTACCTGATAAATGGGAACCATTTCCGTCAGAACGCAAATAGTGGGTAGATACCAATTGAGTAGCAGCAATAGTGGTTGGTGTTAAGCAACGGCAGCAGCGTTTGACGAACAAGCAAGTGGCGGTTGTAATAGCAATGGCCACACTAGCAAGGATTCGATGAAGCAAAGCATAAACTCTTTCAAGTTCTTTATTATTAAGGAGTTAATGGCCTGGACTTAGCTATTTATAATGGGGGACTGATCCTAAATCCTATGAAAGATGAGCAGGAGCGTGGCTTTAATCCGAATAGGATTAGGTCTCTGTTGGAAGTCTCTCGGCCGAAGGAAAGAAATTTCTCGCGAGGTCTTTGTAAGTTTTGGGGAGATTGGCTCTGCACTGATGGTGGTCTCTATTGCAATTGGGTTTCAGACTTCTAAATTGCTTGAACTTCGAGACTAACAAGGAATGGAAGTTGTTGATTCAAGAGTCCTAGTCATATTAGAGGAATTTTGATGATTTGCCGCTCAAGCTCCCGAGACCGACAAGAAGAAGTGGTCTTGAAGTTTGGAAGCGGTGGAGTTCTGTGGGTTCCCATGATTTCTATGATCAATTGGATTCCTATGATTTCCGAGTGTGATTGGTAAACAAGATGCATGGAAGATCAATTGATTCCTATGATTTCATCTTTGAAAGGCCTTGCACATGAATGGTTAAGCAAGCAATATGCAATGTTCCCCATATGAATATATTGGCTTTCTTGAGGACAAAAGGTTATAATTAAAGTTGATGGCCATTATTATTATTATTATTCTTAATGGAGCATAGAGGTCGGTTTCCTTAAATGGCGAGTGAAGGGAGAAAATCAACGTATTTCGCTTAACAAATTGGGAGATTATAAAGTCGAAACTTACCCGTTCAAGTTTTACTCTTCGCAAACAAGTTTCGAAGGGGCATTTGTAGACAATGAAATTTTAATTAATTCTTGAAATTACCATTGGTCTATAAATTATTTTTATGGCTTGTTTCTGTCCAATCGGATATTGCCATATGTCATGTACACTTGGAAAATTAGTTATTAAATGGCCAATTATATTTTGCCACGTGTCAAGGTGAGGTGTTCCAAATCAAGTCAAATTGCAGGGATATCTCCCCCAACTAAATCATATCATGTCACATGTCTATTGGATAAATATCTAAGTATTTATTTCTTATTAAAGAGATAATATTTAGAGTCGTTTGATCCATATATATCTTTTATATACTGCAATGGTTTGTCCAATCACACGGTGCCACGTCACTTGTCCCCACAAGCTTGGCCAATCGAGAAATTACCTATCTCTTTATTGATAAATATAAAATGAAGAGATAATATTTGGCTGGCACAATCCTAATATGACTGCAAGTCTTACAAGACAAGTAAAGTGGTACACAGGTCTTCAACCTCTTCCTCTTGCTATAGCTATAAATAGGGGTCTCTCAAACCAAATTAGGGACACACAGAGACTCAGAGTCATCCAGAGGCATCTCATGTACACTTGGAAAATTAGTTATTAAATGGCCAAATATATTTTGCCATGTGTCAAGGTGAGGTGTTCCAAATCAAGTCAAATTGCAGGGATATCTCCCCCAACTAAATCATATCATGTCACATGTCTATTGGATAAATATCTAAGTATTTATTTCTTATTAAAGAGATAATATTTAGAGTCGTTTGATCCATATATATCTTTTATATACTGCAATGGTTTGTCCAATCAGACGGTGCCACGTCACTTGTCCCCACAAGCTTGGCCAATCGAGAAATTACCTATCTCTTTATTGATAAATATAAAATGAAGAGATAATATTTGGCTGACACAATCTTAATGTGACTGCAAGTCTTGCAAGACAAGTAAAGTGGTACACAGGTCTTCAACCTCTACCTCTTGCTATAGCTATAAATAGGGGTCTCTCAAACCAAATCAGGGACACACAGAGACTTAGAGTCATCCAGAGGCATCTCATACGCTCAAGCATTGAAGCTCCAAGCTACGAAGGTCTGGGTCCTCAAGCTCCTCAAGTCTTCCATATATCAAAGCTTGAGTTTTCAAATATTTTCAAGTTCTTCAAATCTTCTATATCAAGATTTGAAAGAATCGGCGGTTGATCCAAGTACAAGCTGCGAAGCCCTTGGGTTAGCGTTCGAGGAGAAGAATCGAAGGAAGTTCTCTATAAGTTTGAGAAAAATTCCATAGATTGTACCCACATATTTCTAAATTTATATATTACATATTTATCGTGTATTTCTCTTTTCTTGTCATTTTGTAGACTTGAAATTTTAATCGCGTACACTAGGTATTTGTCTGACCCACATAAAGCACGATCTCAGACTGGCTATCTCTTTACTTGTGGTGGAACAGCCATTTCTTGGTGTTTTACAAAACAATCCTTAACTGCCACCTCATCAAATCATGCTGAAATAATAGCAATTCATGAAGTCAATCGAGAATGCGTTTGGCTAAGATCAATGACCCACTACATCCAGAAGAGTTGTGGGTTATCCTCCGAGAAGGAAAATCCTCCAACAATTTTATATAAAGATAATGCAGCTTGTATAGCTCAATTAAAAGGAGAATTTATTAAAGGAGATAGGACGAAACACATTTCACTGAAATTCTTCTTTACTCATGATTTGCAGAAGAATGGTGAGATTGATGTGCTACAAATCCGATCGGATAATAATTTGGCAGATTTGTTTACCAAGGCATTGCCGACTGCTACATTTGGGAAACTGGTGAAGAATATTGGAATGCGTCGGCTAAAAGATCTCAAATAAAGTTTGCATCAGGGGGAGAAATTACTACACAAGAATAGTGTACTCTTTTTCCTTCACTAGGATTTTTGTCCCACTGGGATTTTCCCTAGTAAAGTTTTAACGAGAGATATTCTTTGTATAATGGACATTCAAGGGGGAGTATTATGAAATAATGATAAAGATGTGAATATCCATTGATATTCTCAAGTAGATAAATACTTGTATTCTCTCTAGATTCATTGGTATTTTGGATGAACCCATTTATGGATGTACTTGATGTACTAAATTCATGTATTTGTATTTAATAGGGTTCATGTACCTTGATCTTGGATCACCTATATATAGGGGTAAATCTTACTTCATTTGTAACCTTGAAATCTGGAAGTACTTTGATCAGTAAAATATATAATAATTATATCTCTCTCCTCTTCTCACTCTACTATTCCAATCCCCACTTTTGATAGTTTATTTTATTAGTTTCACAACAAAAGTACAAAAAAGTAGATTACTCGACAGAAGTATTAGTTTGAAAGGACAATTAGCATTTAATGCTAAAGGAAAAGCAACGGTATTACTGGGAACCAAAGAAAAACGAAGTCAAAATGGCAATTTTCCAATGAAGAAGAGGCGGGTTTCAAAGAAACATGTAGAAACAAAAAGTGAGGCATCCACAAAAGTGAACAATGAGTCAACAAAAAATAGGGTTGGAAGACAACAATATTACCAAACAATCAAGCAACTATAGCATGCAACTTGAGGGAAGGAAAAAATGAATGGCATAACTGAAAAATAAGACAAACCTAAGGCTAAACTAATGACATGAGGAAGCCAAAGCTGTGGCGACCCCACTTTCCCCTAAGGCGAACCAGAGGGTTGGCGGGCCATCTGCCTATCTCTCGCCAGGACTCACGCAAGCAAGCTAGCAAAAATCCTTCCGAAGTATAACCTAATCTATTACAACATCGTTTCCCTCCAAATAAGCCGGTTTCTAGAATCACATTAACTTCAGAGATAACAGTGCCTTAAGATAGCCAACATCGATTCTTAAAATACCTTCCCGAATACAACCCAAGAAACAAAACATCAATTCAAATATATCCTTACAAGCCAAGTAACAAATTCATACAAGCCACATACAAATCCAGGGTTTACACTTTTCCAGCTTCAAGTGGCAACCTAAGGCAAAACTACAATGTTTAACTCGAATTACATTCATGAAAGTAAACAATCTAGTACTACTTCCGAGCACCTTTGGTCTCAAATCCTGTAAAAGAAAATCACAACGTGGAATGAGCTACACAGCCCAGCGAGGTTCCAAGACACTCTAACAGTTCAAACAAATCAAGAAAGTTGTGCATGTCATATGCATGGTTCGAGGTTACACAATCGCAGGTTATCATGAGGTGATAATCATTACTCGGGTAATTGCTACTTTGAAAACACATGTAGTGGTAGTACATTTTGCTGGTAACTTTACTATGAGTACAACTCGTAAATTATCTAAAATTACTAACGTAATTTTTGGAATGAATGACCATATAAATATATTTTCATGAATTTTTAGTCAAACAAATAGTGGCTCGTCTGACTAGAAGAACATTACAAGGATTGCTTCATCTCAGAGATTAATGCTCATGAGGAGTCTTACCCGAGAAATGTCAACTAGGAGAGCAATAACATTATTAATAGCAAAGCAAGCACAAAAGGATACAGTACTCGGTCCACTTCCCGTCTTTATAACTCCGATCGGTAACTCCTTCGATTGACTGGCCATCACCTTATCCCTCCAGTGATAGTACTCGAGTATACCGAAACGGTTGTCCAGGGTTCCAACCTACCCGACCGAGCCCAGTCCTGGCTCGAGTAGGTCAGTAACCGAGACAGAGCCCAAGTTCAGCTTATAGCTTACAACATGCACAGGTAATCAAGTAATTCGACAAAAAGTAAAATTCATCATTTGAATAGGTCGAGTGAGGTGAAGTACACACTCGCCTAACCATGATGGACAACTTCATATAACATGTGATTCATGATAATCAAGTAATCAAGTGGATACTTAGCACGTAAGCAATACAAGTTGATTTCATGGGAGCATGTAATTCACGGATATCGAATAATCATATAGATTAGAAATCATGTGAGCAAATAGTCAAGTAATCAGGTAGTCATGTGGGTTGGTAAACGGTTAACGGTTAACGGTTGGCAGTTAACGGTTGAGTAATGATGGTTATTTGGCAGGCATTTGCCGTATTAATAGGCCATCATTGGCCGTTATCCCACTTTTACCATGTGAGAGTCGAGGAGATTCACTCCAACGACGTATGCAACCATAGCATACCAAGTCATGTTATTCGAGCATTTTCAAGCATGGGTATGGTAGATATTTAACACATAGTACTTAACACTTAGAAATCATGAAATGAGCATGTTCTAGACTTATTCCATTATGTATTCCTATATGGAACACTCATCTAGTCAAACAAGCGCAATAGGTCTCAAACAAGCGTTTTAGGCGTCCGCTCCGAGTTCCTCTTGGAGATCTCCTCGGTTGCCTGAGCAAACAATAATTCAAGTACCACTCAATATCGCTACGAATTCTTTAGTTTTTGATGAAGATTGTACGCTAGTGCAATCTAAGAAATTAACGCGGAGACGAGCCTAAGAATTCGTGTAACTCGAGGTTCAAAAGTGGAGTTTTAGAACACAAGACAAATCTGATTTCCATCTCTGGATTCAAATGTAAAACAATCAAATGATATTGAAAGAAATGAAGAGTTCGAAACCCCTTAGTTTCCTTTAAGTTAGAAAATTCCAGATTTAACAAGTAATCTTTGAAACATCATATCTTACTCTCTACGAGCCCAAAATTGGAAAACTTGGTACTATTGGAAACCTCTTTGAAAGTACTAAAAGTTCCTAGAATACACTTTTCCATGACTCTAAATGGAAGATAGGCAAAAATGGGCTCAAAGTTACTGTTTTGGTTCATAAGGCAGATTTAAGTTGGTTTTTGGCCAACTTTGAAAATTCGGCAAAATTCACTTGATTGGAACTAGCCTTTTAAATTTGATACTCTTTTAGAGTCGCAATCCAAGTTTACAGTAAAACAAGCGGAATGAGAAACGGAGTTTTGAGCACCAAGATACGGTAGCTCAAAGTTACTAAAAGTTTCTTGTTAAACAAGGGTCTTCCAAAATCAAGTCTCGAACTTTGGTAATTTATTTGACCCATGAAACGGCCTCAGAATAACACCATAATTAGCAGTATAATACTACCATATAAGGGTTATTCCTCTGTCAAATTTCATAGAAAAATATGCACGGAAAGTCACTTAACAAAATCACTCAAGTTTCCAAAATTTTAAGGCAAGGCTGCCTTGTGTATGAAAATTTCCTTTTCTAAACTTTTGACCAAGAGAAAATCCTCTAAACATGGTTCATTTGTTGAGGCAAAATCTAAAGAACATTCATGGTACCTTTGGTGGGTGTTTAACACCAAGAAATTTAATTATCAAGTCTAAACCAAGCCTTGCATCAAATCTGTCTAAAAATCATGGTTTTCAAGAGCAGAGCAGGTTTCATATTTTGATCACAGGTCACTCAAATTAACTCGGAATTTGGCATGGTTATGGCATTGGAAAACATAGTCATAGAGCTATAATTTCACAGAAGAAATCATTTTGAAATTCGGCACCCAACTAGCTCGAATTCGAGCCACAAGTTGTAGCCTCAGCATTTTGTTCTTGTAAAACAGAGAAACAGAGTAGTCATCTTTAAATGGTTGGTTTGGCTCACACACATGGAACCAGAACATACATTTTATACCGTTGGAAAGGCTGGGATATCTAGTTTCAAATGCCGCTGACGGCACTCGATTTTGATATCGGAGCACAGAGTTATGGCCGAAATACAAAAGCGGGTCAGAGCATTACGAAAACAGTTTTCCAGATTTACTGGCTTCACGAAATTGATCCCATTGACCAACCAAACCTCAATATTTTTAAATGAAACTTTATACACCATATATTCAACATATAAACATGATATATAAGTCATGAAACCCTCAAAATTCTGCAAAAAGGGGTGCGATTGAAACAGGGCAAACCTGAACATTTTTGAACTACACATCCCTTGAAGTCGAGACTAGTTAGGTATCATTAATCTACCCATTTAAGCACTAAACCAGCATTATATCCATCATCAATCGTTAATCCAAGGGTGGGAGTTCATAGAGCCCACCATCAAAATTTTCCGACATGAAATAAAACAAATAACATGTAATTTCGGCAAATAATCCCACCACAATAAATCTGTCATCGGCTAAACAGAATTTCCAGCAGCTAATTGGTCATAAATCCAACTTTTTACTCGGCTAATACATGATATTAAGTACTCAAATCCGACAAGCAAATACTTGACTAGCTAATCAGATCATCCAAGTCATTGTGGGAATTCATAGAGCCCACTCACCAAGTTTCCATTAAAACTCAAAAGAGCCACCATCGGCTAAGCTGGAAAAAAAATTGCAGCAGCTATGTTTCACCATTTTTGGTCAATTTATCCAACGGATCAAGTACTTTACAACTGAATATCTTACAAGACTTAAGACACATATATTTCATGCATTTCTAAACATTGTTTGCTAATGAAAAAATTCCAGAAACAACTGCAAATTCTGGTTTCACTCCCTTGGCAAGTCACGTAAATTTTCCAGCATTTACTCAGTCATAAACAAAATTTTCCTTCGGTTAAAACCTTGTATTTGGCACTTAAATCTCACATGCACAACTACTGAACTAATTAGCTAGCATTTCCAGTCCAGATTCAGCTCGGTTGTTACCAAAAATTCATCAATCAACCAGCAAGTTGTTCGGCCACTCTCGGATGAGCTTGCAGGCAAGCCGATTCTGTTTCATCTCTTCTTTTCTAGCTTAATCCGAACTAACTAACTTCAGGCAAGACTTAATCACCTAGTTCTTAGTTAGTTAACAACATTTAAAAGCTCAGATTACTCCAAAGAAACAAGATTAAAGCTGCATTTCTGTTTCGGCTTCTCGGCAAAACTATTTCCATCAAAAATCAGATTTTCCTTTTCTTTGATTTCCTCATCCGGACACAAACAATACATGCATGCCCCTAGATGGCTCAATCTACTTCCGATCAATCCTAAAATGGTCCAGAAATTACCTCACAGTAAGCTAAGCCTTCGCACAGGAAATCTGAAAAATTTTCCTTCCTCTCGGCTCTCACGCACGCAGCAGATTTTGGTTGCAGTAGTTGCTGCTGGAAACTGATTGCAGCTAGTATGGTGTTGCGGTGAAGATGGTTGTGGTTGGTGGAAGGTGAAGAGTGCGACAAGGGGTGGAGCTCACGCAGTGCTGCTCCCCTTTCTTCTCTCCAGCTCACGGACAGAGCAGGAAAAATTTGCAGCTCGCGGATTCTTTTCTTCCCTCTCGGATTGCAGAGTGCGGCTCAGTCTCTCCCTCTCTATCTCAGTCGATGTTAACGAGGTGAAGGTGGAGTGTGGTCTGAGTGAATTGTTGCAGAGGAAATGGAATGGAGTTGCGGTAGTGGTTTGTGATATAGGAATGAAGTAGAAAATATGGTGCCGCGGATTTGGAGAAGGAAAAAAGAATGGTTTACGGTTTTGGAGCAGAGGTTGCGTGTGTGCGAATCGGTTGCGTATCGAATTGGAGAAAATGTGATTGGCCGATAGTTGCGGTGATTAAAATTGTTGTCAGAGGTTTCGTTTGGTTTGCATGGAAATGTAAGGGCATTTTAGTCTTTTCACTTTGCTCCCTAACCTCAACTTAATTTCTCAAATCCAACTTAATTCTAAAAATTATCTCCAAGTGTGATTTGAACGCCTAATTATACCCTAATATACCTAAACCATTTTTATCGAATAATTCTCGATTAAACTTTAATATTAAGGTTCCTAGTAATTCCTATATTATTTAGCGATTAAATTAGTTATTAAAATTTCCAATTATTATTTCTCAAGAAGTGGAGTTAGTCTAACTCGAAATTTATCGATTTAGTAATATAAAGTCAAGTGAAATGATAATTAAATCCAAGGGTGTCAATTTGCACATAAAAATTATTTTTACGCACTTATTGTGAAAACAAAGAAAGATAATGATATATTTATCGAATTTTCACGCCTTAAGTATGTTTAGTATATTAGAATCATATTTATCTAAAATTCATTGGTGTTCATCTTAACGCGGAAATTCTTATTAACATTTAACATTAGCAACTAATTGGAATTAATCATAGGAACTTAAATAATTTATTTTAAGATAGTAAAGCTATCGACTCAAGTATCATTAATTTAGCATAAAGGAATTAAGTATTCTAACATTTTATGTTAAGGCGAAAAAATTAATCTAACCCTAAAGATTTTAATTTAGTCTAACAAAACCAAGAAATTTCATAACTTAGGAAAATTATATTATTTCTCGCATGAAAAGTGTTTTTACGAACTTATTTGGAAACAGGTGAAAGTAATGCTAGAAATTATTAAAGAATTAAAGAAAATGCAAATGAAATATGCACAGGTTTATATATATATTTTTTGGGTCCTCACAAAAGCCTCATGCAAATGGAGTTGCCGAAAAGCCAAGAAAACCAACCAAAACAAAAGCCATCAAAGTTGCTGAAAATTACGTGATAACCGCTTGACAAAAAAGTGACTATTCATTGGCTTTTTTTTTTTGGTCGAAACGGTAGAATTCTTATAACCTAATCTAGGGGGAAGGGGAGGGGGATTCGATGTGAATAGAGACTCGATCGAAAAAAAACCAATTAAGGCTACCACCTAAAGTGGCAATTTCAAGCCAATTTAGGTGCCAACTCCCGCTTTTATATAGTTGGATGTGGAGTTTGTGATTGTAAGAAATCTCAAGAAAATTAAATACCGTTGCCCATCAAGTCAACCACATTGGTAGGAATTAGGAACGGATGTAAGGAAAGGTGAAAGAAAAGAAAACTGAAAGAAGAAATATATTCAACAAGTTTTTCATCAATTAACATAAATATCACGCAATTTTAAGCATAAAAAGTACAGAGTTTTGAAAACATACTATATAAATAGTTCAATGTTGTTTAGATGATTTGTGCTAAAAATAAATTGTACACTGATCTATTTATTCCTTCCATGCATAGTTATTAAATCCAACTCAACCCGACCCGGCCCAATGATCCAATCATTAGACCAAGCCGAATCTCTAGTTTGATTGGATAAGAAATTGATCCAATCAAATCCGAACAAACTCGGTTGACCCAATGGTTCAACCGAAAACCTGTCCAATTTTTCAATCGACCTGTTTTACCTTTTTTAGAAAAAAAAATTTATGGGTCTTTGTTTTTTAAACAAAATGTATATATGCTTTGGATAAGATTTGTACATTGGATCTTCATTTAAATATATATAGACTTTACCACTTATTTAATTTTTATTTGATAACTACATTTTTTTAATAAACTTGTTTATTTTTTTATTATACAATTAATCTTTTAACTTTTAAACTGACAATATTTAATTAGTTAGAAAATTACTTTGTTTTTAAATAATAAAAAATAATGCTATATTTTTTTAAAACAATTGATATAAATTTGTTTTATACTTGACTATATTATTTATTTATTTAAAAGTATGACAAAATAAAATTAAATCTTCTATTAATATCTATATATTTATTATATGCCTTTCTAAGTATAATAATTAGTATCAAAAAGCACTTTATTATATATTTTATATGTATTAGAATTACTACTTTTATATTTATAAATATTATATTAATACTCACCGATTTAATCAGTAACACACTGATTGAATCAGTGATCCAATCCCTCTATCAGATTCCTTATCAGGTCGAGTTTAATAACTATCACTCTGTTTGGATTTTCTGTTTTTGAATGTGCTTTTTTTAAATATTTTACTTTAACAGTATATATGAAAAACTTTTACTATAAATATTTTTTGAAATACTTGATATATTATATCAATGAAATATTTTTTTAAATTGTTTTTATTTGTGTATTACTGTAATATTGTATTTAAAAAATTTACTTTTGAAAATAGGCCAATCCAAACGGAGGATATGCTTCCATGACATTGGTTATTGGTCAAGTCTCAAGTGAGTTACGATATCGAAGCAGCAATGCGTACACAAGGAATTCATCATAGCTTAACTTGATTCTACAGTGCAAATACAAACACAATATCAGAATAACCATGTATGTACAAGAAAATGAGAACGCGTACATGTAACTACGCAAGTAATTACTAGTCCCAAGTCCCAAGCCAGGTTCATTCTGCTGCCTAGAATTCGACACTAGTGACCACTGACTAGTCCCAAGACATACGTTACTTGAAACTTCATCGCTGCAAAGCATTTGAACGAAGAAAGATTTATCTTTGAAAGTTGAAGCTAACAAATTCAGCATTGATCTCCTTTAGCCAAATGTTGAAATGAGGAAACCCTTGTAAATGCTCATGAACTTGGCCACAAATGCTGCAACGTGAATAAGAAAACCAATGAGAATGGTACTCATTCAAACGCCTAACGCAGTACAAAACATGCAAACGACCTACATCACAGATGTCTTACTAGCTTGCACTTGATAACATAACAAGCATAACTGGATCAGTTATGTACGCACAACAAATGGAAAACCAGTAAATTTACTTTCCAAGAAACACAAGCATAATCTCTATAACGCAGCTCTTTACGGGAAATAAGTATCAAAAGCAAGGAGCTTTAGTTTCTGAGCCCTTTAAAAGAAAATTTTTAAAACCCTGCATAAATTTATGCTGAGAAATTAAGCTGATGCAAACAGCATGTGCATTTTGAACAATGCAAGGAAGAAAACTCAAAACTTTTTCCAGAAGTAGGAAAAAGAAGAGAGTTCATGATTTTCTAAATAAGAATTGCTGGTCATCTTCTGCCTTTAGGAAGGTTTTAGTAGACAAGGCTTGGACATGAACAACAGCAAAACACCTTAAAGAGTTCCTACTGATTAACAGAAAAGACAACCACTGAGAAACCTGCTAACAACAGATAATTCTATGTTAACTCGATATGTGATAGTTAAGAAAAAGTAATTAAGCCAGAATTTCAAACTTACCAACATGTAAAAAAGTCTCTTAGCCAAACAAAAAGGCCACAGCATGGATAGTCCACTAAATACTGATAATGTGTCTTTCAAGTCACTTAATCATAGTGACAATTTAACATACATGCAACAGGCCAACAAAACTAATCAGACAAATTAACTCATTTCCCTAGTGCGCATTTCAGAAAACAGGAAGTAGGACTCAATTGCATTCCAAGCAGCAAAAACAAGTATATATAAATAAATTTTTAAAATGAGGCATTCCAGAGTATGTGAACTAGTGTTTTCTTATACATGCAGATGAATAGACAGATTCTGGCAAGTATTGTACCTTCAAGATGAAATATTGCCTTCTGTCCAAGGCGCATCCGATGCTCCTGCCCAAAAAGAACAAAATAAATAAATAAATCACGATAATGACAAATAAAATAAATTTGCAGAGTTTTTGAGCAAACTACAAAAGTTTCCTGAGTTTCTTTGTGAAGAACTTGTTCAATCCTTTCTAAACCACTTCTCATTAGTCCTCTCGTGTTTTAAAATATTCTCAGCAAACAAGCACTCCTGTTAGCCTCACATAGATTGTATGTTTTTTCTAAATAAAAAGCTTGGCGAATAATAACTGGTATCAGTTCATAAATAAAAAATAGTGTTGGCTAACCAAAATTTCTAATTAGCACAAGAACATGATGCACACAATGGCACAAGGTCACGCTGTGAAAATACTAACTTTTAACTCCCAAGGCTGGAGACCATAGAGTAATGACCAAACAGCAAAACAGAGAAAGAAACAGAAAAGAAAAACTTTGTTCACTAAGAATGATAAATGTAATACATGAATAGATGTATGTACATACATAAATGTACGTGTTACATGTGTATAATAGACACAAGTGCATACACAGAAAGGGAGATAAGTTCCACATCAAGTCAGTTGGCAAATGCAAACATCTGGCGTAGACCCTACTCAAATGATTCAACAGCATTTGTCAACAAAAAATTGAAGGGAAAAAAAAACAATTTTCGACAATAAAATGCACTTACATAGTATGCCGCCCAGTACGAGACTTCATGCTTCAGTTCAGAATCTAGTTTCTTCAAGAGTTCATAAAGCAGTCTCTGAAATCAAAAACATATTAACACATTCGGTAAAAATTACTAACCAGTAAGAGGGAAATTTAGAGCATCAGGGAAATGAGGAAGACCTTTAATATGATCTCAGGGGGGATGCAATTGGTCAGAAGCTCATACAACTTTCCTCGAACCTGGAACAATCTAGAGACAAGTGATGTCCCATTAACATAAAAGTTTCTGAACACATAGTGGCAAACAAAATCAAACCAATCTCAACAATAAACATTTCATAATCATCATGCCAGCTATAAATCCCTTTACCCTACTACCTGCAGTGGAGAAAAAGCAATGGATTTTATCCAACAGATTAGAGACTCCAAAGTTGAAGCTTTAAAGATAGAAAATCATAAGTAGGCATAAAAGCATTCCTCATCCTTTGGTGAAAACGCATGCACTCCAAAGATCCAACAGAAGCAGGATGCTCACTTTTAGACAATTTTTTGATAGTATTTCTAATCTTTTGGTGATATTGCATGCTATTTAAAGATCCATTAGGAGCAGGATGTATTGAAACATTTTTCATACTCCAAGATTTAGGAGAAGTCATCCATAGAAGCATCTCAAAGTCATGGGCACCTCAAACCCTTGTACTTTGCCTGACTGCACATTACAGCTGAAGTTCCAATATAGCAACTAGCATACATAAATGTTAAGTTGATTTTTTTTTATTTTTCATTTTTCATTTTTTTTCAACCAAATATAGGATCATCAATGCTAATACATAGTTCTCTTTTAGAAGCTACAAGATATACTTTTCTATTTTAAACCACAAGGAAAGAATAATCAGAAGTCAAGTAAGTATCTAAGACATAAAACTGTAATGCTCCAATATCCTTAGAACAGATTATGCAGTCCATAATTGGTTCTAGAGAAGTGAATACATACCACATATTAGTAATTTGGTTCAACTTCAAGCAAGTACCATGAAGACAGTTATAAATTGCGTTCTACCCCCAATTAGGATATAACTAGTCATTACTTCTAGCTGAAATCTGTTTCTATGTGTTGATTTTACGGTTGTAAAACATACATGCTGTTCAATTGTCAGGAGATCTGGAACTCCAGAAAATCAGTAAAGGGAATGGAAACATGTTTGATCTGGTTCAGATTCTAGGCAGCTGTGTTAGATGAACTCAGGTACAGATGTCCATACAGGTATGTGTCTATGGCAATGCCACAAAAGAGTCAGACGTGCGCGGTGGTGTCTTATTTTGCACACTTGCAAGTAAGGACTAACATATTTAGAAAAGACAGACACCTTAATTTATTGCTCATGTTCAATAGAGAGTATATTTCTGTATGTGAAAGGACAAAGCATGAATACGATCTTTAGTTTGATGTAGTCATTCTTTTCCCTTACAACTAATCACCTGTATTACATTTTTAGGAACAAATAGAATTAATGGTTAAGATATATATTTTATTAGGCTTTTGATCAATTTTAAAGCAAACAAAAGTGTTTATTCAATCTCCAAAACGAATTAAATGTATTGACTTTTAAAGTCAAAGTTGAAGTCAAACTTAGAAAAGACAACCTTTAACTTTTTTTTTAGTAATTCATAACCAAACAAAAAAGGTTTTCTTCTGTGCTTCAACACAAGGAGTTGCAGTCCCTCTTTCTTCTACGCTTCTGCTCATGGAAACAAATTTAAAAGTCCTTTTTATCATCTCTTGGACTTGAAAAACATGCAATTGGCCACAAGATAACCATGGACTTGCAATTAAAATCATGTTCTTTGAGGCTGAAAGGGCACATTTCAGTTCTTGGAGGCAGAAAGGGCACATTATATATGTACTCCAGTAAACAGAATAGGAGCAGTTTGGCATAATTAGGATGAGGCACAGACTTCCAGGTCCTTTTGACCATCTCTTTAACATGAAAGGATGGAGGACCAGAGAGGAGTTTTCAGCTCTCTTGTGTGAGCAGGTCAAGAAGGAGGCACATCTGAAGCATGTCGCAGCAAAGCGGAGAACAAAATCACTTGGGCCTGTGGTTATATTTTTCATTATTATTTTCTTAATTACTAGAGAATTTGATAACTGCAACCTTGACTTCAGTTCCCAAATGTTACAATTCAAACTTGGTCACACTATTAAAGCAATGTCGAATTTTGTAGATTCAACTCTGATGATGATGATAGCAAAGTTTGACTTCCATTGAAAGCCAAATGAAAGCGGCAATAGTTTTAAAAGTTTATTAAAAACTTAATATGGAGATAGTAACCCAGATACTGCCATTATAATCACAATGATTCCCCATTTACTCCTTGTGGGTAAAAGTCTGGGTAACAGTTACGCTGTAGAAAACTAAGCCTCTGGTCTACTATTATACAACTGATGCTTCATGATCTCCCCTCCTCTTGCAATTCATGTCATTTACCCCTTCTTCATTTTCTGTTAAACTCTTCCCTGTTCTCTTGGTTCACCTTGTTTATCTCCATTCTCCATCAAGATCTGTAATCCTCTATGTTCCACTTTTATCTTCCATATTATCCGAAGACATCTAAAACATATTGTTGTACCACCCAAAAATCTGAACCTCTTTTCCACCAATTTTACCTCTTCTCCACCTATTTTACCTCTTCCAATTCCAATAAATAAATGAAAATCTCTTTTCTACTCATAGGCTTACTTTTCCCTGATGTTCTTATTTCTTATTCCAACAATATGAAAAAAATCACAACGTTCCCGCAAACAATTAATCAATCGCAGCAAAGGGAATTTAAATAAACCACACTCCAAAAAATTCAAAGAAAAAAATTCAAATAAAACATAGGCAACAATCAGGAATTTCAGCACACCTTTTAGGGCTCTGCTCCTTCATTATGTCTGATGCAATTTCTGAAACGTACTCTTCCCAATCCATGGGTGGTATTGCCTGGTTGTTTGTGAAAGGATACCTAAAGAAACAAACCACCAGAAATGACAATTGGTACAAATCCAAATCATAAGAATACATTATATATCAAAATGCTTGGTACGAATTGTAATGAATTTTCAGTATATTTTCCACAGGTGTTTGATGCAATATTTCATGAAGTTTCTTCACATTATCCAGATGTTTTTGGAGCTTAACTGTTGAACACGGCAAGTCTCAAATAACAATATTGCTCTCCTCAAACTCCTGTTTGATTTTTCAGCTATGCGTGCAGCAAATCCTGGAGGTAGTTGCAAACCTTCTTTCTTTCCAATAAATTCTAACACCCTGACCATCTGCATCCAATAAACAGTGGGTGTAAGAATTGAAATAAGAAATTCTAAAAATCACATGCATGTAACCAGATTCCAGATAAATACTATTGTACTCATAGTAGCATTCTACAGGATTAAGCCACAAAGAAAAAAATGATTGACAAATAAAAAGGTTCAAGCCAGCAAGCAATGCAAGTCAATGAAAATATTACAACCTCCAGACTTAGCAATATAAAAACATCATGCTTACATGTGATATGCCATTGAAATTCGGAAAATATTCAACAAAACTTGCAGAAAATAACACAAGGCTAAACGTAGGAATTAGTTCTTCCAATTATAATGAGCAGGCCATAGATGTAGTTTTTTTCTTTAAATATCCCAAATAATCTTGAAGATCATTTATCTCTTTGAATTATCCTGGAAGATAATTTTTTGCCAACTGGGAAAAGGGAAACTCAGTTTCTAACACGCAATCATACTTTTATAAAATTTACACCCAAAAAAAGAATGAAAGCAACAAACGGCCATTATGATTGTGCACAGAAGTGATTCATCATTCAGTTTCAAAGCTAGCTGTATTTGATTTCATTGGATATTATGATAATTGATGCACAATTATCACTATACTATTTCCACTGACAATGATTTAACCAACACAGAGTCACAAAATCAATAGTTCACGAATGCTAGGAGCAGTTCTAATTGCTTCAGCTAAAGCTGCTTGAAGATGAATGATATTTAAAAAGCTGCTTAGCATACTGAAAGCTTTACTTTGTTTCAAACTTTCTGAAAAACCAAAAACCATTTTAGGTATTAACTTGACAACCATTTATCAATGGCCAAAAATAGCATACTTGACTCTCAACTCAAGCTGTGGCCCAAAATTGCTTATAGAATACTAGCTTGTACACTTGGCCTTTACAGACCTTAATCTATTCTCTACTCATATCAAGCTTCTATATAAAATTTTACTTTTATGGTATCATATCATTGCTAGTACAATAAGCTGTCCTGTTTACAGCAAGGATGAAAACCAAGTTGCTTTAATATGTTAATTGCAATTTATGTATGAACAATCAGTATGAATTTATTTTTTCACAATTCTTTACATCATCTCCCTTTGTAAAAATCACAAATCAATATGTTAAGCCAAGCCACAGACAAAAAAACTATGATAATTTCCCAGCCAGGCCATAAATCCACTTTGACTCAGATTTATATTTTATGGGTTCTCAAAAGCAGCTTACACTTTAGAACATCTATAACTGCATACTTAAGCTATGAAACGGGCAAGCCTAGTTAATAAACAATCTACCAAAAGTAGTATGGTACAGGTATTATTTATTCACAGGGATGAACTGAAAAAAACAGAGCTGAATAGTCCAAAATTTCTACTTTACTTTCTTCAGTACACACAACCCCCCCACCACCCCGCCCCCCAACCAAAGGCCCAAAAAGAAGAAGGAAAACAGCAGTGTCACAAAAAAAGCTGTTCTGATTAAAATA
This sequence comes from Coffea arabica, assembly GCF_036785885.1. Classification (NCBI taxonomy): domain Eukaryota; kingdom Viridiplantae; phylum Streptophyta; class Magnoliopsida; order Gentianales; family Rubiaceae; genus Coffea; species Coffea arabica. The sequence goes on along the minus strand of NC_092320.1, from coordinate 52,550,234 downwards.
GAGCAATTCATCACTAACCTCGTCTTCAGTAGGTGCACTTATTCGAACATTCAGGCAGCGAGAGCGAACTGCTTCAGAAACCTTTGAAGAACTATTACAGCACAATATCAGACGGCACGATGAACTATACTTCTCCATTGTCCTTCTAAGGGAGTGCTGGGCTTCTCTAGAAAGTCTGTCAACCTCATTAAGCACCAATACTGGAGAACAACCAAAAAAAAAGGAGAAAAGCAAAAGTTAATGTTCAGTGCTAGCAACATTACATAGAATGATCTGCGAAGCACCAAGCTATCTATCCATGTGTTTATATGTTTGACCAATACATGTCACACTCCCCAAGCAGTTTTTAAAGTGTGAAAGCAAGAGGCTAAGCATTACTTTAGAACCAGCAATACAGAGTCAGCTCCTGAGAAACTTCGCAAGAGTAATTGGACACATATAGATTCTCAATGGTCATCCACGAAAAAGTGCCCGAGCAATAATAATAGCTGACTGTGATGATAACAGATAACAGGATAACAATAAGATGATGATGATGATGATGATGATAAACAATGCAAATTTTCATTACAAGATTTTAGCTTGAGAAGATGGAAGAAAAATAAGGGACAATAAGAGAGCACACCAATGAACCAGTAACAAGAGTTGCAAAAGAATTCTAGATCACCAAGGCCAAAGGTTCAGTGCCAAGATTTAGAAGTTAGTTCTTTATTCTAGCATGTGACTGGAGAAACTGAAAAAGCAAAAAAAAAAAAAAAAAAAGGGAGAAGAAAAAAGCTGTGAACATTGTGCTTGTTAACAGCTTGTATTTATTCTGATAGTGGTTTAATGTCAATTAGCATTTTATTTGTTGAATAACTTTAGTTGATCAAATCCCAGTAAAAGGGACAACAAAATATGCTTATACATCCTGAAATAAGAATTTGAGCTATTCATATTCTACAAACAATTCAGAAACCGTTACATCACTGCCTCCTATTAGGTTTGGCTATGCCTCAAAGCGAAAGGCATGCGCCAATAACCTTTTCGATTTATTCAAGAAGGTGAGGTATGCATACTGAGAATGCACCAAGAATGCCTAAAACAGTTTTCCAATAAATTGAAAAAAAAAAAACTGGAGAAAGGTAAACATTTTAAAAGAAGCTGAAGCAACGTAACATCTAAGCCACACATAAACTTAAACAATATACCCAGTCATTGCAGAAAATAAAAAGCCTGCAAAACTAATAATACAGTTCATATATATTATAATCAGTCACTGCAAAAGAAAAGAGCCTATGAAACTAATAGCAAGGTCGGCACCCCCAATCCTAATGATGATGAGCATAAAGAGATAAAAAGCTCATATAATCTTTCAAAGAAGAAACAGAAAGGCAGAAATTTGATTTGTTAACTATCAGTAGCACATAAGATGAATTTTATGGTTTCTTTTTTCAAGCTTGGATTCATGAAAAAAGACTTGCAGACACACTCACACACAATTATCCGTGTTTCTAGGCATCACTTTCCGATTGACTGGTGTTCCTTATTTGGTCATTCTGTAAGCCTACAACAAATTTATTTAGATGCCTTGGATGACCAAGCACTTCAGCATTCAGAATGCATTTACTTCCATTCTTCTTTTACATTCCTCAAATCTGTCTTCCATTAAGTTTCCTTTGTCTGGATTTTTGGTTCATAAATTATCATTATGCTATCAACTGGTCCAACATCACAAATGGGAAAAGGTTCATCACAAAATTAGTAAGTCAATCATCCAGGCTTCATAGTATTTCCTCCACATTTTAGCAACAAAAATAGTCAACAGATCAGCATGACCTCTAAACTAATTCTGAGAACTGTCCATGAATTAGCGAACTTTAAAAGCCCAAACAACTATTTTACCTTTGAAACCCTTCTTTCCTTTAGCATCAAGTGGCCTATTTTTTGCCATTTCTTTGATAATTTCCTGAACAACATATCTGTCCTGAAATCCTGCATCAGCAGGATTCATTTCCACATGATGGGTGCTCAACAATGTTGTAAGCTCTATATCAAGTGTACGAGTCCCTGCCTGAAAATGTGAACCATCAAAAAGAAAACAAATGAGAACAGCTAATGCATCAAGCCACAAAATCTAAATGCCTACACAAATGTATCATCAATGGCCACTTAAGTTTGCAAGGAGTAAAATTCCACTCGTCAATTCTACATGAGCCAATAAAACTCAAATGGAGTTATATTCATTGGAAGTTTTCTCATCAATCAGACATGCAATATTAAAAGCAAACACAAACAACAGTAAAACTCGACTAAAACCTTCTCCTGCCAAACCAGATAATCGTATAAAATGCAAGTCTTTCTATCAAATACCTCATCTGCCATCTTATTTTTGTTTACCTAATTCTCATCTATAATACAATCAGCTTGAGTCCTGTATTCTGTTTAGTAAGAAAAACTAAAAAGCAAGTAAATTTATCACTACATAGATCTTCATTCGCCTATATTAACCTAAAATGCCAAAAGTTCTGATCTTACCTATAACCATGAACATGCCAAGAACCTAAATTTTCTGAGCTATTAAGTTTTGCTTCCCAAAAATACTAAAGAAAATATTAAAAGGCATAAGCTTTTTTTTTTTATCAAACGTATATATGCAGGTGGAGAGATTTAGCAGAGAACACAAGGAAAGAAAAATGAAAAAGCAAAGCACTAAAATCTTACCTCTACTTTCCATGTCTTATTTTCTACTTTCACCTGCACTCACATTAGTCAATTAACCAATTAAAATTAGCAGAAATTAACATCTAAAAGTTTTAAAAGAAAATCTAAAAGCCCAAAAAATCACCTTATCGGCGCTAGGTCCAAACATTTGGCGGAGGAGGGCCATAATTAGGGTTTTTTTGCCTGACCCAGATGGCCCATAGAAGAGTAAATGCGGACAATCTTGCTCTGTAACCTAGAAATATACAATAACAGTAAAACAATCCAATTTAAGAAGAAAAAACCACAGATTAATTGCCAAAAATGCTTAATCGGACAAACAAATTACCAGCTTTTTGAGATTCTCAGCGACTTCCTTATGAACTAGAACTTTGTCTAGGGTTTTTGGGCGGTACTTGTCAACCCACAACATTTTTCCTCTGGGTTTTGCGGAGAAGAGTAGATGGAGATGACGATATTATATTTTGGGCTTTGTGCTGTTTGGGTGTGTTGTGGCTGGGGCTGGGGGGGGGGGGGGGGGGGGGGGGGGTGGCTGTGAAAGTGGCGGGAACGGGGGATTTGGCTATGGTGGGTAAAAGTTCGGAATCCCACGTTGGTAAATTGCAAAAGAGGTCCTCACAAACAGAAGTCCTCGAAGTATGGCTCAATAATTGCGGATGTAGTGAAAATTGGCCCAGGAAAGTGTAAAAAACTTAAACAAATAGGTTCGACTATGTAAAAGTTGTTTGTAAAGTATGAAGAATCAAAGCAGTGTAGTGCTTTTATATGAACTAGTGATACGCTTCAAAGATCACAATTAGTTCTTAACATCCTTAGCATTTTACTTAGCAAGTAAATGATAAAGTTTCAATACAAAATATCATAATTAGTTCTTAATATCATTAGCATTTTACTTGGCAAGATAATGGCAAAATTTGAGTATGTAAAAAGATCCGGAAAAGTTGAGAATTTTGGAACATAACATCACTTTTATGAATTTATGTAGGATATTTAAACCAAATCCTTTTATTTTAGTTTCTTTTATTTAGAAAACTACTTATTTCATTGTTTAGTTGTGGTTTTGATTATTAGTACGATTTGGTATGTTTAGTCCTAATAGGATTTGTTAGTTGATAGTCTATATAAAATCGCTCCCCCTTGGTTCATTGATGTAAGAGAGAAAATATAAGATTGTTAATAAAAAGCCTCCGAATTTCCATCTCTAGTTTTTGCCCTATGTTTCTTTGTTTTTCTGGACTTGGGAATTTTTTTTGTCTTTTGGGTTTCATTCATTCACAGAATCAAGAAAGCCTTGCACCTTATTTTGTGTAGGGATGGAACGACCTAAGTAGTTTGCAAACTGCTCGCAAGCTAATTGGTCAAACGATCAACTTGACTTGGCGTTGACTGAGTTTGAGTCGATCTCAAGTGGTTCGTTTAGCCAAACGAGTCGAGTATTAATCATTTTTACTTAAACAAGTACTAAGTTCTTGTAAATTTTCAAAATACTTCCTTTTCTAATTGAACTCGAGTTCAAGCTCGATTAGGCTCGAGGTTGGTCGAACCCAAATGCGTTAAACTTGAGCATCTCAAAAATCTTAACAAATCAAACTTGATTTGTAAAAATTTCAAACTCGATCGAATTAAACTCGATTTCAAACAGCGCTATATCAATTTGATCTCAAGCTCGAGCATAGCACTGCTTGAAATGACTCGACTCATTTACACCCCTAGTCGACTCATAGCACTATTTGTGAGTTATTCGATAAAATATTATTTTGAGGGCTCACATCTTGGTATCAGAGAAAGAAAAGATAGAAAGAGGATTACAAGTGGAGACAAATAAATCCAAAGAGAAAGGTGATATTTCGAATTAGCAGAACTAAAATTTCAGAGAAAGAGGATAAGGTCCTGGTAGAGGCAATATTTGCTAGTAGAGAGGTAACAATAATTGCAATAGTAAGCTAGAAAATAATAATAATTCTCACAAACGTAATATTCAGTATCATAATTGTAAAAAAAATGGTCACTATAAAATTGAGTATTGATGCAATTCCGACAATAAAGTGGGCATGCTAATATAGTAGAGAATAATAGTAAAAAAAAGAAGAGACTATTTTATTATTGGATTATGGCTGCAGTAACCAGATACGTGGTGATGAAAATATGTTTGCTGATTTGAATGAGTGTTTTAGATCTTTCATTAAATTTGGTAATAATGAAAGGATGCATGTGCTTGGAAAAGGAAAAATTGGTATTACTTTGAAGAATGGTAAATCTAATTTTATCTCTAATGTCTTTTATGTGTCGAACCTTTATCATAATTTGCTGAATTTTGGGCAGCAATCTGAGAAAAGATATAATTTGCGATTTAAGTATGGCATTGGTATTATTACTAATAATCATCTGGAACTAATAGTAAAGGTATATATGAACCTAGTCATTTATGGCCTATATTACTTAATTGTCATGATATGCCTTGTTTTAATTCTATTGTATTTAATGATACTTGGTTGTGACACATGGCATTTTGGCCACTTGAATTTTGAGAGTTTGAGTTATCTTGCTAGGAAAAATATGGTGTATGGGTTGCCTTCAATTGATTTTCTGCTAAACAGCACGAGTCTTGTATTTTGAGGGGATCCTTTTTCTAAAGGCAAGGTTTGGATGGCTAGTTAACCGTTGGAGTTAATACATTCTGACTTATGCTCTGTTGAGATACCTTTCAATGGTAGTAGTAAATATTTTATTACCTCCATTAATGATTTTAGCAGGAAGACTTGGGCATATTTTTTGAAAAACAAATATGATACTTGCAATATTTTTAAGAGTATCAAAGTGTATATTGAGAAGTAAAATGGCCATTTTATTAAAATTTTGAGAACTGATGGTGGAATTGAATTTACTATCTGTGATGATTTTTTTGGACAAATATGAGATTAAGCACCAGTTGATAGCCAGATACACTCCTCAACAGAATGAAGTGGCAAAGAGAAAAAAATCAAACTCTAATGGACATAATGAAGTTGATGATACATGTCAAGAATATACCTAAAGGGTTTTAGGTAGAAGCTATTGGTTGTGCTATATATGCTTCTAATAGATCTCCCATACAATGCAATTTTTGGAAGACACCACAGGAATTATGGACTAGTAAAAAATCAAATATTTCTCATTTGCAAGTATTTGATTGTCTTGCCTATTCCAATATCACAAATGTTATCAAAAAGTTGGATGATAAGGTAAAAAGTGTATCTTCTTGGCTATAGTCATGAAACCAAAGGGTATAGGTTGTTGAATTCAGACATAAGAAAGGTGATTAGTAGCAAGGATGTCATATTTGATGAGCAAGGAGCTTGAGATTGGCATAAGAAAATGTCAAATTCTACACCAAAATATCCATCAATATTATCATATTTGGAGGAAGAGAATTTATTTGATAAACTAGTAGAGCAGTTTAGACAACGTATTGATGATTCTTCATCTTCTAGAGTGTAATCAAATTCTATACAATTATTCAGTCATCCATAATGAGAACGTCACATGCCAACTCGTTTGTATGAGTATGTTGTTGGTGATGATAATTATTTATCTGAAGAAAATATTATAAACTTTGTTTTATTTGCAGATTGTGATCCAGTTAGGCTTGATGAGACTATCAAAGATGATCATTGGAATCAAGCAATGGACGAAAAGATGCACGCAAATAAGAAAAACAAAATGTGTGAGCTAACTTCTCTAACACATAGGAAAAAGCCAATTGATATCAAATGGGACTACACGACCAAGTATAAGCCAACTGAAGAAGTGGATCATTCCAGAACGAGATTAGTTGTTAAGGATACAATGAAAAGGTAGGCATTGATTACTTTGAAATTTTTGCTCATATTCTCAAACTTAATACTGTTCGTATGATTATATCTATTGTTACCAATAATTCTTGGAATATTTGTTAAATAGATGTGAAGTTTGCTTTCTTAAATGGTATTCTTAAGAAATAAATATATGTTAAGCAATATGCAAGCTATATGAGGAAAGGCCAAAAAAATAAAGTTTACAAGTTAAAGACAATTTTATATGATTTGAAGCAAACTCCTTAAGTTTGGTATACTCGTATCGACTCTTATCTTGTTGGGAATGGATTTCATACTTTGTATATCAAATTCAATTTTGATGGTGATATTCTTATTGTACGTTTATATTTGGATAATCTAATTTTTACTGATAATAATACCAAGGTGATTTCAGAGTTCAAGGAGGCTATGATTAATCACTTTGAGATGACTGATTTAGGATTAATATCGTATTTTCTTGACATTAAAGTTTCTCAAACAAATGATAGCATATTTATTACACAGAAGAAGTATGTATGTGATATATTGAAGAAGCTTAAAATAAAAATATTGCCAAGCCTATATTGACTCCAGTTGAAAAGAAGTTGAAGTTGGTGAAACATTACCGTAGTGATAAATTTTGTTGATGTCACTAATTTTAGGAGATTGGTAGGAAGTCTTAGATATTTGATTTCAACAAGACTTGATATTACTTTTGGTGTTGGGTTAATTAGCAGGTTTATGGAGTTTCATGCCAATCACATTGACAAGAAGTCAAGAGGATTTTGAGATACATTAGAGATACACAATCTGATGATAGCTTTTATCCATGTGCTGATAATTTTAGTTTTATTAACTTTACATATAGTGATTGGGTTGGTGACATAATTCAAAGGATAAGTAATTCAGATTATGCCTTGTTATTTAGGTAGGGGTATATTTTCATAATTTTCAAAGAAACAACAAGTGGTGACATTATCCATAGTCTAAGCGAAATATATGGCAATTTTACATAGTGCTATTCAAGCATTATGGTTGAGAAAAATGCTTAGTATAGTGAAATTTGAATACATTGGTTTGAGGCAATCTTATTAGTACAAAAAATCATGCAACTGAAGTATTTATGCAATGTATGAAAATTTGGATAAATTACCACTCAAAAAATATATTTGATATGAATATACTAAGCCACAAGACTCTAATTGATCACTCAAAAGATAAAGGGACACTGTATCACCTAGAAGGCAAAGCAACAACGTAAAATATTAAGTGGACAAGACTCTTAGATGAAAAGAACAATAAAAACAATACTCAAGGAATAAGATAGTTTGGAGAGACTAAGAATTTTATTTCACTGATGACTTCCTCAACCTACAAACGTAGATTTCAAGTCCTTAAATAGAAAATAAAATTATGAAACCTATTCTAATTGTAATACTAAAACATGACTTGACTCCATTTCCTAAACCAATTTTGATACCAATTCTAATCTAGTTATCAAATAACAAATCAATTTCTAAAATTATTAAAATTCTAAATAGCTTGATTAATTTTTTTTTGTCAACATTGCTTCCCTTAAACCAAACTCCGTATAATCCAATATCATCTCTAACTTGAATCATCATTTCAAGTTTCGCCATAGTGTAGACAATGAGAAATTGTTCCCCATTTTTATTTTTACACATGGGAGTAGATTCAACTTGTACTTTGTACACAAATGTGTTGCTAATTCTGCCTTGTCAAAGAATTCCTCCATATTGACCTATTCACCAATGAAACTACCACGATTTCTCAAATGATCATTATTGAAACAATGGTAAAAAAAATAACAAATCATATCTTTTCTTTTAATAATTGTCTTTGACAAAATCCCTATCCATGACAACTCACAAACAAACTTACGTAATTTCACAAAATTTAAATGTCTTCCTTGCTTGAATTTCTTGGTTTTCTTAATTTTGTTATTATGATGTGCGATTAATATATTATTGTTAGTATTATTTCTCTTCTCCCACACATATTCTTGTGTATGTAAAATTGCCTCCCCAAATATATTGTTTTTTGAAATTTATCTCCTATATCTTTTTAATGAATTTTTTGAGTTCTATAATTTAAGAATTGTTGTGGTTAACCTGTTTGCTCAACTTTTTTAGGAGAGGAACATTCATTAATTAGTTCACTTGGCAATAAAATGACAAAAATTTGAATATGTAAAAAGAAAAGAAAATTGAGAACCTGAAGTAATTTTTTATTTAAAAAGTTGTCAGTTACATTAAAAAAATGCCATTAAGTACAATATTTATTGAATTCTAATATAAAATAATGAAACTATTTCTACATAAATACATAAAATTCATAATTGTTCTCAATGAGTGCTTATGTTTTGAAAACGCTGAATTATATCTTCATTGTCAATACTATTGGAAATATCTCTCTCAATGTATGTCATCAAGCAGTCATTCATCCAACAATCTCCCATTCGATTATGCCACCAACTCTTTACAATCTTCATTGTTGAAAATGCTCTTTCTACAGTAGCAGTAGTAGCAGTAGCAACAGGTAAAATCAATGCCAATTTTATAAGTAAATAAACCAATGGATAAACAATGTTTCTTTTTGTCTCAACTAATTTCTTAGCTAGACTTCCAATCTCTTTTAAGTTTGTAAAATCCTTTCTTAAGCATAAATGTATAGCTGGTTATCCAACGCCATTAAATCCATTAGATAAAACTCCAAGGGATAAAATTGAGAAAAATGCATCACCTTTTCCTTGTTAAAATATGAGAAACAATTATCACGATTAAGGCATTCCATGCTAAGAAGCAATTCAGTAGTTGTCTCTGAAAATCAATCACTAACCTCCAAAAGTTGCATATCTACAACACTGTTGAATAAATCAACTTTGTAGACATGTAAATTTATGACTTGGAATTTTATGCCGTGACCTCTCTTTAAGAACATGAATATCACCTATATTCAGAATTTCAATCTTGTAGTTATTGCAAAATAGTCTAACTTGCTTCAATAAATGATTCTAAGCACTGATGAATTGTAGGCCCTATTTGTAAGTATGCTCTTCCAACTTTATTTCTATCATTTGTATCATAATTCACAATTTTGACACGTAACCTAGGATCTGATGAAAAATCATATAAATTTATCTCAACTCGATGTTTTGTAGAGCTTTGCCCTAAATCACTGGATCTATTTTTCATCAACTTGTTTGTCTTCAACTAATTTTCTTGCATAATATTTTTCCATCACTTATTTAAAAGAATAAATCATGACAAAAGTTAAAATTATGCAAATATGAGGCATACTACAATTAATTACATATACTAAGAACTCAATTATGAGTAGTTAAAATATATTTTCTCTATGTTAGATAAAAATAAATCGATAGATAAAATTAATGCTATAAGAATAAAATTATAAAAGTGTTATACAACAAAGAATAATAGTAGTTATAATATCAAAAAATCAAATAAATATGAAGAGATATGTTGAGTTGTTCAACTGACCTGTGTGAATTGTGAAAAAAATTTTGCAAGAAATAATTCTTGTTAATTTTGTAAGACTTAACTACACCATTTAGAGAATTATTGTTTTGATGAAATGTTTTAGGAGATTTTCTTCTTCTAGATGTAAAGCTGTGGTAGAAGATGTTTTAACAACATGTGATTTTGTGAAATTTGTTCCTAAAGTTGAAAGTCAATTTAGTTACTTTTAACTTTTTTTGCTATAAATTAGAAACAAATTCACGATACCTTTATTTCGTATCTAGACTATTTAGTTGTTTCTTAATTTTTACTAAAAATGAAATAGGAATTCATGTATAATAGACATTAATTGTTTAGTTATTCTATAATTTTTCCCTAAAAATTAGGAATAGATTGATCATTGAAAAGTTCCCATGTATGGAAACTTGAGAGATATAGTTAATATATGTGGAATTTTTCTAATAGGTACCCTTAGGGCACTTATTAACACAACTGGTATTCACTTAACCTATCATATATATATATATACATACACACACATACTAACAATTATTATTCTTTCTTGTATTTATATATTTTTCCTATTTAATCTTGCCTACCTTCCCTTGTATTTATTTACTTTCCTTGATTAATCTTATATGTCCAAAAATATAACACTTGAAATATATCTTAACGATATATGTGTTTTATTTTAAAAAATATAACACTTGAACTATATCTTATATTTTCCTAATTAATTTTATATTTCCAAAAATATAGGGCATTCGTTAGACAAACCAATACATGTGTTTATTGTTTACCTATTCCATAAATTCTCCTCGTTTAAGGGAATAAATGTCTCCTAATTTTTGAGAATGAATTCAGTCAAGAATCCACTATATACAAGTACAAAATATGGTTCCTACATTATCTCTCTCATAATAAATAATGGTGGGCCATCATACTTTTGCTTCACAACTTTGCCCCTCATTCCTTTTATTTTAGGGGGAGGGGCAAATAATGAAACTTACGTGAAATTTTACCTTATATCAAGAATATTTTTTTAAAGTTGAGGAGGGAGCAATTGCCCACCCTTAACACTAAATAGCTCTGTCCCGGTTGAGAGTACAATTTACTTATATCAATTCAGTAGATTCAACAAAGGATTTTAAATTGCCTTGACGATTTTGATTGAATCATCTCATGCTAGGCATAATACATGCTAACTATTGCCTTTTGAATTGTTCTATTTAATTTTTATGTGTTATAGTTTCCTCCTATTAATTTGTTCCTTATTCATATTCGGGTGCATGTGTCAAATACTCACAGCTAGTCACAATACAAATACTTGAGTTGATTAGTAGAGGAGAACGTGATTATTGGATTGAAATAGTTATTTTGTATGCAGTGTTTGAGCAGCAGTGGAACACTTATAGTGAGGGTAAACTTCAAATATAAAAAGTGATAGGAAAATTTATATGATTCAAAACTACATGCAATAGCTTTATTATTGTAGAGATAATGCAAGTGAATCCCTAATTTTTAGGGTATCTGAACTATGCTTTATTCAATGCGGTCTAACAAGAGAAATGGTATATGACATATAGAGAAATACACTTTTCATCTCTAATGTGTGGGTTGTTGATCAATTTCATCTCTGAAATTGCACCGAAAACATATTTCATCCTCAAAGTTTTTCAGTTTTAGTCAATTGAGGATAATTGGCAAAAACACAAACAATTTGGTTAAAAATGTATCACGTGAGAAGTATGCCTTATTAGTGGATAGTTCAACATAAAACGTGGGCACATCTTCTGGAGCAAAGTCTTTTAGATGAAAGTTAAGGCTGGTTATGTCATTTCAAAATAAAGCACGCCTGTAATTTAAAGAATATTGTGATTGAGTTGTGGGATTATATGTCATTAATCATTTTTCTTGCTCTTTCTTTTTCGCTAATAAATCTTGTTATTTGTAAAAGGCAAAACCTAGGTTATTTTCAGGCATTTTCTATTCAAACTTAACAAAATCTTGTTGGTTACTCCAATATTTGAGAGATTTCCTAGAATCTCTAATTCTAATTAGGACCTGTTCGTGTAACTTTTTCATTTGATTTATACTTTCGTGTCACAAGGACCCTTTAATATAAAATTGGGACGAGATATTTGAGAACAATAATAATATAAAATGGAGACTACTTTCTTATAAATAAAACATGCCCATTTCTTCATAAAAAATATATACCTCATACATTTTCAATCATAAATTCTACTTTCTACATCAATTTTGTAGACTTTATTTAGACATTTTTAGAAACAAAAAAGTCCATTTTTCTGCAATTTTTCTCTCACAAAATGCAATTTCCATTTGATAATAAAATAAGGACACTTTCAAATTTTCTTTTGCAAATTTAGCAAAGCATCATTCTAGATTTTATAGTGACTTGCTTCTCTTTCCCTTTTCTCCTCCAACTCAGAATCAACAAGACAACTAACACTATAATTATATGATAATAAAAAAAATTTCTCTGTCTTCTACATTTTTTCAATATTTTCTTCAATTTTATTCACTTTTTTTCAATAAATCAGGTATAAGAATTCTTCCTATTAGGCATTTTGGCTCATCAATCCAATCAAAATACTTGCACTTGTTGGACCGGTGGGATGAGTTGGGCCAACGCATGGATTAGCTTGACAAGGATGCATTATGTGAGGAGCTGTGAGAGGACATGCAAGGGCCACTCAACAAGGCCATTGATTACCTTTTCAAGGAGGATGATGTCATTAGACTTTTAGTCGAGCCTCTTTATGATGAAGTTGTCCAACTAAAGAATGAGCTCGAGATGCATAGAGCCCAACTAGCAAAGGTAGCTAGTGTGTCCACAGAGAAGCCATCATTCGTTCATGAGGAGGTTGCAAATTTGATGGTCGACGTTGATGTGATAAGGACACAAGAGGCGTCTGGTGCTGCAGTAGCTGCATTAAGTGTCGAGGTTCCACATCTAGAGGCGTATGTTGGGGTAAGGAAAGTGCATGACATAGAGAATTCTCTCTTTGGTTTGGAAAGTTATTTTGATATGCTTGGCATTCTTGGGGATGACGCTAGGCTCCATACCGTTTTACTATATGTCAAGAATTCTGCATTGATATGGTAGAGGAGAAGTTGTGATAATGGACGTAGTTGAGAAAATGCCATTACCATGTGGGGCATATTCAAAGTAGAGTTAAAGGTGAAGTGTGAACCAATTAAAGCTAAATGAAGTTAGGGCCAAGTTCTGCCGTCTCAGCATAAGGACTACTGTATGAAAGAGTACGTGGATGAATTCTCCAACTTATTGCTGAAGATTCCTAACATGTTTTCCAAAAATGCGTTCTTTACATTCTTTGATGGCTTAAAGCCATGGCCAAGGCAGCGGGTTAAGGATAAGGATCTGCCTCCCAAGCAATGAGAGCTGCTCAAAAGTTGCTCAAGTTCTAGAAGAACTCAACCTAGGACAAAAGCAAGAAGCTGTCTAGTAATGGAAAAAGTGGAGAAGACAATTCTAAACAAATCACACGATCAGGTGACATCCACGAGAGCAAGACGGCAAAGGACAAGAATAGTCATAATGAAAAGTCAAACAAAAATTTTGATGTGTGCATCCTATGCAAAAGCAAGGAGTATTATGCACAAGATTGCCTACAACGTGGCTATTTGGACGCAATCACTCAAAAGTCTAACCCAGTTGGGGAACGAAGGTTAGCATGCACACAAATCATCAAGCCCATCCAATCCGTGGTAGTCGGGCAAGATTGAGGCTGCATGTATTGAGGCTGCATGTATGTTAATGTAACTATTGATAAGCACCAAGTCATGACCTTAGTGGTTATCAAAACGGCTGACTTGTCCTTTTTGCCTTTGCCATGAACAACCCTCTTCAACTATCTTGTAGCGTGCTCCTCTTAAGCATCCTTAGTTGAGTTCCTTATTAACGCAATGCATATGCAGCACTAGCAAGATTCAAGGCTTAAACTATGAACAGTTGCTCATTCAACCTAACTTTCAAATGCGAAATTATTCAAAAGTGAAGGAAGTAAACAAAAAGAGAAAGGTTAGAGGGTAAGAAAAGCTCTTGTATTGCACTCAAAGGATTACGCCATGTGTTTACAAATGAAGGGGCTCGACCTATTCATAGGCAAGTCAAGAAGTCTTTACAATAATCTAGAAACTTCCACACACTAGTTCTTTATACTTAGTTTCTAGAATGTTCTATATAAGGCAAGACTCTTATATACAAGTTCTAGACTATTGCCCAAGACTCTTAAACAGTCTAAAACACTCCAAAATATTACTAAAACGTTTCAAGAAACATGTAAGTATTGGCCCTAACCTCCATGGCTTTCCATTTATTCATTGAATTAGACTATGCATCTACTTCAATGAACAAATGGGAAGCCATAGAGGTTAGGGCCAATACTTAGATGCTTCTTGAAATATTTTAGTAATATTTCAGAGTGTTCTAATCCTTTAAAGAGTCTTGAGGAATAATCTAGAACTTGCACATAAGAATCTTGCCTTATACAGAACATTCTAAAGACTAATTTTAGAGGGCAATTATGTAGAAGTTTCAAGAGTATTGTAAAAACTTCTTGGCTTGCCTATAAATAGGCCAAACCCTTTCATTTGTAAACAAATGGTATAATTTTTTGAATGCAATGCAATAGCTTTCTTTGGCCTTCAACCTTTCTTTTCTTTCTTTGCTTCCTTTGCATCTGCACAAACATTGCACATTCTAGAACGGCACTCTCATCTACCTCCTCCACATAACTGTGCATGATGAAAAAGAAATCACAAATGCTACATAACAATGCAGTAAATTCATTGATTAAGGCCACCAGAATGCAACATACTCTGCAGATTCAACACTCATTGAGATAAAATTCTATAGCTGCGTCCAACTCACGCTCCAAATTTCCAAAAACTTCTACATGACACTGGTTAAGAGCTGAAATTAGTACATAAATTAAAATCGGGCTAGAAAAACACAAGGAACACGGCTTACATCTTTTAGAAATGCTAGTGATTCCATTGTCTTCTCTTTCACCTCCAAGGCACCAACCAATTGTGTAATTTTTTTCAAATTTTCTCCAAACTAGGAATAAAAGAACCACGTTAAACATTCTGGTTGACATGAATTAAAAAGGCAACAATAGGATTAAAAAGAGCGCAATTGACATGCACTTACCACATTATGACCTGGAATTTCTTCTATAAAAACAACCTCAGAATTCAAATTTTCATGCTGAGGGTCTTGTACTCGTGCTTTTCATTTTTTTCTTTCGTATGTCACCATTCCATGAAATTTTTCTGGTTTCCTCCGGACCCTCGCCTCTTGTTCAGGCGTATCAAATGGTCTAGAAATGATTTGTTGTACAGCCCATCTTGGCATTGCTTGTTCTGGGGACTTCTTAGGACTACAGGCACCATCAACATGTGTTTCATTTCCATCATCCTCATGTGTTTCATTTCCATCATCCTATTGAACACAGGGTTGCATGCTGATTTCAAGGGTTGCATGTTGATTTCCATCAACATGTGCTTCATGTCCATCATCCTGATGTTGAACCCAGGTTTGCATGCTGATTTTTTCTCTTTCTTGCAAACCCATACCAAGTTTTTTGCCCCAAATTTCCATGTAATTTTTTTTCCCGGTACCTGATGCATAACACACGCACATTCAAATTTTTTAATAATCAAAACCTTTTTCTAACTTAGAAAACACGTAAAACAAAAATTGCATTGTCTATCTTTACCTTGCAAGCCTTTGCACTTACGAAAATTTTTATTTCTTCCCTCCACTCCTTGAAGCCATTTTTGCATCTCCAATTTCAAGTCTTTGGAAAGCTGATATTGCTTCCAACCAATAAATGGTTTATGATACAGGCACACCTCAACCTTATACATGGGTATGATAGCCAATTCCATATACCTTTGTTTACCATATGCAATTGGCATAGGCAGATTTTTCCTATCATACGGATTCCACTCAATGTTATCCTGCATATATAGGTTCTGTTATGTCAATTCCAACACAGTCCAAGTCAAAATAAAATTAGGAATCTGGATACTTACCTCAGTCAAATCATCTAGACACTCATTTATTTGCTGCAGCCGTGTATTGTGGTATGAAATTTTTAAAAATTTTTCTAAGCTTTCAGCCCAGCCACAAAAGCAACGGGAACGAGCAAGGCAGATTTTCAACTCCAAACATTGGCCTCAACAGCTTGATATACTCCAAAGCAAAAATCTGGAATGTAAAAAGTATAACAAAAAGAAGGAAAAATGTCAGCTAAAAAAGCTTTCCTGAAACCATTAGTAAAATTGAAAGCAAAAATCTCAAACGGAAGGGTGCTTGAACATGACCTACCATTAATGCAAACATCGAACTGCCAATGAGGTATTTTTCGTTTGATACATTCCTGGATGAAAACTTTGACAAACTATGGTGGATCTCAACCAAGCATGCCTCCCCCCATGCATACTCGGATATTTTGTTGATGTCTTTTACAAAGTATCCATATATAGCTCTCACATGAGTGCAAGAGGAATCTGGAAAAATCAGACATCCCAGCAAATACAATACTGTCGCCCGCACCCTGATGTCCAAAGGATGTGCAAATTCTTTGTCAGAAGCCTTGAGAGTAGCAATGTCCCGCAACGTTTTCAAATGGAAGCCCTTCATTTCAAAATGAACAACCAAATTGGGGAATATTTCATTAGCAATCTCTTCCCCCCGAGCTTCTTGGCAAACAAGGGGGATGCCACTGATTGGCAAGCCGGTAATCTGAAGGATATCCCTCAAACCAAAGTAGAGTTTGACTGCATTTTCTTGGCCCAAAATGAAGCTTTGGGTATTAGAATTATACTTGGTTGCAAAAGCTTGAACCAAGTAATGACAGTGTATACCAAAAAAACCGGTAAACTTTAGCAGGTTCTCAAATCCACTGCCAGTTAGTACTTCGACCACATCGTCGCCAACTGTAAAATTTCTAATCATTTTTAAGTGTTCTAGAATCCTCAAAGTTTGGCCTGCATGAAGACAAAGTATTGATTAACCCGCTTGCGGGTTTTATGGCTAGTCTTTTCCCAAATGCAAAGCTTTACCACTACCACGGAAACAACACAAAAAAAAAACAGATTCTGCCACAAACCAACAAAAAAGAACAGTGCTTAACAACACAACAACAAAAAATCCTGTTTTCCATTTTTCTGCATTCCAGCTTCAACAATTATTCAAGGTGCGGGATGCAACAATTGTTTTTCATTTTTACCATTTTGAGGGTGGATGAATACAGAAAATCATTGCATCATCAAAGGGAGGAAAAATTGCTGGAGTTCAAAACAGCAATATATCATCCAAAAACATCTCCAAAACAACAATATATCATCCAAAAATATCAATATATATCATCACAACATTTCTCCCCTTTTGGCATCATCCAAAAAACCATAAGAAGAAATACTGCAAAATCAAACCAAAAACAGACAAAAGCTACATTATCCAACACAATAGGAAATTGTCCACAAAAGTACCAAAGATTCAAGGGAGCAAGCTAGAGTAAGAAAACAACCAAGTCCAACATTGATACCATACAAGTGATGCACCTAGTCTAATGCAAAGTCTAAATGCAGAAACCAAAATTTTCATGCTTCAACGATTGAAACTGAAAGTGTGAATAGAACAGAGTACCTATTGTTTGTTGCTTTTTTCTTTGGACCTGCGACATGTTGGGAGATGCCCTACTTCGAGTTGGAGTTAGAAGAGGGGGATTGAAAGCGCTAGTTCAACAATCTGATGAAGGAATAGCCCTACTTCGAGTTGGAATTGGAAGAGTTTTTGAGAGCTTCCCCGCGTTTAATTATAAGTAATGATGTCAGAGGAGTTGCTTCCCTGCGTTTGAGAGCTATAAGTGTGAGGGCTCGCAAATTTCTTGTATTTTTTTTCTCAAAAATACCATTTTATTTGGAAATTATTATTTATTAAAGCCCTACCACCCAATCTTTTCACAAGAAGTGCAAATAAACCTAGAAAGTAGAGTTTCACGCTTCGGTTTCAAGTTTGGAGCAAAATTAGGGTTTTCGCGATTTTTCGCCGGATGAATTTTCGGTACAGAGTAAGGATTAAATTTGAAGATTAAAAGTGACTTTTAAATGAGAAATAATATGTGATTAGGAGCAATGATATAAGGTTAGTGAATGGGAAGTAAAAACCCTAGTACGTGTGTTTTTAAGAAAAACGGCGCGAATCGGCGGGTCCCGCGCACTACCGATTGAACGCACGACTTGACCACCACTTTCTTACCATACAAGTTTATTGATATTTGAGCAAAATATCTCCTATGTCGCGCCCTATTTTTTGATAAATAAATAAATGATTTAAAAAAAGTATTTTTTTTGTGATTGGGAAATGAATTGTGATTTAAAAGAAAAAATGGGTCTAAATGGGGGGTTGAGAATGCGACGATTTGACCCAAAATTATAGTTTAAAAAGGGTTTTTGAAATAAAAATTGGAGTCGCCACTTGATAATGAGTTAAGGTGTACCAAGTCACCAAAAAATGAATTTTTAAAGAAAAAATAGGAAAAAGTAGTAAGAAACCCCTTTTAAACGACTCCTAGTCCACGTAAATCAAAGAAAAAGGTTCGGGAGTCACATTTGACAAAGGGGAAGGCAAGGATAAAATCCAAGGCACCCCTTTGACCTAGCCAAGGCTAGTTGCATGATTTAATCAAAGATTTTCTTGTTTTAACCAAAGAATTTATTACATTTGGATGCACTACATGAATGCAAACCCTAGACCTAGGGGTATTGGGGGAAATTTCTCTTCAAAGGTTGAGTGATGCCAATCACATTAATTGTGAAGTCCAATAACGATCCTTTGAAGAAGTCACGAATAATGCGAGTGGGATGCAAATGAATGGAATGCATGTATGCAATGTGAGGACATGAATTTGAAAAAGTAATAAAAGACAATAAATATGTAAATGAAAATGTGCACATGAGTGGGTAAGGTACGGTATGTGAAATGATAATATGAAGTGCATGTGTGCAAGTGATGATAAAAGTGTTCGTGTGCAAGTGAAGAAACATAAAGGTGCACGTGTGCAAAATGGGAGGAAAAATGAAAGTGTGATGAGGGTATAAAATGGTAGAGTGGATTTAAAAATGCATGAGCCTAGGGAATTCATGCATATTGGGTACAGGGATACCTAAATCGTGACTCAATTTGCCCTTTTATAGAGGAAATACAAGCGTGCTAAGGCTTAGAAAAAGCCACACTCGTCTATGTCCCATATTTAAGGGGACTCTCAAGCAAATGAACCCTATAACTAGCATGAAATGCAAAAATCCTAAAATGGAGGGAAAAGGGGTTCGAGGGGCATACAAAATGATAAAACTAACTAAAAAATGCGTGAAGATTGATAGCTTTTGAGGTTCATGTTGAAATACCAACAAACGCCAATCTACCCGTAATCATCAAATCATGGCCCGAAAAAGGATTACAAGTTCACAACTTCAGCAACTAAATATAAAGTTCTAGTCTTGTACGGGAAAAAGAAACAGAAAATCATGAGATAAATTGTCCTAGAGGGAAAAACTCTGATCGATGTATTCTACATGCTCATACTCCCTCTTTGCAACAAAAAAAACATTGCTTGAGGCAAAACATGAATCAAAGCCTCTTCCTTTCTTTACCCAAATACACAGATAGCAAGTGTAAGGAAAGAAGAAAACGAAAGAACGTGGCCATGGCCATAGCAGCGGAGATTTTGAAGCTTATGACATAACCTATGAACATACGGGAAAGAAAGATTACCTTTAGCTGTTTAGGAGTTAAACCAAATCCAAATCCTGGTGCAATGGATCTCTGTGAAACCCTTGTCTCCTTCAACACCCAGCTTTTCCTTCTCGGCCCGAAAGCTTGCCCTTTCTACTCCTCCGAAGCCCCTTTTTTTATCGTTGGTTTCTCTCCTTTCTCTCCCTCACTCAGCCGTAAATTTGCCCCAGATTTCTTTCCTCTGGTTTTTCTTCCAGTTTTTTCCTCAATCTCTGCTTCTATCTCTCATGGAAGCTCTCTTCTACTACCCTCTTGCCCCCAGTTTTTTTTTCGTAACTTTCTTTCCTCCACCCCTTAAACTCTCCCTGCTCTCCCTAGTTTTAGCCGTCCAAAAAAAAAAAACCTCCTGCGGCTGCTGTTTTCTCATCCCTTTTATATGGAACTCAAAGTTCCTAAACCCTCACCCCAATGGTGAGGATGAAGGGCTTGCCATTGCCTTCACCTCTAGCCATCCGATGAGGCATCTGTGATTGTCCTTTGTAAGCTGCAAAAATGTGCAGCTTGCATGTCGCGGCCGCGGCCATCCTTCTTTTTTTTTTTCCTTTTTTTTTAATCTTTTCAACTAGTTAATTAATTAAACAAAATTGATAATAATAATAATAATAATAATAATAATAACAAAAATAACTTAATTAACATTTGATAAAAATAAACTAGAAACAACAAAAATGCAACTTTCCATTTTTTCCTTTTTTCATTTTTCTCATTTTGCATC
The DNA here is from genome assembly GCF_036785885.1 of Coffea arabica. Taxonomy (NCBI): domain Eukaryota; kingdom Viridiplantae; phylum Streptophyta; class Magnoliopsida; order Gentianales; family Rubiaceae; genus Coffea; species Coffea arabica. The sequence continues at coordinate 52,529,651 of NC_092320.1, read as the reverse complement.
ATTTTCCATTTTTCCCTTTTTCATTTTTTATTTTTCTGCTCTTTTTTTTTCTTTTCTTTTTTTCTTTCTTTTTCAAAAATAAAATAACAAAATGCCAAAAGATTGAATTTAAGAGGAATGAACGTATTTTGTGAACCATTTTCTTTTTTTTTTCTCTTCTCTTTTTTTTTCACAAATTTTACGTTAAAACTTAAAACTAAAACTAAAAGCTAAAACGTGAACAAAATTAATATGACAAATAAAACTAAAAATAATTAGCAAATAAAAGACAAATAAAAGTTAAGTGAATAAAAATAAAAAATAACAACTAAAATGCAAACAATCTAAAACAAAATCATGAATTAGATGCAACATGCAAACTATTTAAAATTTGGTGTCTACATTTTGCCCCTCTTTGTCTGAGTTTTGAAAAAACTTAAGACAAAGAAGTAGACACCAAATACTTACTTGTGTTATTCGGCTGCAGAATGATCCGAATGGACAGGAATTCTAAAACGGGACTGACCCGAACATGAAATTAAACGGGACTGACCCGAACAGGAATTTAAAGCGGGACTGGCCCGAACAGGAATTTAAAACGGGACTGACCCGAACAGGAATTTAAAAACGGGACTGGCCCGAACAGGAATTTAAAAATGAGACTGACCCGAACAGAATTTAAACGGGACTGACCCGAACAAAAAATTTAAAACGGGACTGACCTGAACAGGAAATTTAAAACGGGACTGACCCGAACAGGAAATTAAAACGGGACTGACCCGAACAGAAATTTAAAACGGGACTGACCCGAACGAGAATATAAACGGGACTGACCCGAACAGGAATTTAAAACGGAACTGACCCGAACAGGAATTTAAAAACGGGACTGACCCGAACGAGAATATAAACGGGACTGACCCGAACGGGAATTTAAAAAGGGACTGACCCGAACGAGAATTTAAAACGGGACTGACCCGAACAGGAATTTAAAACGGGACTGGCCCGAACAGGAATTGAAAATGGAACTGACCCGAACAGGAATTTAAACGGGACTGACCCGAACAGAATTTAAACGGGACTGACCCGAACAAGAAATTTAAATGGGACTGACCCGAACAAGAATTTAAATGGGACTGACCCGAACAGAAATTTAAACGGGACTGGCCAGAACGGAATTTAAAAAAGGACTTCACTGGGAAAGTTTAAACAATGAATTGAGTTTTTTTTACCTGAGAATAGTTCAACTTTTGCACCAAGAGGGAAATTTGGATCTTTGTGATTGAAGCGAGAGCTGATGTTGTTTCTTATGATCGAGTTTTGCAAATAACATCGATCCTTGCTTACTGGGAAGCTTTGCCTGTCATTGATTTAGGCGCCAAAAAGAGAGCGGCTGCTTTTGTTTGTAAATGCAACATTCCTGCAAGAAAAGAAGAAATAATGGACTTGCCACCATTATTTGATCCGATTTGCCTTGAGAATCGTGTAAACATGAGTCTTGTGATGCTTTTACTTCTGCTCTGCGACGTTTGCCTTAATCGAACTTGAAACCTTTCAATTTCTGAGACTGATAAAATACGGATTTAACACGTTACCCAACCTAGGTGGCATCTTTGTTGCATGTCACTCACTATAACTGATGATTGACTCCCTTATCTTTGCACAAACCTTAGGGTTTATCATTCATTTGAATTCAATGGTGAAAGAATGATGCGTGAAAATTTATCATAGAACAATCAATGTATATGCAAGATTATTTCCTATGTCAGGCAAAGATGAGCATGCAAAAGAATGTAGACAATCATAAGCAGTCATACACAAATAATTGAGAACAACTAAGAGGTTCATAAAGATACATTTTGCAAAAGAATATTTGTAAAGAACAATACAAGTTTAGCCAACGAAAATCATATTCAAGACTTTGGATATATTTTTTTCGGAATCCGATACTGGCAGAAGTATCACAAATATGAAGAAAATCCTAGATGAACCAGGTCACCAGCTGTTCTTTCTTGAGCTCAACTGTTGTGAAAACCTACCTTGGCGCCCTTTCGGGTTTTCACCAAGGTTGCCCCCACCCTTTTATTTTTGTTTTTGCTTTTTCCTTTTTTCTTTCTTTTCTCTTTCTTTTCTTTTCATTTTTCATTTTTTCTTTTTTTTTTGAGGCGCCCTTGTGGGTTTTCACCTAAAAGAAAAGCAGAACTACCTCATTCCCGATCAACTGAGAAATGTGGTTAAAAGATTGTTAGCATCAGTAAAATGCACTTCCCTTATGAATTTTAGGTGAAGGCATTACAGACATCACCTGCCAGTTGATTAGCAAATTTTCTAATAGAAATGTAGCAAGTGACGAAAACCAGGACTTTGGGCTTTTGTAATGGAGTCAGGTGGGGTGTTTTTCAAAAAAGGTTAAGGCTTGAAAACAGATTTGATACGAGGGGTGAAATAACTTGAGTTTGCACTCCTTTAAAAACAATTCCGAAAGTGAGGAAAATTTGCCCCAGTTTGATCAGATTTTCTCTCTTTGCATTTTTTCATTGCATTTTCTCACTTTTGCATTTTTCTTTGAGAAACTAATTTTGCCCCAGTGTAGGGTTTTTCTCTTCTTATCTCTCTTCTTAAACTAAATTTGCCCCAGTGTGGGGTTTGCAATTCCCAAGGGTTATCAAACGAAATTTGTAAATTCTGATGGCTCAAAGGGGACAAGTAGAGATAAAATGTTTTTAGTGTAAAAGAAGATGGCCTGACTTGCATTTCGCCATTTGCATGAATTTCTAAAGAAAATTTGCATGATCAAATGAAAAACTTTTTGCACATATCTGAGTTGATGGGTTGAGGGAAAGCCCGTCCATCCATTTCCACCAAAATAAGAGCTCCGTCAGGTAATACCTTTTGGACAATGAACGGCCCTTGCCAATTTGGAGCGAACTTGCCTTTAACTTCATCTTGCATTGACAAAATTCGCTTCAGTACCTTATCACCTTCTTCAAATGCCCGCCGATGGACTTTTTTGTTGTAAGCCCGGGCCACACGTTTTTGATAGCACTGACCATGACAGATAGCATTGAATCGCTTTTCATCGATCAAAGTCAATTGCTCATGGCGCTGCTTGATCCAATCGGCCTCCTTCAATTTAGCTTCCATAAGGATTCGTAGCGACGGAATTTCAACCTCAGTTGGTAACACAGCTTCCATCCCATACATAAGTGAATATGGCGTTGCCCCAGTCGATGTCCGAATAGAAGTCCGGTACGCCATCAATGCATAAGGCAACTTTTCATGCCAATCGCGATGCCTCTCTGTCATTTTGCGGATAATCTTCTTCAAATTCTTATTTGCGGCTTCTACAGCTCCATTCATCTGAGGCCTATAAATGGCAGAATTGTGGTGTTTGATTTTGAACTGCTCGCATAGTCCATCTACCATGTCATTGTTCAGATTCTTGGCATTATCCGTAATAAGGGTTTCGGGTACTCCAAAACGACAGATGATGTGATCTCTCAGGAAATTGGCCACTACCTTCTTCGTGACATGTTTGAATGATTCCGCTTCAACCCATTTAGTAAAGTACTCAATCGCCACCAATATAAATCGATGTCCATTTGAAGCGGGAGGATCAATTGTACCAATCACATCCATACCCCACATTGAACAGGGCCATGGGGCAGTCATGCTATGCAATTCAGTGGGTGGAGCGCGTATAATGTCACCGTGCATTTGACATTTTATACATCTCCGGACAAAATCTATACAATCATGCTCCAAGTAAGTCAGAAGTATCCGGTTCTCATGATTTTCTTCGCTAGCAAATGGCCATTCATGTGAGGTCCACAAACGCCACTATGCACTTCTTTCATCATATATTGAGCTTCATCTTCATCAATGCACCTTAAAAGGTTCAAATCCGAGGTTCTTTTGTACAACACTTCTCCATTCAAGAAAAATTTTGAAGCCATTCTACGCAGAAAACTCTTGTCCTTTGTACTAGCATGTAGAGGATAAGATCCTGTTTTGAGAAACTCTTTAAGATCATTATACCAAGGAACATTGTCAGAGGACTTGTCTACAACCCAACAGTGGACAGGTTTGTCTTGAAGTTGAATCGGAATTGGCTCGATCTTCAATTCATCAGGATATTGGATCATAGAAGCTAATGTGGCCAGAGCATCGGCAAATGCGTTTCGGGCTCGTGGAAGATGTCTGAACTCCAAATTTCGAAATTGCTTGGCCAGAGTGAGCAGATTACAATGGTAGGGCAGAATTTTTGAATCTTTGGTTATCCACTGTTTCAAGGTTTGATGCACGAGCAAATCTGAATCACTGAAAGCTATCAATTCTTTGATTTCCATTTCTAAAGCCATTTTGAGACAAAAAATGTAGGCTTCATATTCAGCCATGTTGTTTGTGCAGGCAAATTGCAATTTGGCAGCGGCAGGGTAATGCTTCCCTTCGGGTGAAACCAAAACGGCTCCAATTCCAGCTCCGAGAGAATTCGAAACTCCATCGAAGAAAAGCCTCCATTTAGGGCTTTGCTCACTTATATCATCTGTAGCGCCTACGAATAAAACTTTCTCATCAGGGAAATACGTATGAAGGGGTTGATAATCATCATCTCTTGAATTTTCCGCCAAATGATCCGCTATAGCTTGCCCCTTGATAGCTTTTTGTGAAGTGAAAACAATATCGAATTCTGAGAGAATTATCTGCCATTTTGCCAGACGTCCAGTTAACATCGGCTTCTCCAAAAGATACTTCAAAGGATCAGATCGGGAAACAAGATAGGTGGTATGGCTCAACAGGTAGTGTCTCAATTTTTGGGCTGCCCAGGCCAATGCACAACAGCTTTTCTCAATGAATGAATAATTAGCCTCACATTGCGTGAACTTCTTGCTTAAATAGTAAATGGCTTGTTTCTTCCTTCCAGAGTCATCATGTTGCCCGAGGACACAACCAACTGCTCCTTCAAGTACGGATAGGTACATGATTAATGGTCGACCCGGCTTCGGTGGCACCAAGACTGGTGGATGCAACAAATAATCTTTAATCTTGTCAAAAGCCTGTTGGCACTCCTCATTCCAATACAACGGCACATTCTTTCTCAATAATTTGAACAACGGCTCGCATGTGGCAGTTAGTTGGCCGATGAACCTCCCAATGAAATTGATCTTCCCTAAGAAGCTTTTCACGTCCTTCTGAGTTTTCGGCACTGGCATATTTCGAATTGCTTTGATTTTCGCCGGATCTATTTCTATGCCCTTCTTGCTAACAATGAATCCTAACAGCTTACCCGCAGGTGCTCCAAAGGCGCATTTCGCAGGATTTAACTTCAAATTGTACTTCCGCAATCTTTCGAATAACTTCTTCAAATCAACCAAATGGTCCTCTGCCTTCTTAGACTTGATTATGATGTCATCCACGTAGACCTCCATCTCCCGGTGGATCATATCATGAAACAGGGTGGTCATGGTCCTCTGATAGGTAGCCCCGGCATTCTTTAAACCGAAAGGCATGACTCGGTAGCAAAAGGTGCCCCAAGGAGTGATAAAAGCAGTCTTCTCCCTATCCTCTTCTGCCATCAAAATTTGGTGGTAGCCAGCAAAACAATCGCAAAAGGATTCAATCTCATGTCCGGCAGTATTGTCTAAGAGAATGTGAATATTTGGTAGAGGGAAATCATCTTTAGGACTGGCTTTATTAAGGTCTCTATAGTCAACACAAACTCTCACCTCTCCACTCTTTTTTGGAACAGGGACTGGATTTGAAAGCCAAATTGGGTAATGGGAAACAATGATAATGTTGGTTTTGAGTTATTTTTCAATTTGCTCTTTTATTTTGAGTCTCATATTTGGTTTGAATTTTCGGGGTTTTTGTTTTACGGGTGGAAAAGAAGGGTCTGTGGGTAACCTATGCACTACCACATCAGTTGAAATGCCAGTCATATCATCATAAGACCACGCAAATACATCTTGGAACATAGTCAAGAATTCAAGCATTTCCTTCTTCTGCCTCTCATTCAAATGAATACTAATTTGCACCTCCTTAACCTCATCCTCAGTGCCAATGTTAGCCTTTTCTGTTTCTTCCAGGTTCGGTTTGATTTTTCCTCATATTGTTCAAAGTCCTTTGCAAAAGAATCGAATACCTCCTCATTATCACTCTCGCTTTGGAGTTCGGATTCACAGACCTCCAAGTCGTGAGTGATATAGAGATTGCCATTATCGTATTCCAGAACTGTGATATCCAAAGGGTCAAATAATTTTATTTTTGGCCATCTGAAAGAATTAATGAATGTGGGATAATAAGCAAATAAGCATACAACAAATAATATGAATATAAACAAGCGAATAAACAACACAATATAACAAGAACAACTTGTGCATTTTATAAAACCTTTGATTGAAAGCAAATTGAAATGAAAACTTAACAATATTTACATGCGCAAATGTTAGTCAAAAAGTAAAATTGTTTTCATTGGCTATTTACAGATGCAAAAGTATTTTCATGAATTCACATGAATGATAAACCCCTTTCAGTTTACCGAAACTCCTTCCGAACGGGCAGGGACTTGGCTGTCCAATTGGAAATTGATCCTTCGGGGATGTCAGGAAATTCAGTTTCGCCTGGAACACTATCTTCAAATGTTGCCCCAACGAACAATTGGGCCAAACTTGCTTCAATTTCGTCAACTGGGTTAATTTCTGACATGATCACCTCGGCTGGTCACGGGAAAGTATAATGCAGGGGTGGAATGTCAAGAGCCCTTTGCCTTCCTTCTTTCTCTGCTTTCTTGCGCTCCTTCATTTCTCTGATATCCTTAGCAGTCGGTCGGAAGCCTAAACCAAACGAATCCCTTTTCTCAATAATCTCCACTGGCTTCAAAATTCCTTGCAGATCTCGTCCCAGCCCTTTGTCAAATTCATAGCCTCCACGGATCATCTCCTTAGCCATCATGATACTGGCCCTTGATAGAGCTTGCTCCTCCTTTGTTATCCAACTGACGGAGACAATATCAGATGTGCTATGAGGGGTCACTGTTGAGCTTCGGCTACCCTCTTCTTTGGACTCGGAATCGGTGATTACAAGGCAATCCTCCTCGGCAAATATAGTTATCAGCTTGTCATTTACTACGAATTTCAGCAATTGATGCAATGAAGAAGGCACAGCCCCAGACTTGTGAATCCATGGCCTGCCAAGCAAAACGTTGTAAACACTAGAAAAGTGCATGACTTGGCAGGTTATTTGAAACTGGGCGGGCCCCATTTCAACTACTAAATCAACTTCTCCTATTGGCTCTCTTTGCGCTCCATCAAAACCTCGGACTATGGTCCCTGAAGGCCTCAGCTTGACGTCTTGCAATCCTAGCTTTTCCAAGGTGCTCCAAGGACATATATTAAGAGCGGATCCATTGTCAATCAATACCTTCGGCAGCATTTTTCCATTGCACCTTACAACTATGTATAGAGCCTTGTTATGTCCAATGCCTTCCGCCGGCAATTTTTCGTCAGAGAAAGTGATTTGTTTGGTAAATAATACGTTCCCAACCACGTGTGAGAAATTATCAACCGAAATGTCCCTAGGGATTTGAGCTTTAGTCAATACTTCGATCAGCGCGTCCCTATGCATGTCTGAAGAAAAGAGTAAATCCAACATGGATATCTGGGCAGGCGACTTGCTCAACTTCTCAACTACATTGTACTCACTTCTCTGAATTCTCTTAAGGAAATCCAAAACTTCTTTCTCGGTGATTGTTGGTTTAACGGGCGGCTTGGAGTTATTTGCTTGAATCGGAATGATATTTTCAAATGGACTTGTAGCCTTTCCTGATCTGGTGACCACTGACACTTCCTTCTTTGCAATTGACTTTTCCCCAATTTGTACGTCAGGTTCATCATAATTCCATGGCACTCGTTGCAGGCTTAAAACAGGCTCTTGCTTGGGGAATTCAATAACTACCGGCTCCAAAACCTCACTCTCAGCTGGCGTGAGATCCAAAATAAAGGGCTTTTCATCCTCTTCAAATGGCAATTCCATGACAAAGGGTTGGTCTGTGACCCCAAACACTTCAGCTTCCCTTGCCAATTCTCTGACTGGTTCCACATACTCCGTATCATCCAAAATAACCCCAATGATATTGGCATGTTCCGGTAAAGGGTTCCTATTTACGTTCAGCCCTTGCGCCTCCCTTTTTCGGATTACAATCTCCCCGGCTTCAATCATATCTTGGATTTTATGCTTAAGCGCCTTGCAATCAATAGTCGAATGTCCGGCGGCCCCTGAATGATAAGTACAGACGGCTTGTGGATTATACCACGCGGGCATGCCATATGGGTAGGTAGGAGGGGGTACTGTACCAATTTTTCCTGCGGCCTTCAATTGGTCATACAATTGGTCCAGAGGCCTGCCTAAATTGGTGAATGTACGGCTAGGCGGTCGGTTGTAAGGTTCAGGAGGTGGAGGATGGTTGTAAATAGGTCTATTTGGTGGAGAAAATCTTGGATTATATGGAGGGCGAGGTCGATTTTGGGGTGGATTCGGTTGAGAAATTTGAAAAGGGGCTGAAGGTGGGTTAGGATAGCTTGGGCGAGGTCGAGGGTGGTGGATATTGGTAGTATATACAGGATGCGGATTTGAGTAGTAAGGGTAATGGGGTTGGTAGATTGGGCTGTGTTGGTATCGGGGTCTGGGTGAAGGGTTTTGGTTCCAAATAAAGGTTGCATCCCCCTCTTTCTTTTTGAACGGCGACTTTTTCACATTGCTTCCTTGACCTTGTAAAGCATCCAACTGGGATTTGAGAGCAGAGACATTAACAATTTTTCCGGCTCTCACAAAGTCATCAAACTCTTCCAATTTATTCACAATTGCAGCAAAAGAACAACCAGTCATACGGAAAATTTCTTCGAAATATGGAGGATCATGCGCCTTTATGAATGTGCGAATAATTTCATCCTCAGTCATTGGTGGCTCCACTTTCGCAGCTATCTTTCTCCATCTTTTGGCATATGTCTTATGATCTTCAGACGGTCGCCTCTTCGTTCCTTCCAAAGTAGTCCGGGTTGGTGCTAATTCGCAGTTGTACTCATATTGTCTGATGAAGGCATTGGACAGATCGAGCCAGGTTTTCACCTCCTCTGGCTTCAAATTCGAGTACCAATCAAGGGCGTCCCCTTCTAGACTCTCCGGAAATAATCTCAATGGCAAATTCTCATCATCCACCGGTTTTCCCAACTTGTTGGCAAACAAGTGCAAGTGTGTCTTAGGGTTACCCGTTCCATCATATTTATTGAACTTAGGGGTCTTGAACCCCACCGGCAGTTGCACGTTCGGAAACAGGCACAAATCATCATAATCCAACACCCCTTGTTTGTTTAGACCTTGGCTTTTTCGGATGAATTCATCAAAACGATCCAAGCGTTTAAGTAACTTCATATCAATCTGGGCAGACGACTCTCCCATTTCTGGCTTGTTTTGAAAAGTGTGCTCCGGCACAACGGGCTCTGCGGTAGTCTGGTGGAAAGTTTGTGGATTCGGATACATGTTTGGGTCGATTTGAGGCTGAAATCCTTGCCCATAAGGGGGATAGAACGGAGGATTTTAAGTATAAGCATATTGCGGGTTAACAATTCCCTCAAACGTGGTTTGAATTGAAGGAATAACAAATGGTAACGTGGTTTGAGTGGGAGGAATAACAAATGGTTCGGATTATGGTTGTGTAGTGGGTACAGGCTCAGGTTGCACTCCACTACTGACGAGCTCGTCAATCAACTTCTTCTGAGCGGCCATTTCTAACGCCATTTTCCCAAATTTTGTGAGTAACTCTGTCAACTGAACCCCAGGACTTGCAGCTTCTGGCTGGATAGTTGCAACGGCCTTATCGGATGATTCTGATTGAGTACTCATGTCTACACGATTCCTTTGGGCTTTACTTCGGGATCGCGTAATAATGGGGCTTTTCCGAAAAGCTATTTTGAAATTTTACCTGAGAATGCAAAAGACTTCTTTAGATAAACCAATCGTTACTAGATTTTCTGCAATTTATTCAAAAAAAGAGAAAAAAGAAAAAGACATGAGTTAGTAATTATTCAAACAATTCGGATGCATGTCCTATTTGGGGGGCCCTTTTTGTGCCAAGGGTAGGCCTAGCATGATGCAACACCTTCGAAATGGGACCCGTAATACAAATCTGTTTTTGACAATAATCCAAAATGAGAGCAAAAGAAAAATCATTTTCATTGATAGACTTGCCAATATTTACATCATGTCACGAAGACGATTCCGTACAAGATTGCCAAAACTTCTGAACCTATCTAATACAGAGTCTTTTGTTTCCCTAGCATATGGAATTCTAACACATTCAGTTTGGTCATATAATTCTGCACATTTCCTTTTCAGCTCTTGACGCCTTCCTCGTTCATTTTCATACAATTGCTTGCTTTGCTCGACCATCCCTTTGTATGCTTCGACAGACTTACTTAACTGCAGAATTTCTTTATCCTTTGCTTTGATAATGGCTTTCAACTTTTTCACCTCCTCAGATGGCTCATCTTGAATTTCTTGCGCAACGGATCCTCCTACCCAGTCTTCGTATTGTGAAGTCGTCAAACCCTTCTGCTTGAACTCCGGGATGTATCTAAAACTCACGTCATCAGATAGCGTCACCCAGGCGTCAATAATCCGATCTTTCATAGGGATTTGATTTGGGCACATTCCCCAGTTAAAAATAATGGTGACTTCGCTCATGTCAAGCACGGGTGGTATTTCTTGGGTACGCCCTAATTGTCTGAGAAACCTTTTTGGGGCGTAGGCGGTAATCCCTTGAGTACCCAGTAGGAGAATGAATTCGGATGCCTGAGTGCGAAGAACGGGTTTAGTATAATCGGTCCAATCCAACACCCATCTAATATTTTGATCGGTCACGTTCTTCAAGAAATCCACAAACTCAGATGCATTGCACGGCAGACTGTCTCCATTAATCCTCTTGTGATGTGTGGTTATCCAGTTGTATGCGAACATTGGTAGACTCGATGAAATAGCCGGTCATCTCATGAAATGCTCCATTCCCCATATATGTAAGATCAAATTTGAACCACAAAAGAACTTTTTCCCTTTCTGACAGGTAGTGCAGGCTATAAAGATGTCGGCCAAAATGGTAGGAATAATGGAACACGGCCTATCATTAATTCCGAGAAATAAGTCATACAGGATTCTAGTGAGTTTGAAGGCTATCTTTTTATCTTTCCTAGGAAAAAAGTAGGTTCCCGTCATGATTAAACCGTATACCCAGACTCTCTTTCGATCCCACGTTTCCTTGGAAGTAAACGAGAAGTCCCCTCGATGCCTCTCAAAACCATCTCTTAGCGCAAATCGATCAAATAAGAACTTCGCCTCTATATTTTGGTCTACCCCTTGTAGTACTGATTCCTTTAACCCAGTGAAACGGCAAAATTCAGCTTTGTTAGATACTAGCGGCAATACCACGGCAGTTCCTTGAATCGGCAAATTGAGAAATCCAGCGACTTTCTCAATTGTTATGGTCATCTCCCTTTTTCCAAATCTAAAAGCAGAACAAGTGGGGTCCCATAGATGCACCAAAGCTTCTACCAAATATCCATCGGACTTAATGTCCTTGAAATCCCCGATGTGTCCTAATCGACAGACTATTTGGTTAACCTCATTGGGTGAGAGTAACGTGGGCCATCTTTGTACCTCTGGCGGCACTACTAACATCTGTTGCACTCGGCGAGGGCTTTCTATCTAGAAACCAAAACCAGAGTTAAATACCTTACCTACAGGTTCCATTTCTCTGGTTAACAGGAATTTAAACGTGCAAATCCCAAAAATTGGGTTAAATACCCATGGGATTTAGGTTGGCTTGTCCCTAATGTGGCATTCCCTAAGTGGCATTCCCTTTCTAAGGCTTATGCATGATGCCATTCTTATCAAAGCAAGGAAAAATGCGACTTGAAAATGAGACGTGACCTAAGGAGCCCTTTGTTTGCCAGGGTAAGCCTAAAATGGTATGACATTAATTTATGAACAAAATGCATCACAATTTTCAAACGTGCGATAGCCTATCTACAAGGGTAGGCTTCTAAAAGAAGGTCATGCCAGACCTCTTATTTGCTAAGGGTTTGTGAATGCAATGGGGACACAAAAACCAAGAAAAGTTAGTTTAGACAGATAAATACACATAACACATTGTAGCAACGAAATCAACACAAGGAAATAAAGCAATAAAAAGAAGAAAGGGGTTGGACCCCTCCCCTCGTGAATAGTGTCCCTAATAGGGTAAGGTCGACTCTACCCTAGGCAAGCTAAAATGGATGCATGAGGTTAGGGTTCACTAATGCATCTAGACTCGATAAGTCATAGGTCCCCGAGCCTTCAGACTTGGAAACCAAGGGTCATCACTCCCAAGGTTCCTTGTTGGTGGCTCGAGCGATTCCCCAGACGTTGCTACGCACACGTCGTGTTACGACTACCCGTTTGGGCGAATCTAAAAAAAATCCTCAACCTTCGACTAAAAACTAATAGGTCATCAACCTAAAGTTTAAAGTGGAAGATCGAGTGACCCCTCGGATCATGCTACGCACACGTCGTGATACGATCACATGTCCAAGTGGGTCGCCTAAAATCCTAATAGGGTGGAGTGGCGTGACAAGCCACTAAAAGAAAAATAAATGAGGGGTAAAAATAATTAAAGCGTATGCGCGTATGCTAGTGCTCGTTTGGAGGGGAGGGATCAAGAACCAACGCGAGACTCTAAGGTGACACACCCCCCAAATGCAATGCGAGCGCGAGGTAAGCAAATAAACATACATTCAATCAACCAATCATACATTCGTGAGCGAGGGAGTAGTTGGATACGCGTGAAATGCAAAAATCCTAATAAAAGGAAAAATGCAATTCTAAACACCCAAATGTGATATATGAAAAGATTAAAAGAAGAAAAAGATTGATTAAATCAAATTTGCTCGGACTCTCGAATGTCCCCAGTGGAGTCGCCAACTGTCGCGCCCCATTTTTTGATAAATAAATAAATGGTTTAAAAAATGTATTTTTTTTTGTGATTGGGAAATGAATTGTGATTTAAAAAAAAATGGATCTAAATGGGGGGTTGAGAATGCGACGATTTGACCCAAAATTATAGTTTAAAAAGGGTTTTTGAAATAAAAATTGGAGTCGCCACTTGGTAATGAGTTAAGGTGTACCAAGTCACCAAAAAATGAATTTTTAAAGAAAAAATACGAAAAAGTAGTAAGAAACCCCTTTTAAACGACTCCTAGTCCACGTAAATCAAAGAAAAAGGTTCGGGAGTCACATTTGACAAAGGGGAAGGCAAGGATAAAATCCAAGGCACCCCTTTGACCTAGCCAAGGCTAGTTGCATGATTTAATCAAAGATTTTCTTGTTTTAACCAAAGAATTTATTACATTTGGATGCACTACATGAATGCAAACCCTAGACCTAGGGGTATTGGGGGAAATTTCTCTTCAAAGGTTGAGTGATGCCAATCACATTAATTGTAAAGCCCAATAACGATCTTTTGAAGAAGTCACGAATAATGCGAGTGGGATGCAAATGAATGGAATGCATGTATGCAATGTGAGGACATGAATTTGAAAAAGTAATAAAAGACAATAAATATGTAAATGAAAATGTGCACATGAGTGGGCAAGGTACGGTATGTGAAATGATAATATGAAGTGCATGTGTGCAAGTGATGATAAAAGTGTTCGTGTGCAAGTGAAGAAACATAAAGGTGTACGTGTGCAAAATGGGAGGAAAAATGAAAGTGTGATGAGGGTATAAAATGGTAGAGTGGATTTAAAAATGCATGAGTCTAGGGAATTCATGCATATTGGGTATAGGGAGACCTAAATCGTGACTCAATTTACCCTTTTATAGAGGGATTACAAGCGTGCTAAGGCTTAGAAAAAGCCACACTCGTCTATGTCCCATATTTAAGGGGACTCTCAAGCAAATAAACCCTATAACTAGCATGAAATGCAAAAATCCTAAAATGGAGGGAAAAGGGGTTCGAGGGGCATGCAAAATGATAAAACTAACTAAAAAAAATGCATGACATGTAATGAACATGCAAACATGTACTAACGAGGGGAAATCCCTAAGGGTCTAGCGTTGGACTAGCCCATTCTATGAATTCCGACTAGCGTTGGACTAGCGGAAACGTACATTCATCCATCACATTCATTCATAGCTATGGAAAGCGAGTAGACATGTCAAACACTCATAAACACATAGCACATAACATTTAGCATGCTCGACTAGATGCAAGGCCCTAACAAAGCACATTAACACGTAGCAACTAAGCATGCAAGACACATAAAACAATTAAAACCCTAACTATTACATTTGCTAGCTAGGCACATGACTTCGATAGGTTTTCATTGAATGCTCCTCCAAACCCTATCTATTACATTAGGGAGACCCTACTACAATCTAAAAGGGGGAAAAGGAATAAAATAATTAAATCTCTAACTATTACAAGCCAAGAGGTGTACACATACCCCATAAAGAATAACTTAAATAAAAAGCAAAAGTAAATGACATAAATAAAAGAAATTAAAGAAAAGCTAGGAAAGCAAAGTAGACATGTATTTCTCATGTAGCACATTGGTTCACATAGGAGAGACAAAAAAGATAAAAGAAGTTATACCTCCCTTGAATTGTGTCCAAATGAAAGAAAAATGGCTTCAAAACAATAAAAAGGTCACGGTACCTCAAATAGTAAAGTATAACAAAGTCACCAAAACTCTCCCAATTGCAATTTAAATGAAATCAAACTATACATAATTTCCAATCAAGGAATCCACCAAGGACCCAATCGCAAGCATTAATCAACCATGCAAAGCCAATTGAAACATTTTAGAAACTTTGAAAGTCAAAGAGCAAAAAAAAAAAAAAAAAAAAAACCAAAGCCCATTTATTTCAGAAAATTCAAGAAAATAGGCGAACACAAGCTCATTAGAACACAAAGTTCTTAAACTCTTGCATTAAGTACCACTCAAACAAATGAAAGCAAATGAGCAATCGAGTTACAAAGTTGAGACTACCAAGGACTCAATTGTGAACATTAACCAAGCACTCAAGCCTAATTAAACATTTTAGGAACTTCAAGGGCCCAAGAGCAAAGAAAAGGTCAAGTAAAGGTTAAAATGCAATTACTTCTAGGACCAAATTGCAAGCTACTAGAACTCAATTGAGTCTTTGTAGCATTGCTGCAAAATTACAAGGACCAAATTGATTAATTTTTCCAATTTCTGGGTCATAGTGGCATAAGGGGAAACTTGAGGGGTTAAAGTGCAAATTTTCTGGAAATTATTCATGCAGATGCATGCAAACCAACGTGAAAGAACATCCTACAACAAAACAAACAAATTTGCTGCACCTTTGTTCCACTTTCAAACACTAAAATCCAAATTTGATCTCATACCTTAACCCAAGGCTTACTTGATCCAACATCAAATTTTGAACCAAACACACAAAACATGAAATTGACATCCGAACTAGCAAAATCATAAAAGGGAATCATGCAAACATAGAAAAACTTCAAGCAAGAAGGCATGAAGAAGCTTTCTGCCAGCGAAAGTTTGATGCCTCTCCATTTACAAATGCATGTTTATGGTCCGAAAGCATGGCTCCAATCTAGACATCTTTACCAGAAATCAAAATCCTAAACTAAACAACCAAAAACCAATGTTTACTTTTCTGGAAAACAACAAGGAAAACTGAACATAGAATCAGTAAAAAACTTGGAGCAGTGAGTACTTAACAAAGCTGGTGCTATGGCCTGCTATTATGCCATATTTTGCTGCAACAAAATGCAACAAACGCACACAATGGTATCGCCATCCAACAACGAACAGACCCAACAGAAAAATATCGAACCACAACAGCATTTTAATCACCCAAAGGAACCAGTCTTGTCGACCTCGCTGCAATAAGCCAAAACTTTGAACTTATTGCAGCAAAATTTATGTGCAAAAATCAGTTAAACCACATTTGAAATCAGCCAACAAAATCTCCAAACAGTCTTCCTACTTTGCAAAGGTAAAACCTGTGAATTTAGGCACAAAATTTAGAAACAAACATGCAAACTTGCGGCAAGAATTTTCTGCATTTTCTGGGTTTCATACCCGTCGCCTCTTATCAGATGAAAAACGCCAAACTAGCACAATAGTTAACATATACAGATTCAAATGGGTCGAGCCAATCTGGAAATGAAATGCAACCTCCAGCTATAGCATTCAGGACAGCCTACACAGCCAATAAAATTCAACAAACAGCAATGACAAACCTCATGAACTCTCACGAACCCCATCAGCTAAAATCCATAGAAAGAAAAAAAGCAAAGTCCCAAACTTCCCTCCCCAAAAATCAGACCAAAATTACAGACCAAACCCATTCAACTTCGTGAAGAGAAGGAAAAAAAATGCGTGAAGATTGACAGCTTTTGAGGTTCATGTTGAAATACCAACAAACGCCAATCTACCCGTAATCATCAAATCATGGCCCGAAAAAGGATTACAAGTTCACAACTTCAGCAACTAAATATAAAGTTCTAGTCTTGTACGGGAAAAAGAAACAGAAAATCATGAGATAAATTGTCCTAGAGGGAAAAACTCTGATCGATGTATTCTACATGCTCATACTCCCTCTTTGCAACAAAAAAAACATTGCTTGATGCAAAACATGAATCAAAGCCTCTTCCTTTCTTTACCCAAATACACAGATAGCAAGTGTAAGGAAAGAAGAAAACGAAAGAACGTGGCCATGGCCATAGCAGCGGAGATTTTGAAGCTTATGACATAACCTATGAACATACGGGAAAGAAAGATTACCTTTAGCTGTTTAGGAGTTAAACCAAATCCAAATCCTGGTGCAATGGATCTCTGTGAAACCCTTGTCTCCTTCAACACCCAGCTTTTCCTTCTCGGCCCGAAAGCTTGCCCTTTCTACTCCTCCGAAGCCCCTTTTTTTATCGTTGGTTTCTCTCCTTTCTCTCCCTCACTCAGCCGTAAATTTGCCCCAGATTTCTTTCCTCTGGTTTTTCTTCCAGTTTTTTCCTCAATCTCTGCTTCTATCTCTCACGGAAGCTCTCTTCTACTACCCTCTTGCCCCCAGTTTTTTTTCGTAACTTTCTTTCCTCCACCCCTTAAACTCTCCCTGCTCTCCCTAGTTTTAGCCGTCCAAAAAAAAAAACCTCCTGCGGCTGCTGTTTTCTCATCCCTTTTATATGGAACTCAAAGTTCCTAAACCCTCACCCTAATGGTGAGGATGAAGGGCTTGCCATTGCCTTCACCTCCAGCCATCCGATGAGGCATCTGTGATTGTCCTTTGTAAGCTGCAAAAATGTGCAGCTTGCATGCCGCGGCCGCGGCCATCCTTCTTTTTTTTTTCCTTTTTTTTAATCTTTTCAACTAGTTAATTAATTAAACAAAATTGATAATAATAATAATAATAATAATAACAAAAACAACTTAATTAACATTGGATAAAAATAAACTAGAAACAACAAAAATGCAACTTTCCATTTTTTCCTTTTTTCATTTTTCTCATTTTGCATCATTTTCCATTTTTCCCTTTTTCATTTTTTATTTTTCTGCTCTTTTTTTTTCTTTTCTTTTTTTCTTTCTTTTTCAAAAATAAAATAACAAAATGCCAAAAGATTGAATTTAAGAGGAATGAACGTATTTTGTGAACCATTTTCTTTTTTTTTTCTCTTCTCTTTTTTTTTCACAAATTTTACGTTAAAACTTAAAACTAAAACTAAAAGCTAAAACGTGAACAAAATTAATATGACAAATAAAACTAAAAATAATTAGCAAATAAAAGACAAATAAAAGGTAAGTGAATAAAAATAAAAAATAACAACTAAAATGCAGACAATCTAAAACAAAATCATGAATTAGATGCAACATGCAAACTATTTAAAATTTGGTGTCTACATCCTAAATTCCAGCTAAGCTTGACCGAAATTAGAGGCTGAAAATACAAGAAAAGAAAAGGAAATTTTACTTGGTAAGGGTTGTGACAAGTGTCACACCATTAGAGGCCATTGACCAAGACATTGTCCAACCTTCTTATCCCCAAAATTGCACCATTCTTCCTCATTATTTCTGCTGAAGAGCCGTGAGAGAGAGAGAGCAAAAACAAGAGAAAAGCTTCTCCATTTCTTCTTGAATCAAGTCACAAAGTGAGGAAACAAAGGAATTAAACCGATTAAAGGCACCCTTGAATGTTTATTGAGTGAGCTATTGGTGAAATTTTGAAGGGGAAGGCTAGGGTTGCTCTTGGTAGACACTAAGCAAGGTAAGAATGATGATTTCCCCAATTGTTACTCTTAATCTTGTTTAAATTAGCTTAGCATCTCAAGATTGTGATGAATTACGGTTGTTATCATGTTTTGGGTAATTTTTCCTTTTGTTACATGAGTTAGGGTTTAATAAATTTCTGTCTAAACTTGATGTATGATGAATATATGTTGTATCCAAGGTTATATAGGGGGTTTTGGTAGCAAGTGGAGTAAGAAATTAAGAAAGTTATCATTGAAACCAAAAGATTTCAGATTTCTGGAAAATTGTCACTAGGTTCTGCCCGTTTTTATTGCCCTATGTTAGAGGCCGAATTGGGCTTGGAATAAAACATGAAAGTTGTAGAGAATGGTATTTTATAGGTTCTTACAAAATTTCAGCTCAATCGGAGCAACGTAGCCCATGAAAAGACCAAAATACCCTCACTATTTTAGGAAATTTCCAGTGTTCCGTTTTGGTCAGTTTATCCAGTTTATCACGTTTATTCATTAGGATCCGTACTGATTTAGCTTTTTTCCAAAACATGAAAGTTGTAGTATTCTGACTTAGCTTTCAAATGCCTTCAAGAACACCTTAATCGGACCTTTGTAACCTGAGATATGACCATTCCAGTGCAGTGTAGTTTAATAGCCGACGAGTTAGATTTTGGTTCTGTAAATTGAGGATTTGATTAGGTTGCATTGGAAACTGGACTAAGTGATCTGCATGAACATTGTAGCCCTGTGTCTTAGCTTCGAAATGGCATAAGTTTCACCTCAATCCGATAAGCGTAGCCTCGGATGTGTTATTTCCTTAACCACACGTCGAATCTGTCTTTTGCTAGATTGTATTTTAGCACTTGTTATTATTTTGATTCTTATTCTTATGATATTATGAGCCTATGGAACGGCTTTTGACTTGAATTATGATATGTGTGACTTTGGGTTGTGGCTGAGGAAAAATAATGAAGCCAAAATGGCTGGAAAATTAGGTAAAAACAAAGGGCGTGCTGCCCAAATTTTCGCTCGAAGGCTAGGTTTCTATTTGAACTTGTATACTTTTGTTTGACCAATACCATGACCGGCTTTCCATTTTAAAACATGATTTTTCATCCTTGGGTTCAAACAACCCTCTTCTTACTTGAAAGTCATCTTTACACGTTTTACTCCTAACTAGTCGGGTTTCTTTGTTTCTCTTAAATGTTTTGCTCGATAAACTGTAATATGTTCTCTTGTTCAACCTTAGGTTTCATTGGTGACTAAGGGTAATATCCGGAAGGATATTTTGCACGTTATTTTGCATAACTAGGTGAGTGTTCCTTGTTTGTTATATTCTCCTTGACTTCATGACTTGTTGTTGTTGTTTGATAATGTGTTAAGTGCTTTCAAGAATTTCTAAAACGAGTTTTCTAGGCGAGCGTGTACTTTATCACGCTCGACCTTAATGAAACGTGAAATTTTCAATGATTTAATGATAGAAACATTAGTTGCGCATGATGTAAGCCTTTTGGCTGAATTGGGCCCTGCCCTTCGTTACCGATCGACTCGAGCCAGAAGCGGACTCGGTCGGGCGATATGGTGACCCTGGGTGAATTTGGTATACTCGAGTATTACCTTGTAGTCCGGCTACGTCCGGATGGGTAGAGTCCGGTCAACGTCCGGATGGGTGGAGTCCGGTCAATGTCCGGAAAGGGATGAATGAACGAACAAAGGCACGAGGGTTTTATTTCTCAAAAAGGAAATTTTCAAATAATTGGAGGAATAAGGGGAAATGTCAGGGGAACGAACGAAAGAACGAATAGCTCTATGTGAGCCTGTATCCTTTTAATGAATGTAACTATTGCTTTCCATTGTAAATGTTTCTTGAATTATTGATACTCCATGTTTAATGTATTGAATTGATTGTTGATTATCTGTTCGGAACCTCACTGAGCTTTTAACTCACCCTTTAGTTTTGTTTTTCTTAATAGGGGACGGCGAGCAGGATGAGAGCATAGACTAGTTTAGTTTAGGTATTTTGTTTCTTTTGTAATGGTTCTCGCCCTAGTGCTTGGCACGGGCTGGTTATATGGTGAAGTGAGAACCTTTGTACATTTGATGGCTGTACTTCCTTTTGAGATAGCAATGTATATAAGTTCCGTTTTAAGTTTGGATTGCTGCCATATTTATTCCTGTGATTTATTCTGGATTTGATTAAGGAACGACTGAATCCTGGCGAGAGCCGGGCAGGCGACTCGCCAAACCCTTTGGTTCGCCTTAGGGGGAGGTGGGGCCGTGACAATAATTAATGATATCAGAGGAGTTGCTTCCCCGCGTTTAATTAGTCTGTAATCGGGCCTATGGCCCTCCAATGTACCAAAAAAAAAAGGAAAGTGTAATTTGGAGGGAAGGGGATCTGTATTTTTTTTTGAAAGAAAAGGGAAAGGTGCGGAAAAAAAGGTTTAAACCCGCAAGCGGGTTAAAAATTTATTACGGTAACTTCTAATAAATTGATTTTGGTTCAATAGAGTTTAAACCCGCAAGCGGGTTAAATACTTATTACTGTAACTTCTAAAATATTTTGTATTTCTATGTTAGGAATTGGTAAAGTTGGGTGGTTAGTGTTTGTGATTCCTAAATATAGCTATCAAAATCTTGCAAATACATGAATCTTATCCTCTAGAGATGATAAAAACTTCTTTATGTTGTCTATCTTGTCCATTTTTTTTTTAATATTATACAAGTTAGGGTTAAAATTGAAAATTTATTATATCTCATTCCGAAAGAGTCGATGAATCAAACATCAAGTATTGGAATGAATGACTTCATTATCCGAAAGAGTCGCTATAACTTGTTACTTTTATGCAATTTGGTGCATGGCAAAAACAATTGTATTTGATGTGAACAATGAATTGTAATGCTCAAACCTTTTGCTAACAAGTCACCCTTGTATTAATATTGATTTTCTAAATTGTTGCTCTTTTACCGTAGAGAATTACTACTTTGTTGTGTTAGGACTTAGGATGTACCAAAAAAAAAAAAAAAAGAAAGTGTAATTTGGGGGGAAATGGGATCTATATTTTTTTTTGAGAAAAAAGGGAAAGGTGCGGAAAATTTTATAATTTTGTTCAATTCGGGGATGTGCCATTTGAAGTGAGAGGTACGGAAGCTCAGAACAGGGATCCGGTACAGGCACAAATCTTAATTTTTTTCTTAATTTCGTGGGCTTTTAGGTTTGGGTTTAGGAATAGATTTGTGGGTTAAACCCATTTGTTTAAAGTAAGGCCGATGGGTTCTTGTCGTTGGGCCTAACCGTTTTTGGCCCACACAAATAAATAAAATGACCCAATAGCTTGGCCCTTCTCTATCAGATGCCGGTTTTTGCAATTTGACCCCTGGACTTTTGGATAATTTCACTTAGGCCCAGAAAACTTTAAATTTCGTTCACTTAGGTCCTTAATTTAGTTGCATTTCAGTCCCTCAACTTTATCATAATTATATTTTGACCCTAAAAACTTTTGATTTTTTGCAATTAGGTCCCTGGCCGATTTTTATTTATTTTATTTTTTAAAATTATGATAATTTCTTCTCTTTAATTGTTAATCATGATTCTTTTGAGTGTAATTTAATTTGTAATTTGAGATGTTTTGGATTTTTTGTGTAATTAATACATTTTATGCCTTATTTCTTTACTATTCTGTTTGAAATAGCATCCGTTTGAAATAAACCCTAAACCCTAAACCCTAAACCCTAAACCCTCGGGTTAAAGAGATTTTAGGGTAACTGTTTAAAACTTTTTAACTCGCATTCGGTGTTAATGATTAATGTTAAAATTATTAATGAAAATGATGCTGACATCATCCTTTATTTAACAGTCAAAGGTAACACAGTAACAGCAAGCGATAATATGTTATATGCTTTTATATATGAGGGATCTTTTGTAATTTGGCTGAACTTTGGGGCAAAAAATTCCACTCAAGAGTAGGCAAAAAATTCTCTAGGCAAAAGTATATATATATAGGTAACATGTTCAAATCAAATACAGCTGTTCATGGTTTTAACTTAAAATTGTATTAGTCTTGAACAACTTGGACCAAAAAGCTTCATTCCCACGAAATCCTCCATATCTCGTTTGAATGGGCTCATCAATTACATCCTCAAATTGGCTGCAATGGCAGATGTTAACTGAAAAGAGAATTCATCTTGAATTATCAAAAGATCAAGAATTTGTGAAAGTTAAAAACAATTACCTGATAAAGTAGACATCAATGGGCCCCATTGTGCTTATGAGGGTCATTTCATATCTCCTTTGTGGATAATCAACCGCCTGCATGCACACAATTTAGTTACTTGAAGTATAAATATGCAGCATAAAAGTAGGAACTTCTTTCCTTTTTATTGGTCTTACCAGCGCACTGAATAGAAATTGCCACACAACAAAACAATAAAAAAGTACCTGAAAGCAAGGCACGGCCTTGATATCCTCGCAAGTCACAAAAGGATCTGGGACTTCTAGAACAGTACTATATGGAGCTTTAATGGCTATAATAGTTTCATTCTGCCATACAAAGAAATCCAGGATTACTTCGATGAAGAAACTTAAACATACAAATATGCAACATAAAAGTAGGAACTTCTTTCCTTCTTATTTGTCTTACCAGCACACTAAATAGAAATTGCCACACAACAAAATAATAAAAAAGTACCTGAAAGCAAGGCACAGCCTTGATATCCTCGAAAGTCACAAAAAGCCATCT
Organism: Coffea arabica; assembly: GCF_036785885.1. NCBI lineage: Eukaryota > Viridiplantae > Streptophyta > Magnoliopsida > Gentianales > Rubiaceae > Coffea > Coffea arabica. The sequence continues at coordinate 52,506,626 of NC_092320.1, read as the reverse complement.
ATAGCAGTCAAAATGTTAGACACAAGCATTACATGGTATAGAAGTTTACAAACTGCATTCGAGAATGTAATCAAGTGCAGGAGGACAAATTACTTCTGATTGATTGCACTCAAATCCCTCAATCTTTCTTGCATCTCTCTGTAACAATCCTAAGCGTTAGCATGATATTACAACCTTCAGGAGCACGGTTTGCTTAAAAAGATAACAAACTACACAACCTGATTCGATCATCTAATCTTCATTCTTCCATGGAAAGATTCTCAACTTCTGCCTGCAGATCTGGTTGTCTTGACGCACCAAGGCCCCTGAGAAGCCAATTTAGAAATTTCCATGTAAGTTGTGAAAGCTTCATTTACTTGATAAATTTTAACTTGATGAGGGAGAGAAACAAACAAAAAAATGCCAAAATGTCCCATGTCCTAGTAAAGATGAAAAAACTTACGTCCAACGGATTGTACTTTTCAATTCCTTTTCAATTAGACCAACCTCCAAGAACACTTGTAATGTCATATATCCATCTTTTTGACATCTGAGACATCATAAAACTGAGTTTGAATCAGACTACAAGTAAGACATATAATGAACACAAATTATTCACCTCCAACGTCTTTGCTGCCTCGTTCAAATCAAGAATTCCATCCTCTGCATGCTTTATCAAGTTGACGAAATTTTTTGTCTGAAGACCTGAAAGGAAAATAAGAAAATAACTTGTCTCATGCTACTAGCTTTTCTACTTTTTGCGAACCTCTTTGGCACAAACAGAAACATACCCAAAGATCTGTCATTGCGGCAGCTCCTTGCTTTTCCTCCTTTGGCATTGGACAAAGGAGTTGAAGGTGTGACCTTTGATCCGTATGCGTTTCCTCCAGACATATCCCCTTTCTAACTCCCACATAATGAAAAAAAAGCTTGAATGCATGGCAACTAAAAAGCATAAACAACTGACCACACATATCCTACACAAATACCAGCGGACATATGCCAAAAGGAAAGACAGTATAAACAGAACTTTCAAAAACAGAGTCTCAGAGAAAACCTTCTCTTCTCAAACCTTCTCTGCCGTATGCTTCGCTGCTGAATGTATGAGAGTTCCCAGGATAGTAGTCTAGCAGCCTGCAGAAGAAGAAAGAAGAAAAAGGAGATGTATAATCACTGGTCAGCACAAAAGCCCGCCGAAGTTGCAAGCTACCAAAAGGAAGATAGTACAAACAGAAACCCTAAAAACCAGAGCGTGAGAGAAAACCTTCTCTTCTCCTCAAACGATGAAGAACGCAGAAAGGATTCTAAAGCTGAAGAACGCACAGAGGAGAGAGGAAGGGAATGGTCAGAGGTGATACTATAGACAGAGAGGAAGGGAACGGTCAGGTAAGCAAAAGGAAGACAATATAAACAGAACATTCAAAAACGTCTTAGAGAAAACCTTCTCTTCTCAAACCTTCTCTGTCGTATGCTTCGCCGCTGAATGTACGAGAGTTCCCTGGACTAGCAGTCTAGCAGCCTGCAGAAGAAGAAAGAAGAAAAAGCATATGTATTTGGTAAAAAAATGATCACTGATCAGCACAAAACCCGCCGAAGTTGCAAGCATCCCATCAGCATTTAATGCTTCAAAATATTACATCTACCACCCTTGAGGTTTGACCAAATTACAAATCAGGCTCCGAAATGGTACTATAAATATATTGAATTAATTACAATTTGTCCCCATTAAGAATCTTGATTTTTTCACTTTATCCCAAAAGCTTTGATTTTGAGCATTTAACCCCACCGTCAGTCCAAATTAGCAACTGTGACGTTTATTAACACATATATAAAAGAGCGAATGCCATGGCTCAAAAGAGGTGCTTGTGTTGGTGATGTGGCCAATCGTTATTGGCTAGAGAGTGTTCGTCTGAAAGTCACTTGTGCTCCCCATGTGAGTTTACTTTGGATTCCATTGTGCCTCCAAAGAAGAAAACATACTACGACAAATATTTACCACTGTTTCCCATCTCATTTTCTCTGCCTCGGTCTCCCTCAAACCTCAGATGAACACTCTTCCTTTCTCGCTCTCCCTCTCTGTCAAACGATGGCCAGATCTATCATTCATCTACATGTTTTCTTTCTTCTTTTCTTCTTTGGTAATCAACAAAAATTAAGAATAAATAAGGCACTTTGATGTTTTTTCGTTTAGTTTTTGTTTCTTTCTTTGTTTTCTTGAATTTACAGTTACTCACAATCACATTTTGCTTCTCATAGATTGCGGACAATGGATTGAAAGTCCACGAGAAGGAGAAAAAGAATTAACTTTCCAGGTTGTGCGATTTTCTTTAATTTATTTTTCAGTATTTTTCCAATTTTACTCTAGCCTTCAAATTTTTGTTTCCATTTTTTTTTGTAAGAAAAGTTTTTGATTTCTGATCTCTTGCTTAGTACTTTAGTTTTGTTGCTGTTAACGATCTCATTTCTGCTGTCTATTGGACAGATAGGGATCTCATTTTTCTTTTAATAAATTGAGGGGAAAATGGAAGAAAAGTCAACGGGAAGAAGAAAAAAGATTTAACTTTTCAAGGTTTGAATTTTTCTGTAGTTTATTTTCCAACCATTTTTCTAATTTTACGCAAAAGTGGACCTTCAAGTTTCCGCTTCCTTCTTTTTTTTTTTGGCTTTTCCATTGAAGATTATATGTTTTAATTTCTTGTTTAGTTATTTAGTTTTGCTGTTGCTAATAGTCTTATTTTCCATTTATGTCATATTTTGATTTCTGTTTAGTAGATTGAGGAAAAACGCAAGAAATATCCACAAGAAGAGATGGATTTAACTTTTTAGGTTGTGATCTTTTTTTCCCCAATTATCTTTGCAGCTCACCTGAAATTCAGCTTTCAAGTTATATTCTATTCATTGGTTTTCACAAAGTAGCTATAGGTATTATTTCTTAGTTTTGCCTTTTTTCTTTACTATTGCCTTCTTAACACGGATGGTTATGCATCCAAGTTATACATGGTACTGGGAGATCCTGTTTGAATTGTGCTTGGAATAGATGTCTTTGTCATTACTTTTCCATTGCAATAGTTGTGACTTTGTATTTAGAGTATGCATAGAGTGGTGTAGTTGCATTTACAAGTGTGGTTAACACTTATTGCTAAAATGCCTTATAGGCGTCTGAGTTTTGCAGCGGAACCAAAAGTTTTTATGCTGTAATTTGCTTCAGTACAATATTGAGATTTTGGTTGAGCTTACCATGTCTGGTGTATCAAATTCCAAAAAGTCCTTGCTCTCAAATTACATATGTGCAGTGCAAGAAATTCTGTTACACAATGAGGAAAAAGTGATTGCCAAAATATGTATATTTGGCCATACTCTTAACTATGATTATTTTTTTTGGCCATCTCACCTTTTGTTCAATTTGTTGTATAGGTTCCAAATTTTTACTTTTTCCTCTATTTATTTGTCTCAAACATTCTGTGTAGAAGGCAATCAATGGAAAATCATATTGTTTCTTAATGTTTATGTGCCATCATCTTGTACAAGAAGGAAAGATTTTTATGTATGCAAGGATTATACTTGGTTCAGAGCCCATGATTGCAATGTTTTTTTCTTTTTTCTTTTTGGGTTTTTTTGAGTATCCAAAACTGATCTGGTGTTTTTAATAGGCATTTTGTGTTAAGCTGATTGCTGGTAGAGATAGGAGGGAAGCTGCTTATATTATTCTCACTAGCTTTAAGGCTACTTAAGTTTGTTCTATGTTTAGCCTTTTTCTACTTAATTAGGTATGTTTAGTCTTTTGATGTACTGTTGTTTACTTAATGTTTCTTTTACCATGAGATCCTTGTAATTTTGTAGTCTCTGAATTTTTTAGTAAGAAATTTTCATTTATTGCAGATTATTTAATATTTGATTTGAAATTCATTTGTTAGCTTGTTTATATGCAGTTTCAATGTCTTGATGTATTTACCTTTTGGTTCATAGTTTGCTTTCTTATTGTAATTATTGGTCCTACGGAAAAGAATGATTCATTTACAGTGGCTCATGTACAATTTCTTTACTATCAATGCAAAAAATAAAAAATAAAAAATTCACCACTTAATAGCTACCAGTGCGACATTCATTGAAGATAATGCATACATGGTGGTAAACAGACTGATTTTGTATTCTTTGGGGGTATTTCCCCCTGAATAAGAGAAACTTTTCCCTTCCCTAGATTCTTAAATGTATATGCTGATAGGATTTAGATTATCTCCTAATTGCGTTTTTTTGTTTATTTGATAGATTGTTTTCCTCAACAATTGAAGGTTACAAAGCTAGAATAGAAACTCCACGTGTACATTTGCTTGTGAAAGTTAAAAATAACATATTAAATAGTTGTGCCTTTTAATTTTCTTTGCCTTTCTACTCTTGAATGATGAGTTGGACTGGGGCAATTTTTTTTTTGGCCTGTTCTTTCTTTTTTTTTCCCGGCTCTCTTAGCCCGTCAAAGAGCCTATTACTTTGGTTATTATCATAGCATGGTTAGGTTACACAATTTGTTTTGCCAGTTTAATGGGTAGATTTTACAAACTTACTTTTCTTCTTTGCATTTTAATCTTGATAACACCTCATTAATGTTTCAAAAACTAGAAGATCAATTTTTTTATCAAATGCTTTTACATTTTGAGCATTATCATTTAATTACATGGCTTTGTTCTAGAAGTGTTTGTGAGCAAGTTGGGTAAAGCAGAGTTGACGATTGAACTATGTGGTTCATTGTCTACAATAGCAATCTATTCTGCCCATAGTAATGGTAAGACAAAACAGCCAAGTTTGATCTAATAATTGTTTGTTTATACTTTTATGGGTTTTTTTTAATATTATTGACAATATCTTACTTGAGCTTTTATTTCGTATGTGAATTTGCCAAATGAGATTTTTAAAGCCCTTTTTTCTATGGTTAGTCATTATTGGTGAAGTCATTTTTTTAGTGTATGTAATATATCGTTCTTGGTATCTCAACGTTATAGTATTCAAATGTGAAAACGGTTCGAAAAAATGAAAGGAATATCTACTAAAAGGAGAAAAATTTTTAACTTTTCAGGTTGTGAATTTTTGTTGATTTATTTCCTTGTCATTTTTCCAATTTTACACTAGATTGGACCTTCAAGTTTCTGCTTCCTTTTCATTTCTGAAGTTTTTAATTTCTTGCTTGCTTCTTTAGTTTTGCTGCTCCTCATAATCTTAGATTGCTGCCTATTTGATAGATTGAGGAAAATCACAAGGAAATACTAAAAGAAGGAGAAAAAGATTTAGCTTTTCAGGTTATCGTCTTTTCTTTTTATTTTGTGGTCATCTTTCTAGATTACCTTAACTTTGAATTTCAAATTTCTGATTTTTGTGCTATGTAGTGGTTTCCACGAAGTGTCTGGTGGGTGTTGAAATTGTTAATTTTACCAATTCTTTTTCTTTTTTAGCTATTGCCTTCTCAAGATGAATTGTTATGCATCTGAATCATATATGAAGCTGGGAGGTTCAGTTTGAAGTACTCTTGAGGTGGATATCTTTTCTCAAAATTGTTATGCATTATACTCGTGTTCTATCATTTGACATGCTAAATTTATCAATCATTCTAATATAGTCTTTGATAGCCATATATTGAGGGTTTTTTTAAATAATGTAGATTATTCTTCTAGAAGCTGTAGATGTTGAAGAAAAGGCAAACAATTATCTAAAGGAAGAAATAGTTGAAAGAGATCAATCAATATTGCTTTAGTTTTTCTAGACATATATATGTTTTCTCACCTTGTAGTTTGTGCTAATTCTCTAGGCTTTTAGATCAAATATTTTGCTAAATGAATGATGTAAAAGAGGACTAACAATTTGATTGGATGCTTAAAATGCATTTTCAATTGAGCATAGAGTAGTTATTACTATTATAATTGTTACTGCAATTCAAAGGGTAATTTGTTAGTCATGTTTTCCCTTAAAAATGCTACTGCAATTCAAAGGCTAATTATTACTGCATAATATTATGTGTCTGATTGGTTTCCTTAAAGATGTATTGATAGCAAGGATTTCACAAATTTCATTCCTTGACTTTCTCCAAAATTGTATCAACCTGATAATTGTCAGTGCTTCGTAAATTTCTCATGTGAGTCTTTTCCTATTTCTCTTGAAGCTCATTATGGCATTTGCTTATGCAGTTGTGCTTTGACTTGTAGCTTTACTATTCGATATTGGCCACATAGTTTATAATGAAAATTTAGACTACTTGGCAGTTTTATGGTCTACCTTGTATTAATTTGTTTGGAATGGAAAAGTATGATATTATTTGTTTTGTTTTTACTAATAAAGAAAATAATAAGATACCAACTTGTTTGAATTTGAGGAATTCTAGCTGGTTTTGAGGCTGTAAATATTGGCCAATGTGCAGTATAAAAGAAAATTACTTCATATCTTATCTTTGTTTTTGAGTTGCTTACAAGGTTATAGCTTGCTCTAGACAGTTTTTTTTTTTCCAATGTTGTCTCCCCTTCTACTTCATTCTTTCTTCTCTGGCTATATCTTTTCTCCCTTCCTCATCTGAATACCGATCATATTTTCTTTCCTTCCTCTCCCTTTCATGAAAAGTTTCTTCTATATTTTATTTTAGTGGGTTGTTCTAATTTTTTGTTGTCCTTGAGCTAAGAGCATCAAAGTTAAGTTGAAAATTTTTAGAAACTTCCTTTTGTCCTGCTTTATTGAGAAATCTTCTTGATTCTTTTGCTCTCCTATACGAAAACTTGCCAAGTTAGATTTTGGAGCAGATATTTGCACTTAAATTTAGTTAGTTTTTAGTTGTACATAACGTCGAAACTGAGAGTAAATTTTGTTTGGAAACCATTGACGAGTTTTTGGCATGTGGTGAACCTCTTACTTTCATTTAGCAATTCAGCTTGCATCTTTTGAAACAGCATGGGACAACTCCAAATAATAGTTGTGAGATTGACTTGCATGATGTGAAGGATATTACCAGTCATCTATGCCCTTACTATTGCATGGTATATGTAGATCCATTTGATTGGTCTTTTTCTTGCATGAAGTTTTAGTAAAAAATTTAGGTATCAGAACTCAGCGAATCATAATCTTCTTATTCAGATATGAGAGTTAAAGCTACTGTTAGCTGAGTCATATTTGGAGGGAATGCAATCAATATACAAATTGATTGGCCAAGTGTAGCATTTATGGTCCATTAGGTTTACAAGTTCTTGATGACATCCCTGCAGAGATGCGAGATTTGTTGGAAACGTATGTGTTAGCAGATGCTTATTCTCATTTTGTTTCTATTTAAGAGATTATGACCTCTTCCAATGTACCCAAAAAAGAAAAAGAAAAAAATGAGGTTTCTTTATGATGTGTATCCTTGATACTTTTTGGAGGATTTTATTTTTCATTTGATTGGCTTTATCCCATGATGCTGTAAAACCTCTCTAGCATCAAAGCTGTGCAGATATTGTGAGGTCGCTTTCCTAAAAAACTCAAAAGACAAGATATGTTGAGAAAGAGTTTTTAATTATGTTAATTAATGCAAATATGTTACTGTTGATGCTTTTTAAGAATGAGATTTCATTCATAAATTTTGAGGACAGCACAATATAATTTGTATATTGGGTCAATGGCCAGTTGTGTATGTTATAATCATGTTTTTCTTGCCTTTTTTAATGGTATTGTATAATAATTTTCATCTCTTGAATTTCATATTTTTACAATTTTGAACTAATTATATATAATTTTTAAGAACACAACTCTGAATATTTTGTTTATCATTTACATCTGCTACATAATAATTTGCAAATTAAGTAGGTATAATTGGGCATTTATCCACCGCGCATTCGTGTGGTGAACCTCTCCTAGTCCCTCAAAAATCGGATATGGATAAGATATCCGGTTGATTCGATTTGCGTAGGTGCATATCAGAATATCCGAATACTCTTTAAACCCGCATGCGGGTTTCAGGAGATTATGGTAACTCTCTAAAATACTGGTTACCCGTCCAACTTGTGTGTAACTAAAATATATTTGAATATTATATTTCATATTTTTGTTATGTAGAGTTTAACAAAACATTAATATTGGGTAGATTTGAGGGATATGCATAATTCTGCATATTTGTAGAAATATTAGAAAATGGAAAATTTGGGTAAATTCCCAAATTTTGGAGGTTTTGATTTTGTGAGGAGGAAAAATTTTCCATGTTTGCCATCTTCAATGCTTTAACGTCACAGTTGCTGATTTGGATCGACGGTGGGGGTTAAATGCTCAAAATCAAAGCTTTTGGAATAAAGTTAAAAAATCGAGATACTTAATGGGTGTCGCGCCCCATTTTTCGCGATGGAAAAATAAAAGTGGGTGTTTACAAAAGATGGCGTTTTTTATTTAAAAATAAGTGAAAAAAAGACCTAGAATGGAACTTTTAAAAATGCGACAATTTGGGTCCAAAATTTAGTCTAAAAAGGGTTTTTAAGAAAAATAGGAGTCGCCACTCGGTATTGAGTTTGGGTGTACCAAATCACCCCAAAAAATATTTTTTGACAAAAATAAAATAAAACAAACCTTTTTGACAACTCCAGGTCTTTGGAAAAATCAGAGATTTATCATTATTATGATTATTGTATTATTTCTTATGCAAGTATAACATTTAAATTTTTAAATTTGATTTGATTTTTAAAATTTATAAATTTTTTATCACTTATAGTACTTTATCCTCTTTCTCACCCAAATATGCCTAAAATTCACACGGTCATAAAAGAGTATCCTCATATTACAAGAAATGGTGAAACAAAAAAAAAGTAACTAAAATATTTAAATGGATATAAATGGATAATTGGTTTTTATTTAATCCATTTAGATCCATTTATTAAATGGATTCAAATGGATTGGATAAATTTCATCTACCATCTATTAAATCAAAACCAATTATGGACCATTTATCCATATTGCCACTTCTACTCAAAATCAAAGCTTTTGGGGTAAAGTGAAAAAACCGAGATACTTAATGGGGACAAATTGTAATTAACTCAACGTATTTATAGTACCATTTCGGAGCCTCATTTGTAATTTTGTCATAAATTTCCAAATTTTGGAGGTTTTGATTTTGTGAGGAGGAAGAATTTTCCATGTTTGCTATCTTCAATGCTTTAACGTCACAGTTGCTAATTTGGGCTGACGGTGGGTTAAATGCTCAAAATCAAAGCTTTTGGGGTAAAGTGAAAAAATCAAGATTCTTAATGGGGATAAATTGTAATTAACCCAATATATTTATAGTACCATTTCAGAGCCTGATTTGTAATTTGGTCAAACCTCAAGGGTAGTAGATGTAATATTTTGAAGCATTAAATGCTGATGGGATGCTTGCAATTTCGGCGGGTTTTATGCTGATCAGTGATCATTTTTTTACCAAATACATATGCTTTTTCTTCTTTCTTCTTCTGCAGGCTGCTAGACTGCTAGTCCAGGGAACTCTCGTACATTCAGCGGCGAAGCATACGGCAGAGAAGGTTTGAGAAGAGAAGGTTTTCTCTGAGACGTTTTTGAATGTTCTGTTTATACTGTCTTCCTTTTGCTCACCTGACCGTTCCCTTCCTCTCTGTCTATAGTATCACCTCTGACCGTTCCCTTCCTCTCTCCTCTGTGCGTTCTTCAGCTTTAGAATCCTCTCTGCGTTCTTCATCGTTTGAGGAGAAGAGAAGGTTTTCTCTCACGCTCTGGTTTTTAGGGTTTCTGTTTGTACTATCTTCCTTTTGGTAGCTTGCAACTTCGGCGGGCTTTTGTGCTGACCAGTGATCATACATCTCCTTTTTCTTCTTTCTTCTTCTGCAGGCTGCTAGACTTAAATCCTGTTGTTCCCGAAACTGTAAGCAACTCTCTCGACCATCTTTGGCCTTGACTCAAATCCTGTTATGTCCAAGCAATTTACTCTTTTTTCCAGTCCACTAATAATCTAATAAACCCTAAAATAAATATCTCAAATAAAAAAAGACGGGAGAAAAAACCTACCTTTGGCTAGAGCCACTTTCATCGCCTTCCTCCCGGATGTGTGGAACCTCAGCTACTACACTGGTGCTTGAACCACTTTTGTCTTTCACAGCTATAAAAAAACATCTTCAGCACAGATGTTGACATAATATCCTGTGTAACTTTTTTTTTTTAATGTAACTACAATAACCTCTTGTGAATTCAAGATATGCAGCTAAACAGTCTAACAAATGGTTGGTACAAAAACAGCCTAAATGAACTCAAGCAAAATTCAAGATATGCAGGACATGACACAACATATCCACTTGTATGACAAAACATATCCCTTCCTCTCTGTCTATAGTATCACCTCTTTGTATTTGCCTCTTTGTATTTGTGTAGGATATGTGTAAGACATTCTTTTTGCCGTTGGTTTTTCCTCTTTGTATTTGTTCAGCTGAATTTTTTTTTAATGCTGTTTTAATTGTTGAGCTCCTCTTTTTGCACCTATGATGCCTGAATCTTTCTTTTCTGCTGCAATAGGATATTCCATCAATTGTTTTTTCCTCCTGCCATGCATTCAAGCTTTTTTTTCATTATGTGGGAGTTAGAATTAATTCCCGTTTATCTATTTCTCTTCAGATGAACGGAGGAACTGTGGGCGCCATGGTGGTGGTCGTTGTGGTGGTTGTTGTTTATCTATTTCCTTTTAAGCTTGGTTCAAAAATCATGGACAACCATGGACAAATTTCTGAAAAACTTGCAACAGAGCTTGAAAAATTAGAGATGTCTATGGAGGCTGCGGCTGAGGAGGCTGCGGCTGAGGAGGCTGAGGATTTGGAGGCAAATTTGCCTCTTAAGAAAGCTTCCGTGGCAAAGTTGCCCCCAAAACCGAGTGTCTACCCTAGGTTTAAAGGTTTTACTTTTCATATGGGAGCCCCAAATTCACTTAACGGGTACCTAGAATCGCATTTCTACTAAACCGAGGTTTAAAGGCTTTTTTGTGTGAATTTGGTGCATCGCTATAACTTGTTACTTTTATGCAATTTGGTGTCAATAATGAATTGTAATGCTCAAACCTTTTGCTAACCTTTTGTATTAATATTGGTTTTCTAAATTGTTGCTCTTTTACTGTAGAGATTTGTAGTTTGATAGTGGTTATTTGCAATTGAGATGAAGTTTAGTGGTGAACCTGTGATCTAAATATTTTATACATGGTCCTAAAATTATCAGGTGCGCTTGTGATCTATACAATGTTTTCAGAACCGGACCGGATCGGCCGGTTCGACCGGTCCGACCGCGAACCAGCCATGCTACCGGTCCGGTCCAATATCAAACCCGGATGGTAATGGAAACCTGCTACGAACTGCACGAACCGCTAAAACCCGTATGAACCGCGAACCGGCGGTTCTCAAATTTTCAAACAATATAACCTCAAATTCAAAATAATAGCAAGAATGGAGACTGCCAGATTCGAACTCGGGTCTCTGAGCCAACAATAAGTTCAAAATAATAGCAAGAATGGAGACTGCCAGATTCGAACTCAGGTCTCTGAGCCAACAATAAGGTACGTTGCCACTACACCACAGCCCAAGGATGAGGTATTGTTGTGTAGAATTATACTTAACTAAAAAATAAAATCAGATTAAATAAAAAAACCCTAGCATAAAGAAAGTGCAGACGACACATTTCATTTCAATTTCACTTCCTCCGTTTCTCACTCTCGGCTTCTCCAGTTCGCATCTTGATTTTTTTTTAAAAAAAATTTTCTTCATATTTCAAATACTCATATTTCTTTTTTTTTTAAAATTTTTCTAAGCTTTCAGCCCAGCCACAAAACAACGGGAACGAGCAAGGCAGATTTTCAACTCCAAACATTGGCCTCAACGGCTTGATATACTCCAAAGCAAAAATCTGGAATGTAAAAAGTATAACAAAAAGAAGGAAAAATGTCAGCTAAAAAAGCTTTCCTGAAACCATTAGTAAAATTGAAAGCAAAAATCTCAAACGGAAGGGTGCTTGAATATGACCTACCATTAATGCAAACATCGAACCGCCAATGAGGTATTTTTCCTTTGATACATTCCTGGATGAAAACTTTGACAAACTATGGTGGATCTCAACCAAGCATGTCTCCCCCCATGCATACTCGGATATTTTGTTGATGTCTTTTACAAAGTATCCATATATAGCCCTCACATGAGTGCAAGAGGAATCTGGAAAAATCAAACATCCCAGCAAATACAATACTGTCGCCCGCACCCTGATGTCCAAAGGATGTGCAAATTCTTTGTCAGAAGCCTTGAGAGTAGCAATGTCCCGCAACGTTTTCAAATGGAAGCCCTTCATTTCAAAATGAACAACCAAATTGGGGAATATTTCATTAGCAATCTCTTTCCCCCGAGCTTCTTGGCAAACAAGGGGGATGCCACTGATTGGCAAGCAGGTAATCTGAAGGATATCCCTCAAACCAAAGTAGAGTTTGACTGCATTTTCTTGGCCCAAAATGAAGCTTTGGGTATTAGAATTATACTTGGTTGCAAAAGCTTGAACCAAGTAATGACAGTGTATACCACAAAAACCGGTAAACTTTAGCAGGTTCTCAAATCCACTGCCAGTTAGTACTTCGACCACATCGTCGCCAACTGTAAAATTTCTAATCATCTTTAAGTGTTCTAGAATCCTCAAAGTTTGGCCTGCATGAAGACAAAGTATTGATTAACCCGCTTGCGGGTTTTATGGCTAGTCTTTTCCCAAATGCAAAGCTTTACCACTGCCACGGAAACAACACAAAAAAAAAAAACAGATTCTACCACAAACCAACAAAAAAGAATAGTGCTTAACAACACAACAATAAAAAATCCTGTTTTCCATTTTTATGCATTCTAGCTTCAACAATTATTCAAGGTGCGGGATGCAACAATTGTTTTTTATTTTTACCATTTTGAGGGTGGATGAATACAGAAAATCATTGCATCATCAAAGGGAGGAAAAATTGCTGGAGTTCAAAACAGCAATATATCATCCAAAAACATCTCCAAAACAACAATATATCATCCAAAAATATCAATATATATCATCACAACGTCACAACATTTTTCCCCTTTTCGCATCATCCAAAAAACCATAAGAAGAAATACTGCAAAATCAAACAAAAAACAGACAAAAGCTACATTATCCAACACAATAGGAAATTATCCACAAAAGTACCAAAGATTCAAGGGAACAAGCTAGAGTAAGAAAACAACCAAGTCCAACATTGATACCATACAAGTGATGCACCTAGTCTAATGCAAAGTCTAAATGCAGAAACCAAAATTTTCATGCTTCAACGATTGAAACTGAAAGTGTGAATAGAACAGAGTACCTATTGTTTGTTGCTTTTTTCTTTGGACCTGCGACATGTTGGGAGATGCCCTACTTCGAGTTGGAGTTAGAAGAGGGGGACTGAAAGTGCTAGTTCAACAATCTGATGAAGGAATAGCCCTACTTCGAGTTGGAATTGGAAGAGAATTGGAAGAGTTTTTGAGAGCTTCCCCGCGTTTAATTATAAGTAATGATGTCAGAGGAGTTGCTTCCCTGCGTTTGAGAGCTATAAGTAATGATATCAGAGGAGTTGCTTCCCCGCGTTTAATTAGTCTGTAATCGGGCCTATGGCCCTCCAATGTACCAAAAAAAAAAGGAAAGTGTAATTTGGGGGGGAGGGGATCTGTATTTTTTTTTTTTTGAAAGAAAAGGGAAAGGTGTGGAAAAAAAGGTTTAAACCCGCAAGCGGGTTAAACTTCTACCCAGGTTACTGTCTATTGAAATGTTCATAGAAATTTGATGTAAAATTGGACTTACAATATTAGAGTAGCCTTTGATAACGGAAGCTTGCAGACAATTGAACCTTGAATTTCTTTATTAAAAATATTTGGAACAAAGGTAGTGGAATACAAGAGTGGTTGAAATGATAAGGGATGAGGATTACAAAGATGATTTTTGTACTGATTTTTTCGCCTTTTTTTCGCCGATGCCTCTTCTTCTGATGTTGAATCTATTTATAAAGCTCTTCGAGCTTGCACTTCATCTTCATTTGAATTTCATTTGCTTTTTCTTTGAAATGTGGCCGACACGTTTATTCAAAAGTCATTTGGGTCTTGTCCGCATGGTCCTCAGAAAGGATTGAAAGTAGATTCGGATGATCCTGCTGACTCCTCAATTTTGTCGATTTCTTCATTCTTATCCTGCTTTTGTAGATAGTCGAAATATTCTTTAAGCATCTTTGGGTCCTGCATCATTTTTTTCATCAAAAAGTCATTTGTAATGGCTTCGGATACCATATTAACAACTTTTTCTTTTTCTTTCTTTATTGGAGTAGTTGGCATAGTTGTTGAAGTGGTTGGCAAAGTTGTTGTAGTGGTTGGCATAGTTGTTGGAGTATGTGATTGATTCGTCCATTTGAGTTTGTCCCCTGTGGTTAAGAATCTTATCACGTTTGTTTGGTCTCCAAACTGTTGATTAAATCCTGTCCATCATTTAATCTTGAATTCTCTGACTAATGACATTGGAAGTGGTTTTTCTAATTCTTGATTAATTTTGAAACTCCAGCAAAATATCCATGGTACTTTGAACTCCAAGTGAAATAGTATTGGCCTTGTATATTCTTCCCCCCTTGCTTTTTTGAGATAGGTTTGAAATCCCATAAGAACATTTGGAGGTAGAATTTCAGGTTGAGGACCGAACCATTTCCACCAATGATTGAATCAAATTGGAAATTCTCTGCTACAACTTTCTTTGAATGTAAAGAACCACGAATGATTGAATGGTCGATACAAAAAAGCACGATACCATGCCATTTTGTAATCTTGATAAGTAAATCCATCTGGAATGAATCTTACTGAGAAAGATTTCTTGGAATAAAGAGAAGTCCATTCTTTAGGAGAACAAACTTTCTTTATAATGCATTTTGAATGGCTGATAATGTTTGGATTTTTCCTGTCTGGAATAGGGAATATTTCTACAGATTGAGTATCTATAAGAATTAATTCATAATAATCCAAAGTTTTGGAAGGATCATCAGGCTGCCAAAAGCATTTTTGAGGAAAGATTCTTTGAGTAATCTGATTGAGTGTAGAATATAAAGGTACTTCTTGAAATCTGGTTAAAGTGATATGTTGAGTAAATGGTTTTGTGAAATAGGTATTTTCATTAGATTTTTCAGAGGGTTTTGGAATTTGTTGAAGAGGTCTTATTTGAGAAGAAGTTGGAGTACAAGCAGCTTGACTATAAGTCAATGCTGGGAAATCTTGTAGTATTTGGAATCTATTTTGAGTTACAGGAGTTAGACTCATCTCATAATCCTAAGGAGTCTTTGGTCTGGAATTTCCTGCTTTTGAATCCATAATCCTGCAAAATTAATAAACAACATCCTTAAGTTGGTTAGATAATTGTTTATTCTGATCTTTGTAATGTTGAAGAATCTCTTCATTTCTTCCTGCTCTTCAAAGAACTTGAATTCTAATAGTGTTTCTTTGAATTTCTCTCTGGAGAAGAAAAGCTCTCTCTTTTGGTGTAAGGGTTGCATAATGGCTTTGCTGAATATATACTGTATTATGGTTGGAAATTTGATAGGCTGGAATGCTTTGTCTTCCATTGCTGGTCTGAATAAAATATTGATATCCTCTGGATTGAAGAACTGCTTTTTTGTTTAGGAGTCTAGGAGAATCTCTTTGGGTTCTTAAATAATTTGTATATTCTCGATCATTTCTTTGAGCCATAATGTCACGATCCATGTCCTTGTAAAAATTCTCTAGTAAGAATATCTGGTAATGAATTATTTTCTCCTTTAATAAATTCAATTTCAAAATCGAAAACAGATAAAATGGCTTGCCATCTTGCAAATATTTGTTTTGAAACTATGTTTTGAACATCTTTTTGTAAAATCTCTTTAGCAGATTTACAGTCTATTCTAATTAAAAATTTTTTATTATATAAATCATCTTGAAATTTTGATATGCATAAAACTATTGATAAAATTTCCTTTTTAATTGTTGAATAATTCTTTTGAGGGTCAGACCATGTTCCTGAATGAAATCTAACTAATTCTTTTTTTGATTCTGCTATTTTTTGTTTTAATATGCCCCCATATCCTAATTCTGATGCATCTGTTTCAACTATCATAAATGCTTTAGGATGAGGCAGACTTAAACATGGTAACGACTCTATTTTTGCTTTTAGATATTTTATTTTTTGAGTATGTTCATCTGTCCAAGGTTTTGGGTTTTTCTTTAATCTATTAAATAATATAGACCATTCTTTTCTTAAATTAGGAAAGAAATCTGCTATATAATTTAGACATCCTAAAAACCTTTGTAATTGATTTTTATCTTTTATTTCATCTGGAAATTTAGTTGCGAATTCCAAAGCTCTATTAATTGGTTTTATTGTTCCTTGATATATATTATGTCCTAAAAATCTTATTTTAGTTTGAAATAATTTCATTTTTGGAGTAGAAACTACTAATCCATTTTTCTTAACTATTTTTAAAAATATATTCAGATGTTTAAAATGTTGTTCTATTGATTCAGAAAATATTAATACATCATCTATATATACTATGCTGAATGAACTATAAGGATTGAAAATATCATTCATTATATTTTGAAATTCTGATAGTGCATTTTTTAATCCAAATGGCATTACATTCCATTCATAATGACCAAAAGGTGTTGTGAATGCTGTTTTATATCTATCTTTGGGTGTTATTAGTATCTGCCAATATCCTGATTTTAAATCAAAATTTGAAAATATTTTTGCTTTAAATAATCTATTGAGCAAATCTTTGTTATTAGGAATTGGATACCTAATCCATTGTAATACTTTATTTAATGGTTTATAATTTATTACTAATCTTGGAACTCCTCTTTCTTTTTCAGCTTGATTCATGACATAAAATGCAGCACAACTCCAAGGTGATTTTGAAGGTGTTATTAATTTTTTATCTATTAATGCTTTTATTTCTGTTTTACAAAATTCTAACAGTTCAAAATTCATTTGCATTGGTCTAGCCTTAGTTGGAATATTTTTTTCATTAAATCCGGTTTCATAGGGTAATTCTACCATATGTTGTTTTCTATCCCAAAAAGCATTAGGAATATCAGCGCATATTTCTTTTTGTAATAATTCTTCTATTTCCGAGATTCTTTTTTGTATTTTATTATCTTTTAATTGTTCTTCAATTTTTAAATAAGATTTTTCTTCCTTTATATAATTTATTTGTTGTTGTATTTTAGTAATACTATTTATTGCTTTGTAAATAGAAGAGGTTTGTAATATTTGTAATTCTCTTTGTTTTACTGAGGTTAGAAATCTAAAGATAACAGTTTTTCCCATTATATTTATTGAAATTCCTTCATTGCTTACCGAAAATGGGTATATTTGAATTAAAAAAGGTGTTCCTAATATTATATCATGATGTACATTTTTTACAATTATAAAATTATGTCTAATACAGTATTCATTGTTACATATTGATCCTTTTGTAAATTAATACTTTACTTGTAAATTTTCTCCATTTGCTGCCATTAATGTTTCTTTTGTTTTTTCACAATTTTAGTAGGAATTATTCCTTCTTTAATACAACTTGTATCAGCTCCACTATCTATTAGAGTTACATATGTTTCATTGAAATCTTCTACTGTGATGGTTACTAAAGCATACCATTTTTGGAATGTCATTTTTTCTATAGTATTTAAATATTGGATTTCATCTGTTGGTCTTTCTGATATATTTATTTCTTCTGTTTTAGAATTCGAAGTTGAAGGCTGATTTTCTGTTAATGTTAATTTTGCTTCTATTTCTAAATCTTTTGTTTTTAGTTCTATAATTTCTTGTTGTAATTGTTTTACTTGTATTTTAAGATTATTAATTTCTGTTTGAAGATCTTTGGTAGTTTCTTTTTTTTATTATATTTATATTTGGATATTTATCTATTAATTTCGAAATGCTAAAAGGTTCTATTATTTTTGGCATTTTTTCTTCTTGGATAATTAGTCTTTTTAATCTTTCTAAGTATTCTTTTTTAGCTACTGGATCTTCTATTTTTTCTATTATGTCTAATAGGATTTCTTTATCTTCCTTCTTAGTTATAACATTTATATATTTTGGAGTACTAGAACAACTACAATTTTCTTCACTTTCTGAGCTAGATATATCATCATAATAATCGTCTTCAGAACTTTGATCTTTTTCATTTATTAATAAATTTATTAGTTTATTTTTAATTTCTTCTTCTTCTGCACAGATTTTTGTAATTTTTTCTTTTAACTTACATTTATTTGCTTTATGTCCTATTTTTCCACATTTATAACAAACAATTTTTCTTTTAATAAATTGTTTCTTTCTTTCTAGTTTATCTTCTTTAGGTCTTTTATATTTTATTGTCTTATTATATTTTTTAACTTTCTTTTTGTATGCTGATGGTGATTTAATTCTTTTAATTCCAAATGCATCACAAAATGATCCTACTTCTTTTGTTTTAGAACCATATTTTATTTGCAATCTTAATTCTGAACATAACATTAATCCTTCTTTTTTCACAAATGCAAATAATTGTCCAAAAGTAATATTTTCAAATGAAATTACATCTGTTCCCATTTCCTTTTGTAAACTATCCATTATTCTTTGTGAAAATAAGCTTGGTAGTCCAGTTATGAATCTTTCTTTCCAAAATGAAGCATTGCAATCTGGTCTTCTTAATACATTGGTTAAAAACATATCTTTATACCATCTAAAGTCTGATAATGTTGGACATCTTAAATTTGTTAAAAATGTTTTATTAGAATTTAATTCTTCTTTTGGATTTCCTATAAAATACATTACTATGGTTACAATTAAAAATTCTGCAGCATCTGATTGAATTTGAATATTTCCTTGATCATCTTCAATTTCCTGTGTATGATCTAATATTGATAATTTATCTTGAAGTGTTAAAGCATTATCCCACCAATTTTTTAATTGTCCAGTAAATCCTGAAACTAATAATGTTGCAATATTTCTTTCTTGAATATTTTTAATTTTATAAGCTAGTCTAGCCATTCCCATTTCTTGCAAATTATTTAATACTTCATATTCTGTTTTACCATCTATATTCCATTCATAAATTGAATCTCCATCATATTTAGTAGTACGAAATTTTAATCTTTCTTCATATTGAATATCTGGAGGACTAGGTCTTGGATAATAATTTCTGGTACTTATCATTTTCCAATCTTTGTTACTATTTTTATTATAGATTCTTTTCCTTCTTATTTTATTTATTTGATTGCCTTCTTTTTCTACGAATTGTTTTTCTATTGGTAAGATCATATTTTCTTCTTCATTTTCTGAATTTATTGATTTTTCAGATGAATTCTCTTCTTCTATTATTTTTTCTAATGTATTTATCTTTAGAGTTTGGGGTGTAGTTAAATTTTGTAATGATTGAGATATTCTATTTAATATATTATCTGTACTATTTGTTTTTTGACTATTAATATTTTGGATTAACTCTTGTTCTTTTTTTCTTGTTAAACTTCTAGGTTGAAAATGAGGTGCTGAAATATCATTAGAGAATTTAGATTCTGGTTTCTTTATAGTATCTATTTTTGTATTTAATACTTCCATATGTTGAGAAATTGTATGGAGAATTTGATTAGTATAATTATTTTGTTGATCAATTTTCTTAATATCTTCTAAATTTATTGTATTGTTTGTACTTGATTCAGCTTCTCTACCCTTTTTAAAAGGTGAGGCTATTATATCTTCTTTTCCTATATTTATTTTTACTTCTTGTAATGGGGGATGTATTGATGTTACTATTTGATCATCTTTTAATTTCCATTTTTTATATAATTTGGTTTGAACATTTATTTGTGGTGTATTATAGACATTATTTATTCCTATTTTTGAGATATAGAATGACAACCAAGTAAAGAAAAGAAAATCAAATTTTTGCTTTTCTAATTCATCTTTCCATTCTAAGATTAATTTTTCTTTATATTCTGATTCTAATTGAAAAAACCAAATTTTTTTTTAGTATTTTCCTCATCATCAAAATCTTCTTGTAAATATTTATGATTTATTTTATATGGTTTACTTATAACATTTATTTCTCCTTTCATTTGTGAATGAGTTGGGGAATATTCTGATTGATTTTGATTTATGACTTCTGGAACAGGAGTTTTATATTTAAAAGTTGAGGTACTTTCTAAGGGAAAATTAATTTCAGTTGATTCATAATTAGAATGTCTAGGTGTTAGCCAAGAATAAGTTGAATTAGGTCTTTCTCTTAATGATGAAAATCTTATTAAAGTTTTACCATCAGGTTTTTCTATAATATCTTGTACATCAGTTTGTTCTATATTTCTGGCTATTTGCGGATTTTGTATTTCAAATTCACTTGGTATAGTAATTTCATTCCATTTTAATCTTTTTGGAGTATAAGTTGTTGGTCTATTAGCATCTACTTGTAATAAGGTTGTTTCTTCTTTAAGAGTTGGGGTCATTATAAATTTAGGATTTAAATGTGAGGATAAAGGCCTATAGTATATTCTATATATTACAGCAAAATTCTTTGTCATTTTTTCTATAGTATTTAAATATTGAATTTCATCTGTTGGTCTTTCTGATATATTTATTTTTTCTGTTTTAGAATTAGAAGTTGAAGGCCGATTTTCTGTTAATGTTAATTTTGCTTCTATTTCTAAATCTTTTGTTTTTAGTTCTATAATTTCTTGTTGTAATTATTTTACTTGTATTTGAAGATTATTAATTTCTGTTTGAAGATCTTTGGTAGTTTCTTTTTTCATTATATTTATATTTGGATATTTATCTATTAATTTCGAAATGCTAAAAGGTTCTATTATTTTTGGCATTTTTTCTTCTTGGATAATTAGTCTTTTTAATCTTTCTAAGTATTCTTTTTTAGCTACTGGATCTTCTATTTTTTCTACTATGTCTAATAGGAATTCTTTATCTTCCTTCTTAGTTATAACATTTATATATTTTGGAGTACTAGAACAACTACAATTTTCTTCACTTTCTGTGCTAGATATATCATCATAATAATCGTCTGCAGAACTTTGATCTTTTTCATTTATTAATAAATTTATTAGTTTATTTTTAATTTCTTCTTCTTCTGCACAGATTTCTGTAATTTTTTCTTTTAACTTACATTTATTTGCTTTATGTCCTATTTTTTCACATTTATAACAAACAATTTTTCTTTTAATAAATTGTTTCTTTCTTTCTGGTTTATCTTCTTTAAGTCTTTTATATTTTTTTGTTTTATTATATTTTTTAACTTTCTTTTTGTATGCTGATGGTGATTTAATTCTTTTAATTCCAAATGCATCACAAAAAAATCCTACTTCTTTTGTTTTAGAACCATATTTTATTTGCAATCTTAATTCTGAACATAACATTAATCCTTCTTTTTTCACAAATGCAAATAATTGTCCAAAAGTAATATTTTCAAATGAAATTACATCTGTTCCCATTTCCTTTTGTAAACTATCCATTATTCTTTGTGAAAATAAGCTTGGTAGTCCAGTTATGAATCTTTCTTTCCAAAATGAAGCATTGCAATCTGGTTTTCTTAATACATTGGTTAAAAACATATTTTTATACCATCTAAAATCTGATAATGTTGGACATCTTAAATTTGTTAAAAATGTTTTATTAGAATTTAATTCTTCTTTTGAATTTCCTATAAAATACATTACTATGGTTACAATTAAAAATTCTGCAGCATCTGATTGAATTTGAATATTTCCTTGATCATCTTCAATTTCCTGTGTATGATCTAATATTGATAATTTATCTTGAAGTGTTAAAGCATTATCCCACCAATTTTTTAATTGTCTAGTAAATCCTGAAACTAATAATGTTGCAATATTTCTTTTTTGAATATTTTTAATTTTATAAGCTAGTCTAGCCATTCCCATTTCTTGCAAATTATTTAATACTTCATATTCTGCTTTACCATCTCTTTATTTCATTACTATTTGAACCTTACTACCAAAGATCTTCAATCATTCGTGGAAATTTAGTTAAATATTTGAAGAATCCAAATCCATCTGGAATGAATCTTACTGAGAAAGATTTCTTGGAATAAAGAGAAGTCCATTCATTAGGAGAACAAACTTTCTTTATAATGCATTTTGAATGGCTGATAATGTTTGGATTTTTCCTGTCTGGAATAGGGAATATTTCTACAGATTGAGTATCTGTAAGAATTAATTCATAATAATCCAAAGTTTTGGAAGGATCATCAGGCTGCCAAAAGCATTTTTGAGGAAAGATTCTTTGAGTAATCTGATTGAGTGTAGAATATAAAGGTACTTCTTGAAATCTGCAGACAATTGAACCTTGAATTTCTTTATTAAAAATATTTGGAACAAAGGTAGTGGAATACAAGAGTGGTTGAAATGATAAGGGATGAGGATTACAAAGATGACTTTTGTACTGATTTTTTCGCCTCTTTTTCGCCGATGCCTCTTCTTCTGATGTTGAATATATTTATAGAGCTCTTCGAGCTTGCATTTCATTTTCATTTGAATTTCATTTGCTTTTTCTTTGAAATGTGGCCGACACCTTTATTCAAAAGTCATTTGGGTCTTGTCCGCATGGTCCTATGAAAGGATCGAAAGTAGATTCGGATGATCCTGCTGACTCCTCAATTCTGTCGGTTTCTTCATTCTTATCCTGCTTTTGTAGATAGTCCAAATATTCTTTAAGCATCTTTGGGTCCTGCATCATTTTTTTCATCAAAAAGTCATTTGTAATGGCTTCGGATACCATATTGACAACTTTTTCTTTTTCTTTCTTTATTGGAGTAGTTGGCATAGTTGTTGAAGTGGTTGGCAAAGTTGTTGTAGTGGTTGGCATAGTTGTTGGAGTAGGTGATTGATTCGTCCATTTGAGTTTGTCCCCTGTGGTTAAGAATCTTATCACGTTTCATAATAAATTTTTACATATACTCAATCTGTAGAAATATTCCCTATTCCAGACAGGAAAAAACCAAACATTATCAGCCATTCAAAATGCATTATAAAGAAAGTTTGTTCTCCTAATGAATAGACTTCTCTTTATTCCAAGAAATCTTTCTCAGTAAGATTCATTCCAGATGGATTTACTTATCAAGATTACAAAATGGCATGGTATCGTGTTTTTTTTGTATTGACTATTCAATCATTCATGGTTCTTTACATTCAAAGAAAGTTGTAGCAGAGAATTTCCAATTTGGTTCAATCATTGGTGGAAATGGTTCGGTCCTCAACCTGAAATTTTACCTCCAAATGTTCTTATGGGATTTCAAACCTATCTCAAAAAAATAAGGGGGGAAGAATATACAAGGCCAATACTATTTCACATGGAGTTCAAAGTACCATGCATATTCACCTTTTAAAAAGGGTAGAGAAGCTGAATCAAGTACAAACAATACAATAAATTTAGAAGATATTAAGAAAATTTATCAACAAAATAATTATACTAATCAAATTCTCCATACAATTTCTCAACATATGGAAGTATTAAATACAAAAATAGATACTATAAAGAAACCAGAATCTAAATTCCCTAATGATATTTCAGCACCTCATTTTCAACCTAGAAGTTTAACAAAAGAAAAAGAACAAGAGTTAATCCAAAATATTAATAGTCAAAAAACAAATAGTACAGATAATATATTAAATAGAATATCTCAATCATTACAAAATTTAACTACACCCCAAACTCTAAAGATAAATACATTAGAAAAAATAATAGAAGAAGAGAATTCATCTGAAGAATCAATAAATTCAGAAAATGAAGAAGAAAATATGATCTTACCAATAGAAAAACAATTCGTAGAAAAAGAAGGCAATCAAATAAATAAAATAAGAAGGAAAAGAATCTATAATAAAAATAGTAACAAAGATTGGAAAATGATAAGTACCAGAAATTATTATCCAAGACCTAGTCCTCCAGATATTCAATATGAAGAAAGATCAAAATTTCGTACTACTAAATATGATGGAGATTCAATTTATTAATGGAATATAGATGGTAAAGCAGAATATGAAGTATTAAATAATTTGCAAGAAATGGGAATGGCTAGACTAGCTTATAAAATTAAAAATATTCAAGAAAGAAATATTGCAACATTATTAGTTTCAGGATTTACTGGACAATTAAAAAATTGGTGGGATAATGCTTTAACACTTCAAGATAAATTATCAATATTAGATCATACACAGGAAATTGAAGATGATCAAGGAAATATTCAAATTTAATCAGATGCTGCAGAATTCTTAATTGTAACCATAGTAATGTATTTTATAGGAAATCCAAAAGAAGAATTAAATTCTAATAAAACATTTTTAACAAATTTAAGATGTCCAACATTATCAGACTTTAGATGGTATAAAGATATGTTTTTAACCAATGTATTAAAACTAACAGGAGTTTTGCCATGCCGGGATTAATCCTCTGCTACAAGGACTCCTGTTAAAAACTCCTGATTAGGTACAATATGGATTTGTACATCGATGTATATAATAAGTTTGAATTGTGATGTTAATTATTGTCTATGGATGTATGTGTGAGATCCGAGTGAGTGAGTCTTGGCGAGAGTTGGACAGGCGATCCACCGAACCCTTTGGTACGCCTTAGGGAGAGGTGGGGTCGTCACATTGCAAAAATCATTTGGAGTATAAGAGCATCAATTATAGTCAAACGTTTGAAGAAATAAGGTTAAGACTTTCAAAGTGCAAAGTTGGAAGTTGTTCGACTTGAAAATGATTTAAAGAAACTCATTTCATTTCCTTTAAACCTTTTGTCTTGACTCAAACTAACACACATGCAAAGAAATAGATTGTAACAAATGTTTTGAGAAAAATCATATGCAAGAGGAAAACAAAAATGCTCTAAATGTACACATTAATCCTCGTTTGTTAATATCAAAGGAAGATCATGTAAATAGAACTTATATAAATAAATCTCATGGTTTAATAACCCTATGCAAGATACATGCACGCCCCTCTTTGTTTTTTGGAAAGAAAACGAGTAGAATATTTTAAGTTTAAAACTTGACATATGTAACTAAACATCATGTGTAAAATAGTCATCACGTTCGCCAAGCACAATGTATGAATGTTAGCAAAATTTCAACTCATATACAGCTGCTAGAGTAGACTCAAGCATCTCTAAGCAACCTAAGTCCAAATTATCAAAAATCACATTCCCACTATCACTTTCTCTCACTTATACTACAAGAAAATAAACGGACAGCATCTCCCCCGTTTTTCCCTACGTTTTCCTTCAATTTCAAGCTATAATCTCATAGCAAAATAGCCCCAAACAAGTTCACAAATTATAAGTTACAAAGGGTCCTTATTTCAGCTACAAAACTAGCTATATTAGGCCATTACCTAGCATATATTCGACATATATTTAAGTTGGAAATTTAAACCCTAACTTGGAATTTAACACCAAAAGCTAGAAATCCTTCAAGTGAAGCCAAAAATACATGTACAAGTTGGAAAATTCTCATGACAGCCCAAAGTTTTCATAGCAAGCTGGAAAATAATAATTCATGGGCGGAAAATTTCGAATGAAAGTTGGAAATTATCATTAAAACTGGAAATTCGAATATAGAATCTAGAAAACCTTATGTCAAAGCTTAAAAGTTCATCCAACCTCATATCAAAACTAAACCATTCATATCAAGGCTAACCAACACATCCCAAAGCTGAAAATTTCAACCTACTAAGAAAAATCATGAATCTTCTATGAAATCCATCACAATAAAGTCAAATGTTACCTAAATGGCAAAGTAAGAAGGAAAAAGAGAAGTTCTTAGTATAATATCTCAAACCCCCAAAATAAGTTGCAAGACAAGAACTTTCTTCCTCCCAAAAACTCCACCACGCTCCCCTCCAAGCTTAGCTCAAGATTAATCAATGTGGATTAGGGTTGGTGTTTGGATTTCTAATGGATTGAACAAGAAATCAAGGTTAGAAGTTGGTTTCTTTTCTCTCCCATTCTCCCTTAATATTTCGGCCAGCCAAACCAAGAATGAAGAGAAATAATAGTAAAATGGAAGCTTAATGGTGAAAGAAAGTTGTCTTGGTCTTGGTCAAAGTTCCATGGATGATTGACACTTGGGAAAGGTAAGGATTAATATCTAGTTAATGACTTAAATATATCTCTTTTCTTTCTTCAAAAATTTCGACCAAGACAAGCAAGAAAAGAAGGAAAAATGGTGATGGAATGATAGTTTGGTTGGATAGGAAGGAAACTTGGTCTTGGTCAAGGTGCTCTAGAGAATAGACAAGTGGCATCACATGCTTCAAGCCTATCTCTTTGTCTCTCTTGTTGTCTCTAATCTCCAAGATAACTAGGGTTTCTCTAATACACTTTTAACATTTCTAATCACATAATCCCTCTAGTACCACACTCGTTCTTGTCCATCAAATATAATAAATACATCTCACTAGTTAGTCAAACTATCTTAGTACTTTATAAAAATTAACATGCTTTAAAATATAAAAAGAAAAAGAGAAAAATTTTAACTTAACCTTTAAAATCACTATCAAATTAAGACTAGCAAAGTAAAATAAAATAAAATTAAAATTAAAATTTTCAAAATAAGAGAAAATATAAAATAAACTTTTTTGGGTCCTCACAGAATCACTTCTTGTACATAATCTTTGCTAGTTAGCATGCTATTTCTGCATAGTAGAGGCAATATATATCTAGCTACTCATTCAGCCATAGGATTAAATAGAAAAAGCATTGCCTACTAGATGAGTTGGCAGTTTTCGTCGTCATCATCATCATAATTTGAAGATGATTCCCAAGTATTCCAATTGTCATCCATACTTCTAATTTTTTTTTTTTTTGTATATGGAACCTGCTATATAATTTATTGAAGCCTATTTAGCTAATTTCTTCCACAATGACTCCACAATTTTTTAAAATCAAATACTTAGTCTGCACCGAAATTATATATGTGAATCTAACATGTATTACCAAGTATAACCCATCCAAAAAAAAAAAAAAGATTAACAACTACAACATACCCAACAGCCATACAAAAGGAGTAGAAGATATACCCAATATGTTAACCAATAGGGCTACTCTATCTTTATATATATATATATATATATATATATATATATATTTGATGTTTGTAACCCTCAAACAACTACACATATATTTGTCCCATCCAACTTATAGGATGCCTATAATCGCACAAGGAGTCTCAGCATAAGATTTACAATACTTAAACAAAGAAGTACCGCATGTGGCAAATCATTGATTTAACCAACTATGCCAACATGCCAGCTATTTTCATGTTACAGATTACGTATCTCCAAGTAATTCTCTAGAGTTTAATATTATTTATTAGGCTATGTACATAAAAGTAGAGTGGACTAAAAGCATGTAAATTTGGGATCCATGTCAATGTTTATTGATTTTCGTGACCATATGCGAGTTAACAAGAAGTATTTGATGCAATTCAGAATTTTTTGATTATTGTTAACATTTTATTATTGGGATGGATTATAATTATGATACATGTCCAATAATAGTCATGTTTTAACGTTCATGTGTAGCATTTTTCTTTTTCTGTTTATCGTTGCCTAAAATTAGAAATTTGTTTACTAGTATCCAAATGAGTTAATGGTGAAGAATCTAATTTAAAACTGAGTTAAAATTACGCAAATACCTGTCTCCTTTTAACTGCATTAGTAGGTCAAAACCTCATTTGAGTTTTTTCCAATTCTTTAAATTAATTTGTTCATATCTTTTTTTAGAATGTTTCTACAGAGGAATTTAAGGTAGAGAATTTTTAAAACCCCTTATTAAGTGAGTATTTTTCAGAAAACCACAAAATTGGTCCTTAAACTATAAATTGCTAAAAAATTACTACTATGCGTGAGAATTTTCCTACGTATATTACTGATAAAAACGATATACTCAAAATAATAAATAACATCAGGGAAACAAAAAGTTGGGCGTCGTAAAAGCTTGGGCATTTACAACGATTTAAAGAATGTTCAAAATTTCTGTTAAAAAAAATGATTTTGGAGAAATATGACAAAAATTAGTACAACAATATTTATCAAATTATTTACCTGCGCTAGGATATGGAAGTAGCCACGGAGAGGCCTGCTACCTGCTGACGATGCAAATTCCTATAGTTTCAACTTTGCCTAGGTTTGTTTAGGTAAAAGCATATTAAAAAAACTACCTACATTTCTTAAAAATTATGATTTTACAGTAACATTTGTGGAACTTGTTTTATAAGAATTTCATGCTACCGACACTGTGCATAAGCTTCTACTTTGAATGACCACGACAGGCTGTCTAACAAAGAGTTATTTGCCTAAATAACTCCCTTCACAAAAAATATTCCTAAAATGATTCAATTTCATATTTTATTCCCATAACAACTTTTTCTGTTATCCATCCGATCAAATTCAAATGGAAATGCGAAAAAGGGTAAAACCCTTCATGAGCCATTAATATAGTCCAAAAATCCCCTACATGACTATAATATTCTATTCTGAATCTATCTTTTCCTTTTTGACTATAATACTATACTCTGATTTTACTTGTCACTTTACTGTCCAAAAAAGTCTTGAATACTTAACATAAATCTAATGATATTTCTATACATGAGAGCAAAAATCTTGAATATTTAAATAAACCTGACAATATTTTCAAAGATGAGAGCAAAATTTAAAATTTGACCATTCATCTTCGGTCCAGTTATAGTATTTTTTTTCTTTGTGATGCTTTCCTGCTTATTAAAAAAATAAAAAATGAAAGAAAAACTCACTACAAATCTAGGGAAACTGGAATTATCACTAAACATGAAAGCAAAATCTAGAATTTTGATTGTTCACCTCTATTTCAATTGCAGTAATTTTCTGTTTCTGATGCTCTCTTTCCTATTAAAAATAAAAAAGAAAAAAAGGAAAAACTCACTACAAATCTAGCAAAATTGGAATTATTTGTTCGGATTGCAAGATTTTCAAATAAAAATTTTAGATTTTGTTTTGCTTACATCATACGCACAATTTTCAACCATTTTTTTATCTCACATATATCAAATCACAAAAAGTGCTACAGTAATTATTTCAAATAACTTCCTATCCAAACAAATGTCATGTTTATACAAAATTTTTCATCACTTGTTAATTCAAAATTTTCCGTCACTCTCTCCATTCAATCAATTGTACAAAAATTAGTTTTAATTTTGTCATACTACATTAAACAGGAACTCATTGTGTATGTGGCTATATGGGAGGAATGGCATGTGAGGCTGAGGAAAACAGTCTTATGCTTTTATTTGGAATGGATACTCATCAGTCTGGAACCTCCTATGTTAATAATGGTGGTAACGATAATTTGATTGAGTTTGAAAAATTTGATTTAGAAACCATGGAGGAGGCTGCTCCTTATTAACGGATAAAGTCAGAAGATTAGATTAGTAATAAAATTTGGAGTTGAATCATTGTGGGAATATTTTTTGAAAGAAAAGGTCATTTTGGCAAAAAACTCGTCTAACAAAAGTTGTTGCCAAATAGCGCATTGTGTGTCGGTAGCTTAATACTGATTGACAGATGAATGTTGCTCGGACAAATTTGCCAACCCAAGCAACAGTGAAATAAAAGTCAGGAGGCCTCACAAAAGGCTTATCTGTGTTCAATTCCTCATCTAGAGACTTGTGTGTGTTTCCTGCATTACTATTATGCCAACTATTACTAGTACACCTGAATCTCGAAGATGCAAAAGAATCTACCTTATTTTTTAAAGTTACATGCAAACTTGTTATGAAAACCATATTCATATTCACGAAGTTGAGTAGCCAGCGCCAGTAGTAATATATCAACCAATAGCAAAAGCTTATGCGAAGCGTCCTTGGGTTCCAACTAGTAAGAGTAGTTATAGTGCAAAGCAGCCCAAAAGTGTACATATATTTATATATATATATATTCACAAGTTTACATATAAATATATAAATATATTTATATATATGTATGTAATATATGTACTACACCTAGAAATTGAATTTAATATTTGTATATTCAAATACATATACAACTACAACATATGCCAATTTATATATATTTTGAAACAAAATTATGTATATATATGTAAGTGTATATGTATACACATACTACATTATATATAATATAGTTAATATGATATATACACAATATTGAATTATATGTATGTATACCTGTTACATATATATACAAATCCAAATATGCTAATGATGGTGTTATAAAATTGAAAAGAAAATTGTCCTCAACCTTTAATTGTAGCACAACGACAGGAGTACTCAGCAGCTAATCAATAAATTAAGTTGCTACTACTATCAAATTCATAAGAGGAAGAGATTAAAAATTGTTCCAGACACAGAAAAAGTCTATCTGAAATGCCACACTAATTAGAAATAACAGCTGGAGGAATGTGAAAGCTTTTTGTTGAGACTAACAATCCAAAATTGGTCACCAAAAGTCTGAGGTAAGTTCATCTACCTTTGCCTTCCTCTTGAGTCTTGATGCAGAAGCAGCGGTCTTTTCAGCAGACCATAGAAAGTGGAGGACATCACTCTAAGTAGATGATTGGGCATGTTTTCCTATGGTTGTTCAACCCTCAAGAATGTCTGTCAATTCATAGAAGCAACTGTAGCTGCGGCCTTCTTTGAACCTTGCATAGTGCTTGTTTTCCTGCAAGCCATGTGAAATGTCGGTTAATTCAAAACGACAAGAAGATACTGCCAAAGGTACAAGAAAAGAAATGTACTTACGAACTATAACTTGCACTCACAAAAGTAGAACCAACCTAATGCAGCAATGTCAATGATAAACAGGTCAACAATATTTAAATAAATATTGAGGGCAACAAAACATAATAGCAATTTGAGTAACAATTTTAATTGACCTACAATGACAATCTGTTCCCTATATAGTTAAACTCAGAAGCACTACTTCATATTATTAAACTCAAAAGCAGTACTCATGAGCGATACCGCATATAGTGAAATGTCAGCAAAGCAAAAATTGTGGTTCTTAGTTTTACCACCTCTGTGGCTCTACTAAAATTATGCAACTGCACTAAAATTTCAACATACTGGTCAATTGTTCTAGGAAAAAATGGAGATAAAGAAGAAGTTTACCTGCTTAAGAGCGCCCCATTTTTTCTTTGTAACTTGCAAGCACAGAAGTTCCGAGTTAAATCCAACTCCCGTCTCTGCTGTTGACTGAGACATCCCATTTAGGCAAACAAAACACTTCCACTCAACTTCCAGCCTGTAGAATTTAGAGTGATATTGCTCCCATCTCAAATTGACGTGGCACTTGTCATTCATGTATAGGCTCAGGTGATGCCAGTTTAACCTGTCTTTTTGGTGGCTTGTCCCAAGCACCATTCATGTGCCACTCTACAAGTGTTGCAACGAAGAATGCCTCAAACGTAAGGTGATTTTTCCAATCAGCCACTTCAGAATCATCATTCATCTAATGCAATAAATGTATATTATTGACAAATCATAGGCAGATTGTAAAAGGAAAGCGATAGTCGTAAGTAGGTGCCGATACTTCAAAGATGGAGCCATTTCAAACCTTATGAAGTAGTTTCTTGCACAAGCACTCAAATCGTTTGAACCGGTCTAGCAATGTGTTTGCTGGACTGCATCGAAATGAATTACAAACAATAGGACACAAGTTAGGGGCTGAGTAAGACCTCTGAACCATTCGTATGTGTCAAAATTCATCAGATTTTTTGAGTAAAAAATAGTTACACAATTACGTAGTGCACAAGTAATGTAAATTAGTAGCAATGCAACCAGAAATTTACTAGGACGAGGGTCTCACCGATGCTTTTACAGACTCGACAGTGCTTATGTGGCATATAAACGTGGGTAAAACAAAGATTGGAGGAACCTTACAGTTCCATACTCAGTGGCTGCAAAAAAATTAAGCAAAAAACAAGTGCAATAGGACGTTGGAATGGTAAGTAGTAAAGCCTTTTCCCCCAAACCTATCTCCCTTGCCTTTAATTGGATAGAGACACCATGTGCAAGTGTATAACCGTGGCAATTTAGTGCACAAATTTTAGGTATAAACACATATATGGAATTTTTAGAAGACATAACTAAGGTTTTTCACCCTCAACTACACTTATAATTGAGTAAACTAGTATTACAAGAATCAAAGTATTCAAAAATGTAAAGTAATAGGACACACATAGCTAATTTTGCAATCTAGCCAAATATGCAAACAGGGAACAAAAAAAATGAAGTCAGCATCATCTTAACCCTTGAATTCTTGCAACTAAAGTAGAAGCAGAAGCATCATCGTTCCCTCCCTCAACCATCACTAATTCTTTTCATCGCACCTCTTCTTCCTTTTCTAACCACCACCCTCCCCTAAACTGACTGTGCCATGCAATGTCTTCCTTGCGGCCACCGACAACCCCAGCTCTTCTTACCTATTTCCTCTCTGCCTACAAGGTACCTAACATACCCCCATTCAAATACCCTATTCCCAAAAGCACACCATCACAGACTACGCACCCTAATAATCATTCAGATACTAACCAAATGAAATGCAATCATTTAATCATTTAGATGGATATTACAAGAATGAGGCCTGGTGCAATTGAAAATATTAGGTGCTATTTCCATTTACGAAGCACATCTTAATTACATCAACAGCCATACACAATATCCATTGTAACCATAACAACCAACTCCAGAAACAATAGAAAAACATAAGAAGCCACTGTCGAGAAAGCGAATACCTACAATATAGTCAGTTACGAACTAAAGAACAATTGAATCATTGGCAATAGGTTTGAATTGGTGAAAATAGGGGAATTGCAATTTGGTGCAGTGGGTTAGTCAAAACATCCTAAACACAGCATATACATTTTTGCTAGTGTAAACAATGTTGGTTCTATATTAGAGACGTGTGCAAGTCATTCAAAATGAGTGCATTTATTTTTATCAAAATGGTAAATAGCCCAAATAAAAAATGAGCTTACTACTAGACCATGAAGCAAATTGGATCACTACAAGTGCTAATTAAAATGCAACGATCATGCATTTGTTTCAGGGAGATGAATTTTATAGAATAATTACCGAACCCTAATTTTAAACAACAGCAGCACTTGGGCACTATACAATACATATGCTTTTTAGCATAAAGACAAAGCTTCGTGAATTCCAGCCAAGGAAACGTACCTAATTTACAAACATGTGGCACGTGGAGCCAAGGAAACGAGGTTGATAAAGAAGGTTGGCAGCGGAAAAAGGCGTTGAGTTAACAAAGATGGTGAACCTAGATCAAAGTCAAACTTGATGGAAACTATTAGATCCATGTAATTGTAAGTTGTTGGTTTTTCCAAAAATTTGCTGGTTGCTTCATTTTTCTTACAAAACAGCAGCTTCATTTTTTTACAAAACAACATATGTCATCTAAGATAATACTATTGCATTTGGAGGTTAGGGATGATGAAGAGGGGGAGTAAGAGGAAGAAAGAAAAAGACTTCAGCTACGGTTTTGTTGGTTTGTGAAACTCAGTACAATGATCAGAAAATTGTATTGTCTTTTTATTGTTTTCGAAGCAAAAGTTGGGGATGAATTATTTGGGTCAAGAAAAGAAGTTGGTCAAATATTTTTATTATTCCGAAATTACAAAAATGAAATACTTATAATCCAAACAAAGCCTTTGCTTTCTTGGTCAAATTGCTTTTGTATGTCAAGAAACAAATGAGCTGGCGTAGACTTGGTTTAGTGGTTTGACAAGTGTCAAACTCACGCCAAGTGTCTAATGCATGGATAAATAAAAATTTAGACCTTGCACTTTCATTCCATCTCACTATTGCCCTACTAGTTTCTTGTCAAATTCGTATTAAATTTCCATGAATGTGAATCATGCATGAATTTAAAATATTCTAATACACTTTAAGTATAAGGCAATCAATTAAACACTCCCAGTAGTCGATAGTCCAACAAGATTGCACGATCAAAATTTCGAATGGTAGTGTACGCAATTAGACTTAAAATTTCGAGCTCTTACATTTTAATTCATTCATAGTGATAAAATGACAAAAGCAAATAAGCATGCTACCTACGAGCAATGAAAAGCAATTGGCATGTGGTTCACATAAACTTCATAAATTGTCAAAAGAAAATTTGGGATAGAAGGAAGAAAGACCTTTACAATACTATTTTGATGATGGTTCAACATGTGTGGATGATTTTAGTGGCGATAGAGGCATCGGCAACTCTTACACTTCCACTTTCTTCTTTCCTCTTTTACTTATTTTATTTTTGATTTTTTCTAGTTTTTCTTTTCTTTATTTTTTCTTTTTGAATTTGGATGAAATTTAAGAGGTTAAAGTTGAGATTTGGAGGACTTTTGGTGGTTGGTTTTAGAGAAAAGTTGAAAAAGATGAAAATGGGCAATGGATTTTTGTGACTAAAATTTAAGGGACGATGCAAAATGGAAGTTGAGGTTTGTGGTTAGAGTGATTAAGACTTTTGATGATGAAGTTATATGATGATGATTCTTAAGGATAAGGGAAATATAAGATAGTGGTTGGATTTTTGGTAAAGAATTGGTGGTTTTCTTGTTCTTGATGCTTGGATGATGATTAATGTGAAAGTTGAATGAATATCTCCTGTGCGAACAAACCCTTGCTTGTCCCTAGTGGTGCTGTTTTAAGTTGATGAAAGGGTTACAAGTATACGTTTTACTTAGTCTGAGGGCTAAATTAGTCAACTAATAATTGTAGGGCTAAAAGTTAAAAATTGTAATAGTTTGAGAGCTATTTGGGCATTTTACCTAAACAAATAAATTGGATATATAATAATTCGGGATAATTTCACGAACCTCCCCTGAGGTTTCTCACAATTGCAAAAAGCACAAATCTCAGGTTTTAAAAATTACATATACTTCCCCTACTTTTACTATTTAGTAATAATATAGGTCCAAGAATTTAGATTTTCTTTCAAAAATCCTAAATTGCTCTTTTGTACAAAACTAAGAAAGAAAAATATAATATACTCAATCATTTTTTTCCACACTTTACATAAATCAACAAGCCAAATCCTTAATAACTATCCAAGCATAAGTTTTAAAATCAAGTAACTATTCAACAGATCCCAAATTCCATATACAATATCAACACTTGCCATGATAAAAAAAATACACAAAACCCCATTGACAACCGATTTTGTACCCTCAAATTAAATATCAATACTTAAATAACTTTTCAATATAAGTTAATTTGACCTAGAACCACTATTACAATTCTCCTATGACCTTAAAAATATTAATATCTCAAAAGTTGAGAATAAATTCTACATCCACAATAAAATCATAATAAAAAATTTCTAATCTAATGAAAGAAATGATTATGTAATTATTGGCATTTTATAAAAGTTTTTCTTAACAATAAACAAAATATAACAAATTCCACATCTTTAGTTCTTTTTCTTATTTCAATCATCAATTTCATTATTTATTTCTCTATCACTGTGAGTCTCTTCATTTCGTTCTAATTTGACACATAATCTATTCCCTTTATAGATTTTGTAATTTCAATTTGCTAATATCCACAAAATTGAAAATAATAAAAAGAGGTTATATTAACTAGAAAATAGACAAGAAATAGAAAAATAGATTTTTTTAGGTTTTGTAAATTTATTGCCTTAAATTTAAAATTTTCTTCTCAGTGAAGGGTATTATAGGGTTTTAATATGTCGAGGTAAGTGTAATTTCTTAAACCAGAGAGGAGCTGAGTGCAATTGTCAGAAACCTCAAGGGAGGTTTCTGAAATTATCCCAAATAATTACCCGCCAAATTCCCATCATAGTGGCCGATGAGCCCGCTCCTTCAGTAGAGCCTCCTGTTCCAACGCCGCCTTCTTGGAAAGAACAAAAAAGGAAAAAAAAAAATATTGCTCAGGAAAAAAGAGTTGATGTTTTCGTATCAGATCTCAAGAAAGACTCTTGTTCTCCCTTTGTATTTATAGAAAGCACCAACAGAAATAATGGAATAAAATTGCGGGTTTGTTTTTTTCTTTATTTAGCTGCCTTTATGGTTCATCTGTTTTTGTCTTGTAATCTTCTTGAATCTAATTAAACCCCCGTTTTCTTGGCTCCCATTTCATCCTATTCCTTTTGGGATCTTGTTGTTTCCTTCCTATTTTAACCCATCTATCTTTCATACATATGTATCTATTGACAAATGTAGGTAGGATTTAATATCGATTATTATTAGGTTTCTCTTTTGTCTTATTCCTCTGTTTGTTATGGTTTCCTTGATTCTACATTGTTGTTCTCAGTATTCTGCATTCCTTCTGTCCCATTTCAGTATTCTACATTATTGTTCTCAGTATTCTGCATTCCTTCTGTCCCATTTCTGTCCCATTCCTTCTGTCCCATTTGATATATTTTTTCCATCATAGCGTTCAAGATTAAACCTTTAGCCCATGTTCGTTCTTTTAAATGAGAAAAGGGTTGTTCTTGGAATAGGAAATGGGATTAATTTAGGCAAGTTTTAGTGATTCTTTGGGAGTTGTGGCTTGTAAATGGCAGAAGAGAGAAGTAGTATTAGTAGTCTGCAGCAGAAAGTGTTGTTAGCTGTATTCTTGAATTGAAATGGGGCTAATATCTCAGAAATCATTTTTTTGTTTGTTCTTGATAACTTCTGTGCTGTTCATATTATCTTGGTTCTCTGTCTTGCGCTTGAGTGGACGGACTCATTCTTTAGACCTTAGTATATGGCAAAGCCCCAGTGATCTTGCTGTGCCAGATGATAATGACGAGAATTCGGAATCCCGATATGGTGATAATTTTGAAGAAGTCAGCAGTTCTAACAAGGATGTCATAAAATGCAGTTCTAACAGGGAAGAAGTCTTGAAGGTTTTTATGTATGATTTACCTTCGGAGTTTCATTTTGACCTTTTGGGTTGGAAAGATAAAGGTAACAAAAGTGTTTGGCCAGATATTAGGATTAATATACCTGAATACCCTGGAGGATTGAACTTGCAACATAGTATAGAGTATTGGTTGACATTAGATCTTTTATATTCTGAATTTGTAAGCAAAGATTTGAGTGGCAGAAGTGCAGTAAGAGTCAGAAATTCTAGTGAAGCTGATGTTGTGTTTGTTCCATTTTTTTCATCTATCTGCTATAACCGGTTTTCAAGGTTGAAACCACATGAAAAGAAGACTCGCAATACCTTGCTTCAGCAAAAATTGGTTACCTATGTAACGTCTCAGAAGGAATGGCAAAAATCTGGGGGTACTGACCATATAGTTGTTGCACACCATCCTAATAGCCTTTTGGACGCCAGATCACAGCTTTGGCCAGCAATGTTCATCCTTTCAGATTTCGGAAGGTATCCACCAACCATTGCAAATGTTGACAAAGATGTAATTGCACCTTACAAACATGTAATTAGAAGTTTTGTCAATGACTCATCTGAATTTGATACTCGTCCAACTTTGCTCTACTTCCAGGGAGCTATATACAGAAAAGATGTAAGTTACTTTTACTCCATCATTATTGTGATGACTTAACTATATGTTATTACTTCAAATTTTCAACTTTTACTACTGGATTAATCATTTGAAAGTTGACCACTGTCGTCTGGCAATTAGATTAGTGTTGTTAGCTGTTAGTTTTTTCATCATTTTGTACCTGTGTTTGTTCATTTGCTACTCCTGTTTAGAATTCAGGCTACCACAAATGTTAGTTTAGTACTTGTGCTGTAACACTACTACTTAGTTCATCCATAAAAATGCACAATGCAGTTTGCATCAACATAAAATGCTACAGAGAAGGATAGATTCCATGTCCGAATTACATTAACTTCCTTTTGTGACTTTCAGCTGCATGAGTTTTATTTGAAGAGAAGAAATATCTAGAAATGTGTGTGTGTGTGTGTCTCTCTCTCTCCATGTTTTGTCCAGCAGATATACACTATTTGCATTTTATTGAATATATATCGAAATATTAGTATCTTTTTGAACAAAAGAAAGAGGGGAGCAACTGGTGAATAAATTCTTCAAATTTTCATGTGAATTTTGCGAGCATGCAATGAATTTCAGTCATTTATTATCTTTGTTGCCAATCAAGATTGTAGGTGATATGTATGGTTCAATTTGATCTCCCTGAAATGAAAGCCGATAGGCAGTAAGTTTGGCTTAAGCCTTGCCATTTTGCTGTAGAAGGCCATTTGGTAATTCTGACTGTAAAAGATAGTCTACAATGGTAGGATTGTTGTACTATGCATCCAAGGAAGGACAGATTGGTAAGGGAAGCAAGTGGACAAGGATCCTAGTGTAGACAAAAGTAACAA
Source organism: Coffea arabica (assembly GCF_036785885.1). Classification (NCBI taxonomy): domain Eukaryota; kingdom Viridiplantae; phylum Streptophyta; class Magnoliopsida; order Gentianales; family Rubiaceae; genus Coffea; species Coffea arabica. The sequence goes on along the minus strand of NC_092320.1, from coordinate 52,468,288 downwards.
CTACATGAAAGTTGCATTAACCATGAGTGAAGTTTGTGGAGGAAAAGCAACAATAATGATTTGAAATCATTTAACTTCTTAAGGTTTTGTATCAGATGAAGTAGAGATTGAAATTTTAGCTTTACAGGGGCTTCTTGTACTTAGCTGTCTTATCTTTTGACTCAAAACGAGTAGTAGAGAGGGGAAGAATTAGATGGTTCTGCCAAAAAAAAAGGAGACGAAGAAGAGTTAGATGGTTATTTTCTGTTGTAAAGTTCCTCACGTTTTCAATTTCAGTCCCGCCTGGGGGGGGGGGGGGTTTGGTGGAGTTGCATCCTGAACCATTTAAAATTGTGAAAGTCTAAGTTGTTAACTTCATGTAACTGGTCAACCAAGATTCTTTGCTTTGGTTCCATGCAATTTACTATTCATCTTGATGCTTCACTTTGGTTCCAACTATCAGCCACATGACTCTCAGTTCCCCTCACTTTTGCTCCATCAAATGGTACTTTAAAGCTACACTTTCTCAGTGTGAAGTTCACAATGACATACCCACAAATTTGGTAGACAGTGACTGCGGCTTCTAAGATAAGCAGACATTTTGAGTTGTGATACTCGCCCAGCCAGATATTCAACTTTGACTTTGCCTTCCCTCGAATAAAAAGTTTCACGAGTATGACCAGTAGATTACTTTGTTAGTTTACTGCCAAAATTAAGGCTTGCATATTTTGAAACAAGGTTCACTGTTATGAGCAATAAAAAATAAAAAACTCTTAGCCTGTACTAAAAGAAACATAGTTCTTTTTACGTGCTTGAAATGAAATGTGGATTACAATTCCTAGTTGTCTGACAAATACTTTCACACTTTGATCTACATTAAATTAGTTTTTACAGGCATGTCTGCTAACCGGCCAATGATTTTTTTTGGTGGTTAATATTGGTTTTCCATGTTTCAGGGTGGAATTGTTCGTCAAGAGTTATTTTACATGCTGAAAGATGAGAAAGATGTGCATTTCTCATTTGGAAGTGTCCAGAAAGATGGTATCAAGAGTGCTACCCAGGGTATGCACTCCTCTAAATTCTGCCTCAATATAGCAGGTGACACTCCCTCATCAAACCGTCTCTTTGATGCTATTGCTAGCCACTGTGTTCCAGTGATCATTAGTGATGATATAGAGCTTCCTTATGAAGATGTTTTGGACTATTCAGAGTTCTCTATCTTCATTCGGACATCAGATGCTCTCAAGGAAAAATTTGTTATAAATCTTATAAGGAGCATCAGAAAAGATGAGTGGACCAGAATGTGGAAAAGGCTTAAAGAGGTTGAGAGTTTCTTTGAGTATCAGTTCCCATCTAGGGCGAATGATGCAGTCCAAATGATATGGCAGGCCATTGCAAGAAAGGTTCCTGCTATCAAGATGAAGTTGCACAAAGGCAAAAGATATTCTCGAACTCATGCACCTCGAGAAGGATGGCTTAATTCAATAAATTTACCAAATAATTTTTGGTGAGGATTCACTGTTTCAAATTTGCTGTATAGCCTACGCTTGCTGCAAAAGGCATATTTGGGATTGGAAGCGCATCAATGTTGCAAATTTCATGATAGAAGGCCTTTTGCGGGCGATAGTATAGAATAGCAATGGGATTGTTCGTGGGGGATAACACACACACACACACACAGAGGATGACCATATTAAAAATTATCATAGTTTAGACAGACTGTGAATTAGTTCATTATGTATTATTTGATTTGGATCCTGAGAGAATTGCAATTCTTGTTCTGAATCTTCATTTAAAGAAATACCAACAGAAAAGGAGTAAATGAAGATTCTCTCAACTTAATGTGTTCCTATTTGCTTTGACCAACCGAGCATGTCACTCTCAACGTACAACAGAACAGCCAGACCAGGTAAAATCATCTGAGAAGAATATTACAATATTTTGAAAAGGAAAATTGACAGAACAAATTTAGTAATAAAGGCTTTCATATTATAGAAACCTTCTTATCCAGGAAAACTCGCCAAGGTCGAATTTGGTCCATCAGTACATCTCTAGTCCGCAAATTTATCGTTCAATAGATCTTTTCAATGATATGGAGGGACTAAAGTTTCTGGTGTGAAATCTAAAAGGAGTTGAAACTTGTTAAATCTAAATGGAAACTTACACCTAAGAATGCAATACTGGCCAACCCCGATCTTCTCTATGAGTAACTTTTGTTCTACAGGTTCTAGCAAAACTTCAGGGTCAACTCAGATATCAGGAGCAGCATAAAAAAAAATGAACTATTCCCATAAAATAAGCAGGAGTTTCTTTAGATTCATATCCTCCTTCCAGTGGATAAATTTGTAGTGTGTGTGGTTCATGAGAAATTTGCAAGCATACGAAGACATGATATTTTTTCTACTCTTTCATGCTGACGGAAGGATGTAGCATGATTTATTTTTTGCAGCAAAAATTGAAAGTATCATACAGTAACTTTTTCTCGTTTCCCCTTCTCTAAATGCAGCTTTATCACCAAATTTGGCAGTTCTGAAAATGAAAAAAATTAGAAGTCACGCTGCTGCAAAAGAATATGCAAGTCTATGCTATTAAACCAGTGCCAAACCTAATAAACATTTTCAGTAAAAGATGTAAAACAATAGCATTGTTGAATTGCACATGATTTTGAAAATTAAATTATGTTTGAAGGCTTTATAGTTGCAATTGTTAACGATGGGCTATGATCAAGACTTACTATGCTTAAATACTTGAAGGTTTGTACTGTATACTGAGGAACTGGCAGTTTAAGAATCGATTATAATATCAGCATGCTTGCTCCCAGCAAGTAGTCCCAAAGCATTCCTGTGCGTTTGCCTTTTCCTTCTTGTACCAGTTGTGTCAACACAAGTAAATCAAGAAGCCAACCAATTTTACCACGAAGGTAATTTCTTCCGGAGCCTGTTTGATAACTTAATTCAGTACTTAAATTTAATAGATTCAGATCTTAACGTATTCAGATACGTTTGATACCAAAATTAGAACATCTGAATTTATTAAGTGGTACCGAATTTTTCAAGTAAAAATTGATCCCAAAAATAAGTGATAAGTTATTCATTTATCATTTAATGTGATATACATTCAAATGTATCAAATTTAGTACTTAACAATTCACTAATTTAATAGATTCAAATTTTATATTTCATATTTCAGTTTTATCAAATGCGTCTTGAGTCTCCGAGACTCACCTTAGCTATAGTAGCTGTTGGAGCTAACTAGAGGTGGCAAAAAAACCCAAAACCCAATAACCCACCCAACCCGTCCATTAATTTTAGAGGATGGGTTGGGTCAATTGGGTTATGGGTTTTATTGGGTTGGGTAAGAACAACCCAACTTATTCATTGGGCGGGTTGGGTTTTTTATTTGGGTACTGAATACCCAACTTGTTTAAAAGTAATTCAAAATAATAAATACAAGATTTAATACATATATGCCCAACTATTTACATTTGGACATGTGTTAATAATTCATTATTTAATTTGTATTCAAAATTCTCATATATATATATATTTTTTTTCAATCATTTTTTTAATTTTTATCTAAAATAAAAAAGAAATTTGAAATAAAAACTCATGCTTATTTTACTTTTATAACAGTAGTTAAACTTGCTCAACTTCTATAATAATTTATAATGCCTTTTAAAAGTATGTTGTTTTCCTCCTCTTTTTTTTTTCTTTTTTTTTGTGGTAAAAATGTCAATAGTTCATGAATTCTCCTCTCATTTATTTCTAAAAAAGTTTAGGATTTTCCTTAATAATTTTTTGGGAACCAATACTAGTACTTTTTACAAGTATATAATATTTTCTGCTTTATATTAGAACTGTGGTAATTCTAAAATATTAATATGACCATAGCATCATGTATGATCCTAGATGATTCTAATTAATTAGGTGACGAATTATCTAACTGTATCAAATCAATAAAAAAAATACCTTCTAATATATGTTATATGTATATAGATCATGATATTAACTTCGAATCAATATAGTTGGCTATCATTTGTTTAAGTATTTTTTTAAAAAAATTTTGTGGTAAAGGAAAAGTGGCTATGGGAAAATGAAGGATCCAATGGAGACTCAAGGGAACAAGAAGAGGGAGAATCCATTTCGAACCTAGATTACTACACTAGATAAACAAATTCCGACACAAAATCCTGTTTTCTAACAAATGTGTGCAGAAGTAACTAAACTTAATGGAAGAGGCAATTTCAACAAAATTAATTGAATCAATGGGTAAAGTTGGGACTCAACTTGCAGAATCAACGTCGAATCAAAATTTTTGAGAATATAAGGACTAAAGTACTAACTTATTTTCTATAATTTCAAAATTATTATACAACAAATTATATGTCTCTTACTTACATTTTCAAGTATAATATAATCTAGCATTCAATAATTTATATACATAGAATATTACAATTTACTATAAAACAGATATGAATAGTAAAAGTGTTAATCAGTTATGACAAAAATAAGTTTCAATCAATTAGTAATATTAAAAAAAGTACAAAGTAAACAATTTTTTTTAGCTAATCTATTTAAATGTATAATTTATTATCTAAAATTCACAATACAAGCAATATAAAATATTATTCTATTTATGATGTGTTTCCAAGGAACTTATGAAGTGAGTGTGTGTTTGTGTGTGTGAAAATACATTTATGTATGTGAAAATGTGTTTATATATGTGAAAAAAATTTTTGTGTGTTAAAATGTATGTGAAAAAGTTTATGTATTAAAATGTATTAATTAATTTATTGGGTCATAGTAGATCATGGGTTTGAGATAACCCAATATGACCCAACCCAAAATCAACCCAATCTAAAATTGGGCGGGTTGGGTGTAACCCATTTAAATGAAAACCCACTATTAATCCACCCCAAACCCGCCCAACCCGTCCAATTGCCAGGTATAGAGCTAACTAATGGAGTAGCTGTTGGACGTGTAGAAATTGTTGGTGGAAAAGTATTTGGTGACGTCGATGGTGGAGAATTTGCTAGTGGATTTGTCATAGGATTATTTGTTAGGGGCATAGTTAGTTGGTGAAAAAGTTGTTGAGGGCAGGGGTGGGCAAAATTATCCGCTAACACGAAAACCTGTCATATCCGATCCGATCCGAAAATTAGGATATCTGATTTTCATTATTTGATCGGGTCAAAAGAGGATCAGGTACCCGCTAAGATGCGGGACGGATTAGGATCACATAATTAAAAACTCGCGGGTACCCGATCCGCCCCGCATATATATATTTTTTATTTTTATTTTTATACACACACTATAAAATAATAATTTAGAACTAAATAAGTAATTTTCTTGAACAAATTGTATTACAAATATGAGAGACTATAGTTTATTTACAAGAATCATTTGTAGAGGTCATTATCTTATATTTTATAGAAAAAAGTTTAATTAATATGAAACATATATATTAAAAATTGTGCTACTTATTTCAAACTTTTATTGATTTTGAATTTTTTAAATTTTTTTCCTTTATCTTATATTCTCTTCACATGCTTGTTTCTTAGTGGGAAACCTTTTTTTAGAAAAAAAAAATTTATTAAATCTTAGATGAATATGTAAAATATAAAATTAAATTGGTATAAATCATTTTTTTTAAAATTAAATAATAAATGGGGTGGGGCGGGTACTCGCTGACCCGACCCTATCTCAGCAGGTACCCTATAATCGGATATCCGTTGATATGCGGGGCGGGTAAGGGTTAGAAAATGACTGACCCGTAAGGTGCGGGTCGGGTCAGCCAAATAGTGAATGGGACGGGTACCTGACCCGCGCCCACCCCTAGTTGAGGGACTAGTGGTTGAAGGGGTAACTGTATAAGGGATGAAATTGTTATGAAATTTTTGCTTACTTGCATGGCATGGTAATAAAAGACACCAGTATAAAATTTAGGATACATAACTATAAACGTGTAACAAAATGAAAAATTAATTTTAACTTGGAACAAAAAAGAAAGCTTCTGTAAGTTTTACAAGGTCCGTCCATTTCTTAGAATGATGGACAAGTGGTTTGAATAAAGAAAACTAAATATCACACTTGACCAGAGAATGATTAAGAAAACGTAATTTAAGACCAAGTTGATTTTGAAAAATGAAAAAAAATGAAAATTTTGATTAGATAAATAGTAGATAGTTAGCACACATCACACAACAACATCCAAACTGAATCCAAAGATCTATCTCCAAACTACAACCTGCTAATAAAAATTAACTTCCAAAATTTTGTCCTATTCCTATATGAGAATTATTTATATTTGGATGAATTAAGTTTAGGAACACAAGTAATTAATGGTGGCATTAATACATTAGTAGTTAACAAATCTAATTAAGTTACTGTATCAAGAAAGTATGTTAAAGAAGAGCAATGTGTTTTATTTTTCTCTTTTCTCCAAGTGGTAAAAAGTAAATAATTTCTTTGATAACAAAATTATTAGTAATATAATTGTTGAATATTTCTTGATTTTTTTGTGTGCAAGCAATTGAGTGATACAGCTAAAGTTGATACAAATAAGTGATAATACATCAAATGGTTATCCTAAATAATTTGTACCTAAGAGCAAAAGAATTACTATATCTACATATCACCAAAAAGGAAACGAACCACTACCATGTTTATACATATACATAGAGATGAAGTAGAAAGAATCTAACTTTTGCAACATATGCCAAATTGTGAGAGCAATTGGAAATGTACAATAGGTTAATGTTAATCAAATTGCAGAAACAGGTGTTTTATTGAGAATTTAGCAATACCATAAAGAAAAATAAAAAACGCTAATGGGTGGAGTAAAAATGTGACCAAGTGAAGGTAAAGTTGCAGCTGTAGTAATATTACTGTTATTAAGACCCATACTAGCAACGTTTTATAGGCCTTCATACACTAGTTCGATTTTAGCATCTAAAATGGTTTAAAACCCCGTACAGCATGAAAAGGAAGGTTTCAGATTAGATGGATGTTGATGCAAGCAAGTAGTACAAATGCACTTTTAAGAGTGCAGAAAATTCTCTTACAAAGTTACTAAAGAAGTAGGAGGAATTTAATAAGTTCTTGAGATGTGATTAAACACTATTCTTAAGATGTTTATTGCCCCACTACATTCAATAGTTTGCTATCAGGCTAAGGATAGAACAAAAAGAAAGAACCATTGTTAGTAAAAACAGGAGTTCTATACTAAGAAATGATCAAATAACAAAATTAGTTTAATTTTTTGAGACTTGTTTATTTTTATAAGAAAATGGTGTTTTCACTTGTTTCTAACATTCAAAATCAATGTGTCTTCAAAAAACAACCTTTGGTACCAAATATAACCACCATTTGAAATGAAAATATGCCTAAAAACTTCTGACCGTTACCATAATCTGGCTTCGAATTGCTATTGATCTAGACTAGACTCATGGCCAGATTCTAGATAGAAAATTATAAACTATTTAAACAGAATCCAAGCGAGGAATCCATGGCTGGATTCGAGATCCGTGAGTGGATCCACTGGGATTGGTGATTCGCCTGCTGATCCTTGGTTCTGAATTTTCGCAAGTCACATTTCGTTTCATTTTGATAAACTAATCCTACAATCCCAACTTAATTTGTAAAACGAAACAACAAACTAACACATATAATACCATGCATAATATTCATTGGAGCCGTCAGTGGTGGCGGATGAGGGAAGAAGAAGAATAGGAAAAAGAAAAAAAAAAGGAAAAATGAGGGAGAAGGGAGAAAAGGATGTAAAATTACCTTTATGTCCCTACTTTTTTGTTTTATAAGGATTACACGTACACACTGATGGAGCATGCCTCCCACACCTCTAAGAGACCGTCAATTTTTTGGATTCCGTCACGGATTTTATTTAAGTGGGTTAGATTTTATATTTTAGGGACATAAGTGTCCCATTTTAAAGTTCAGGGACTCAAGTGGAATTTCGTGTATAGTTTGAGAGGACAAAGTGGAATTAACCCTTGTTTCTATTCTTAACTATGTTTGTAATTACTATAACAACTAACTATACTTTTTTGAGTGGTAGTAGGTTATTTGGGAGCTTTGTCCTGACGAGTTTATTCCACATCTTTTCGTCTATTGCTCGGTTGGACAATATATATGGCGGTCAATCATTTCACTGATATATTGAGAAGTAGTTGAATTTCACCTTTCAGATGAGGTACTAAAATAGTTTGGGATGCATCTGCTCATACAGATAGAGTTGACACAAATGGTGATAAAAAATTGCATTCTCTATATTGATCAGAATAGGTCGGGAAGGATTGAACTTAGTACCATAGTCATTGGATTGAATATTGGGAGTGTCATGCTAATGCATATGTTCGAGGCTATCATCACGATCCCAACAGATCTATAGATGGCTACATGATTTGGTACCATAATTGGACTGTCCACTACATACCACTTCCTATTTCGCAATTGCCTCAACGGGATGGTTATCGAGGAGATGGGGGACGGTTCGATTACTAAGTAAATAATTACCTTTTTAGCTTTACTTCTTAGCACGTATTTATTTTTTCTTAAATAACATATGTAATAATTACAATAAACAATTTCTACTTTCAACAAATTGATAATATATTTCAGATCGGAACTATTTGCAATAGATACTTTGATCTGATAAACCCTGCTCAGTGTGCTCATCCCAGACTCTCTTTGATACAGGAAGAGACATTCGGGAAGTTACAATACTTGAATCAGGAAATTCGGATTGCATTGGATCCTTTGATCAATAGGATGTTAGTCCATCTATCTCACAAGTTGCACCTTTCGAGATGCCTGTTGAGCATCTACCCAAGCTGGTGCATAGTAGGAATTAGGGAGGCAAGTTTTGTAGGAGGGTCACTTCATTACGTGATGATGATGTTTCTATCATACAACCTTCTCATGCTTCATTGCATGTCAGGTACAATTTTATGATTATCATTTAATTTTTCTATTCTGGAGCACTCTCCACACCTTCATGTGTTCCTGATACAATTCTCGATATGTCAAGATGAATTAAGAATGTAAACCACAAGTTTGGATCTAGATTAAGGATCAACATTTGGGGATGGATGTTTATGATCGATCTTGGACCACTCAAAAAAGACCAAAACAGTAGAACAAAGCTACAATCAAGGTGAATACTTAATTGATAAGTTGACGAATCACCTTAGACCTACTTTAAGATGTTTAATGGCAGCTTTCACAACCCAAAAGAAGCACTCACACAAGGAAGAATTTTTGAAAATTTTCTCAAATTTATTCAACATATGACAAACGTAAAACTAAGGCTTTTATAACTTTTACAAGACTCAATACTCTTAACCATACTAGAACTCACTTAACTAATCCTTAACTACCTAAAAGTAACTGATCCTTACTATGGTCAACATGACCGTAGCCTTTTATTTTTCTAAAAGTAACGACTCAACTAAACATAAAACCAACTAACATTACTCAAACCAATCTCAACCAATTGGCTAGAAAATTGGATAAAATAAACGACTACTACAACTAATAACTCAATTATCCACTAAAACACAACTTGATGACCATTTTTTATGCAAACAACTTTGACAAGGCTCAAAGCTAACAAGATTCTGTATCATTCCCCTCCTGTTGAAAGTGGTCAGACTACAAATCGATGCACGAAGAGACACAAGAAGAGTTACATGCCATCGAGACAACCTCACGATGAACACAATCAAGAATTGCATCCAACACAAGAACCACCATGTGCAATGCTGAAAATGATCGATTGTAGCACCTTGAAGCTCACGGATCAGCTTTAATGCTTGTGTATCAACAAGATATGGATTTTCAAATTGGTACGTAGCATCTTCTATGAAACTGACCCTTCCAGCTCAATGAAGCTCGCAAAGTACAAAATCTGATTTGGTGATGTTGAAACTTCACTTGGACTATCTACAAGTAGAAAATAATACTTGTAATGCTCATTGAGGAACGCACCCTTTAAATGAACTCTTGGTACACAATTAACCCCAATGTCTACGAAAATAAGATAGCAAAGGTTAGTAGACAATTCACAAAAATGAGATAAATGTGTAAAAGAAACATAGACATGATAAGAAGAAAGAAACAACAGCAATAAGATATGAATTTCTGGAATTGTATCGTTGACAACTTCACAAAAATGAATGGTAGCAAGGTTGGTTGAAATTGGATAGCAATCATGCAATTCCATGTCCTCTCACTTAACCTACAAAAACGAAGAAAAACTAGTAGCAAACAAGTTAATAAAGTTACAAGAAAGAACCTCATCACGCTCAACTTGTACTTACAAACTATGTTTCCTATCTTTATAAGCCCTTTTGGCCAAACTAACTAATGCCTTTCTCTCATCGCCACTCTCGGCCTCACTCTTTTCCTTTTTGCTCAACTCACACTCTAACTCATATTTCTTATGTAATCTCACTTGATCCTCTTGAACCGGTCTAGGGATAAGGAAAACAAGAGTAACCTTTCTATCACCATGTATGAAGGAATACTTATTAGCTCGTTCATCAAAGTGGACAGCTTTATCAAATTGCCAAGGATGACTTAAGATCAAATGGCTTGCTTGCATTGGTACCACGTCACTTATCACTTCGTCTTCATACTTACCAATGCGGGATGGTACCTTCACTTGCCTATAAACTCGTTCACCACTATCATTATTTAACCATTGGAGCCTATATGATTTAGGGTGCTTGGTGGTTGGAAAAGCCAATTTCTCAACCATGAACAAATTTGCCACATTTGTGCAACTCCCACAATCAATTATTAGACTACACAACTTGTCCTTGATGTGACAACGAATGTAGAATAAGTTGTTCCATTGCATATATTCATCCTTTAAAACTTGGGCAGCAAGTACTTTTCTTACAACTAAGACTCCAACGTTCCTTTCAAAAGACAATTTTTCTTCCGAGTTGTCACTTTCCTCTACTAAATGTGGCATACCTTCACAATCATTCTCATTATTTGACAGAACTTCTCCATTAGGTAGGATGAGCATGGTCCTTTGGTTGGAACATTGAGATGTTATGTATCCAATTCTTTGATGCTTGAAATATTTAGCATCCCTACTTCAAGATTTTGAAGTGCGTGTGCCAACCTCAACCTCAGTTTTAGTTGCTGGTTTAGCTTCCATTGGCCTCGATTTTGGTGGTTAAGAAGGTTTTGTATAGTTATCTTCATGTCTTAAAGAAGAATTTCATCAATTTCCTGTTTCATAGTTAGAATTATGGTGAGTGTTACCCCTCCTCTTGAGGCACCTTTCCACCTTCATCGCTTTATCCAACAACTCATTCATATCTAGATAGTATTGGAGCTCAACTATCTCTACAATTTCAGGCCTCAAACAATTTAAAAACCTGGACATTGTAGCTTCTAAATCTTGTTGCACGTCAGCCCTCATCATAGCCATCTCCATCTTCTTGTAATAATCTTCCACGAACATATTGCCTTGAGTAAGAATTTGTAACCTATTATGCAAGTCTTGATGATAATAGTTAGGCACAAATCTCTTTCACATCAATCCTCGCAACTCCTCTCAAGTGTTCCCACCTTGCTCACAATTCCTTCTACGACTAAGGTATAGTTGATCCTACCATACCAATGCATGGTCAGTGAATTCCACGGCTGCAAGTTTTACTTTCTGCTTATCCGTGTAACTATTGCATTCAAATATCATCTCAATCTTCCTCTCCCATTCCAAGTAAGCCTCGGGTTCGGATTTTCCTTGGAAAGATGGAAATTTCAGCTTTATTCCCTTGATTTGATCATCACCTCTATTATTGATGCTTCGGATAGCCCTTGTTCGACCTTCATTCTCCCCATATTCATCATTAGAAGCTCAAATTTCTACTTTATGACTCCTTCCTTGGCTTTTTCCACTTCGATTTTGGAAATTTTCAAGACAATCCTTCCATTCATTTAATGAGTCAAATTCCAATCTCATCTTACGTTGGAATTCGCTCATCATACCCTCCATGGTAAGCTTAGAGTCAGCAATGCGTGATTCCTCTCCGTTTGACATGTTAAGGTAACCTGTAAAAAGAGTAAGCAAGAAACAATTGCATGTTGGCTCATACACTTCCTTACATGTTTACACTTAACACTCGTGTTTTCACTTAACACTCCAATGAGCTCACAATCAAGCTCTAATGGATGTTACTTGCGCCTTGAATAAATTAGAGCTATGCTTGAGATGAAAATCCACTTATCAAGTAATATGCACTAGATTGTAGCACGGATAGATTTAACAAGCAAAAGCAAGGATTAAACACAAACAAAAGTGCTGGAAATTTACAGAAATTAGACCTCAAGAATGCTGGAAAAACGGTACATAACAAAGCTGGAAATTTGCAAATTTATTAGTGCAAAGATGAACCCTAACAAGACTAAGGAAACTCTAGACGATTATAGGCAAAAATCGAACAGGTTTGGTGTTCAATTTTGGTGGATTTTGGACCAAGAATTGAACACACTTGGACACTTTAATTATTGTTGGAAATCTACCCTACAAAACCAAATTTGACTTGGACAAGAATTACACAAAAATCTGGAAAGTAATGAACTTCGACAAGATAACTAGAATTAGGAAACTCTTTGACATTTATAGTCCAAGACCAATTTGGACTTGTTTTTGACTACTAAAACTTGAATATAAGCGGGAAAAATAACTCAAGATAGAACTATACAAGGCTGGACAATTCAGTTTACTTGGCTGGAACAAGGAACAAGTTGGCAGAAATTTGGGATCCTAGAAATAGGCACTCTACCCGATTGTAGCTTGGCTGGAAATTGGAATCTAATCTGGATGGTTCTTGGATTCAAATATAGGAAACGAGATGCTATTTACGTAGTTTCCTAAGTGTATGTTTAGATTTTATAGTTGGAAAAAGTAAACAAAAACCAATAAAGATTCTTTGTCCAGCTTTTGGAAACAAGAGTCCAAGTTGATTTCGGTTGCCAATTCCAATTTGGGTTCTTGTTTCTAAACTCCATGCTAATGATCTGATTAAGACTTGTTTCTTTTTTTTTTCCACGGATCAAATTTAGAATTTTGTCTCTCTTGTTTTTTTTTTTTCACTTCGGTTCACCCAATTAAGAAACAAAGGCAGCCGCTATTCACAAACTCAAAAATATGAACTAGGATTTTCAAGTACTTCAAGATTTGGAAACTTTGGTTCAAGATTTTCAAGAAACCCTATTATGCAACACAAGAACTTCAAGATTTTCAAGAATTTGTTCAAGAAACTTCAAGAAATTCAATACTTTTGTCCAGAAATTTCAAGAACTCTAAAGCTTTTCAAGAAATCAAGGAAAATAGCCACGGACTTGCAACAAGGACAAGGGCAGCCACGGATTCTCACAATAAACTCAAGGAATAGAATTGTCTTTTTGTTTTTTGGAATCTAAGTGACACAAGACTTGAAGAACAAGACAACAAGAGACAAAATCAAGACTCAAACACAATTTGGACCAAGTAACAACAACAGACAGCAATGAACAAATGTGGACAGCTATGGAGACACAAGAAACCCTAGCGTTTCAACAAGGACAATTTCGGACAGGTTTGCTAACGCACAAAACAAGAGACAACAAAGAGAAAATACATAAAACAAGACACAATTGACAAAGGAAAACATCAATTGGACTACACAAATTCGGACAGCAAGGTTGAGACAAATGAAATCCTAGAAACTAAACAAAACAAAAAAAGATATAGCGATGATACCTTTACCCTACCTCTTGATATCAACTGATACAATTCTCGATATGCCAACACGAATCAAGAACGTGAACCACAAGCTTGGACCTAGATTAAGGATCAACGTTTGGGGTTGGATATTAATGATCGATCTTGGACCGCTCAAGAAAGACCAAAACGGTAGAACAATACCACAATCAAGGTGAATACTTGATTGATAAGTTGACGAATCACCTTAGGCCTACTCTAAGATGTTCAATGGCGGCTTTCATAAGCCAAAAGAAGCTCTCTCACACAAGGAAGAATTTTTGGAAATTTTTTCAAATTTGTTCAACATTTGACAAACATAATACTAAGGCTTTTATAGTATTTACAAGACTCAATACTCCTAACCATACTAGAACTCATTTAACTAATCCTTAACTATATACTAGTAACTAATCCTTAACTATATACTAGTAACTAATCCTTAACTATATACTAGTAACTAATCCTTACTATGGTCAACATGACCTTAACCTTTTATTCTTCTAAAAGTATTGACTCAACTTAAGATGAAACCAACTAAGATTACTCAAACCAACCTCAACCAATTGACTGGAAAATTGGATAAAATAAACGACTACTACAACTAATAACTCAATCATCCACTAAAACACAACTTGATCACTATTCCTGATGCAAACGACTTTGACAAACTTCAAAGCTAACAAGATTTCGTATAAGTTCCTGCTTTCAAAGGCCATTTTCATATGACACCTACTTTTTTAACCAGATTCGACTTTACGGTAGGTGTTGCCTCCTTTTCTTATAGGCCATATACATCATTTGGGATGAATAATGAGTTCGGTGAAAACTTTAATTGTATCTATGACTTCTTAGGGTTCTCGATGGGTTTTTCACTAGTTTTATAGACAGACTCAGACACCGCTTCTCATCAAGGTAATTCCACCACATCTATAAATCTTTCCTATTAGAGATGTGGTTAGACTCCTGTGATGGACCCCTCCGACGATGACAAAGATAAACAAATGCCCGAGACACTACTTAGGAGGTCTGAACGGCTATAGTTGCAACACGATCTGCCACACCGTAGAGTGCATTGGAGATGCGATTGTTTTATTACCCTGTGCAATAGGGGCAAGGGGCACGATGGATGATTACGATTTGTAGCATTCATCTGTGATTTGTAGCTTTAAGCAATGACAATATTTTTATACTTTGCTATATTAGACATTTATAGTTGATGCTACATTATTTATGGTATGTTAAATTATGGGTTAATTCCACTTGTCCCCTCAAACTATACGCAAAATCCCACTTCAATACCTAAATTTTAAAATGGGACACTTAAGTCCCTAAACTACAAGATCCATCCCAATTAAGTAAAATCATTGATGAACCGTCAGTGTTCATAGGACATGAGAAATACGCACCTGTAGTGCGATTCTGTTAGTGTTGAAAATCAAAATAACGAGGATAGAAATGTAATTTCACCATAAACATTTAACAAACAAATAAAAAATGATTCATCATTGTTTATTTCATTTGGAACCCAAGCTCTCACTCTAGCCCTTTCCTCCCCGGTCAAAACACAAATTTAATGAATCCTCCCTCCTACTCTTGTTTTCTTAAATTAATGTTTAATGCAATTAAACAATCAAAACCCATATTAGTGAGTCAGTTAGAGGCAGTCACCGTTTCCATTTGCATTTCCATGTTCCTCTTAATTTCGATGTTGCCATCACCTTCCTTATCTGTCAATTTTCATTCTTCTTCTTTTTTATACCATTAATCACTATAATATTCTTTTTTTTATTTCCGGAAATGTTAGAAGGTTGTATTGATAATCATTGTAAAATACAAAAGTATGGGCAAAGATCCAATCCACCTATACATCATGTACACAGACACGGAGGAAGCTAGCACTCCTCATCTAATGGGATGCTTGTAGCATATGAACTAATTTGTCTAAGTCTATCATGTTGTTCATCTGGTACCAGATAAAAAGAGCATTGCACAAACATGGAGCTTAGTCTATCAATCTCCTCCACCTGAGCGAACAACCTGATATCTTTAGCTTTTCCTGACCTTAGTTGTCTTAGAAACTGTTGGTCTGTGATTCCCACTCTTATATGGGACCACTGCTTAGCTCTTGCTTTCGCCATGGTCAGTTTTAAAGCTTCTGCATAATCCAGTAGCCATTGTCCCGCACTCCGCTCTCTCATAGCCCATATAGCTTTTTCCTGACCATTACCACCTGTCTTTCCTTCTTTATAGTAATAGGTGCTTGTACATCAATGCCCTCCCCATCACCTATGTTGTGTTCTGACTCGTCCACAACATCAAAAGTTTCTGTAATGCTCTCTTTCCTGATACCTTCCTTAGCTTCCCGATGTTCCATCCATTCCTGCATAGCTTTTTGTATTACTTGTAAAGGTTGCTTGTTCTTTTCCTTGAAGACTCTTTCATTTCTCGCTTTCCATAGTTGCCATAAAATATTAGCAGTCAGACTTATGTGCTCCAATCCTCCTTGCCTAGCTCTTGCTCCTAGTAGGGCACTCCACCATCTCCTAAAGCATTCCCTTTGGTCAGCTACCCCTCCCCACTGTACAGGTGATATGTTCCACACTTGTTCTGCATACTTACAGTGGAAGAGTAGGTGTTCCACCGTTTCTTCTCCTTCTCCACAACCTGTACATATAGGCTCACCCAGCTTAGTTCTGTCACAGATAAGTTCTCTAAGTGGTAACGCATTGTTCATGGATTTCCAGATAAAGACCTTAATCTTTTGTTTGACATTCAAGTTCCACAGATGCTTCCACCCCAATCTGCCCCCTAAACTCTCGCTTGGGTTATCCAGACTTCCACTGCTACTGGTATCCTGAACTTCCTTGTTTGTCATTTCCTTATATGCAGATCTCACAATATATTGTCCACTCCCACTATGGATCCAAAAATTGCTATCCTCTCTCCCTGTCCAGCTTATAGGAATCTTCAGTATCTTTCCTGCATCTTCACTATTGAAAGTGCTGAAAACCATTGGTTTATTCCATCTGAAGTTGGAAATCAACCGGTCCACAGTGCTGATGTTGCAATTTTGTGGCCGTACTGTTGTTGGCTGCCCTTTTGGAGTTTCAAGTATCCATTTGTCGTCCCATACCCTTGTGCTCCTCCCATAATCACTATAATATTCAAATCAGCAACAAAAGCAATTCTCCACTAAACCAAAAAAAATCCCATTAATTAATCAAATCCCAACGCAGCCCCTTCAATGAATCTATCTATTTGTTACATGAAAAAGGACAACCACTCTGTCCATCGGCCCCCTTACCAATTCCCCCCAAGCTAGCTTCCTCTCTATTTCTATTTGTCTCCTAAAACTTAATCATCTTTTCAAGAACTAGTGCAATAGAAAAAAGATCAAATTTTTCCTCATCCATTTTTTCTTGTTATACCAAAATTCTTTCTTATCCATTAAATTTCGAAGCGGTTGGAGAAATTTATGCACATCGTACGGTGACTCAAATGACGGGCAAAAAGCATGTGACCGACTTAAGAAATGCTATCGGTGTTTGCCCTACCATTGCCGTCGATGTTGCCGCCCAAGAAGATCGTCAAAAATTAGAAGCTAACCCGCCTCTCTTAGTCTTCCTTGTTCTGTTCCCCTATATATTTCTTGCTAAAAATCTGAAGAATAGGCCCAGGCGAACCTTCATAACCCTTACTAGTTGCTGATTGTTGTAGTAAGAAAAAAGTGAAATCTGGTTTTATTTGATGGTGTCAGATCAAAATCTGAGAAAATGGACTCGGATTTGCATTTTTTTCTTCGTTCTTCCCCTGAAGATTCAACAACTTGGTTTCTACATGTACAAGGCATATGGAATGCACTTCTAGGACTTGGATTAGTCAAATAAATGACTCAAATCAAATGTGATGGTTAGATGGAAGGAAACACTTCTCTAATTTATTCTCCTTAATTTCCTTACTTTTTATATTTTTGTGAAATTCCCTCAATGACCTTAGTTAACGGTGCGTGTTTCTCACACTTTAAGAACACTAACGATGTTCTAGATTCTGTTAATGAATTTATTAAACTGAGACGGAGCTTGTAGTTTAGGGATTTAAGTGTCCGATTTTAAAGTTTAGGTAATGAAGTGGGATTTCGCATATAGTTTAAGGGGACAAAATGGAAAAGTATTCATAAAATTAAAAAACTTTCATAATTAGGATGCAGCATCATTAATTTAAATCAATTTTTGTATTTGAATTTGGAATCTCAACCTTGCTTTTACCCATTCATCGGTATTTGATCACCGAATGATGACGAAAACAAATTAGCATGTTTTTAACGTAATTTTTGCTTAAAAGCATAATACATTCTAAGATCATTTTTGAGTTTAGCATTGATTAATTAGGATTTAGGGTTTATAAATTAGGGTTCAAAATTTATGAATTAGGGTTTAGGGTTTCGTTAAAAAAATTTTTAAAAATTTTGGGTCATCGTCACATGCACTACTGCATGCGGCGAAGCATCTTAATGAAAAAAGTCCAGTTGCGGAACAGAAAAATAAAAAGAAAAAAAATTTTATTACCGATAATTTTAAATGTGGTGACCCTTCTACCATCACGAATCCTGAAACAACACCACTTCTCCAACATTTTCTCTTATTAACATTATTTATAGAAATTCGCCCCTACTCCAGGAAGCCTTACTATAGTCTAATTTAGAAAATTTTAGGAGTTGGGAAAGTATATGATGCATATCTTTTCCACTACTATAGAGAAAAGATATGAAATGATGAAAAATCATCTAGAAGAAAAATTTCTCAAAGCACAAGTTTATACATGTTATATGAACCAATTGTAATTACTAATACCACTTCTTCAAAGTTTTGATTATAATGCAAGCATGCCGCCTATTATATGACTTGTGTTAGTAGTTTAGTAGCATGATATCATTAAAATTTCTACTGCTAAAACAAAGCGAGTCAATCATCATATTGATTACCAGGAAGAAACCACATTAAAAAATTATGGATAAAAATTTTTTCAAGTAAACTATTCCAATTCTCTCATCCATGGATTCATCTAAATCATTTAGCTTCACACCTATTACTAATATTTAAAATTGTAACTATACAAAATCAATTAAAACTCTCTATGTAGTAGGTTTTGTTAAAGTGTTTCCCAATTAGGAGGCATCGACCCTAACCAATTTAAGTTAGTGAGTTAACCCTACTAATTTTGCCCAACTTCATTTTTATTTTTCTTTTATTTCTATATGCTTCATTTAGTTTTTAGAAAGTCCAATCACGAGATTGAGTTTACGAAAAATAAGTATACACAAGGCTTGCAGTCTCCTCATTCCTCGTTCTTTATAAAGTTTGGAGTCTCTCATTGAACCAAAACAAAAAATATGAATATGTGTGAACCAAATAAAGGTACTTGAGAGTACCTTCTAAGTATATTCTTGAATTATTAAATAGTTGAAACTGAAAATTCTATTCACAAGTTGGCAGTAGGGGTTATAAAAGAATACATTTCTTCTTGCTACTTATTTTCCCAAACAATCTTTTGTTCATTTTTTTTAATCCTCTAACCTCCCATCCCTTCATATATTCTTCCCACCCTCAACTGTCAAGCATAAGATTTGAACCTTGAACTTGACAATGGGAAGACTCTAAAACCCCTCCCCCAACCACTGGTCTATTTTTTGTTCATTGAATTAGCCATTACATCAGTAAACATCATTGAGATTATAGTGAACAATAGGCTGTAGTTTCTTTTCATTTACTACATGGGCAACATTCAAAAATTGCATTGATAGATATGCTATAAATATTCTAAAAGTGTTTCAATAGATATGCTATATAATTACTTAGGCAATATGCTAAAGACGATGCTCTCTCTAATCCTATTTAAATTTCAATGTGTTTGTATCTACCAATTAATTATTAATTTTTTTGACAACTCCCATACACAAAGAAGGAGTGTCAGCCCTATGATTTTATTATGAAAAATAATAAATTATTGAAGGAGGAGGACATTGACCTAAGATCCAGCACATGATATAGATTGAATAAGTGAACATAAGGCATGCCAATATTATCTAAATGAACAAGTGCCTTAAGCTTAGAAGGAAACTTTGTATTTGATGAAAAATAAACTCTTCCTTAAAGGGAGGAGATGCTACTAAATAATTATTCCTTATCAAGAACGACATTTTCATGTGTAGATCGTTATTTTTGTAACTCAACCTCTACAGTTTGAGTTCACTATTTTTTGACTTCTATAAGCGTAAATTATTGATGATTGAACAAAAATTGTCCTTTTCCTTTAAAACCAAAGGGGTGGTGATACTCGATCAGAAATAAATTTTCTTTTTGCATGAAAGAAATAAGATTAAGTTCGATTGTTATGTATTCTAACAATTATTCTAGTGTCTAACATTTTTTTGTTGTTCTACATTGGATTCGAAGACAATGTTTGCTCAGAATTTACTATTTTATTTTCTAGTTTTGTTGGAGAGCAAATTGTACCTTGCAGTTGGAAACTTAGCTTACGCGTGTCTTGAATCAAAACACTTTAAGGATTTAAATAATATGTTAAGGCTCAACATATAAAAAGGGAAATCTCAATTGAAGCAATCATTACTTATATGTCCTCAAAAAATCTATAGTTCAATTGACAATACTTTTAAAAGTTTTGAGACTAATCAAGCCACAACTACATAAAAGATAATTTCCAAGGAAAAAAACTACAAGAAAAGAAAATAGATCATCTAGATGAGTTGAAAATTTTTAATTTAGAAACTTTCTTAGATAATAATATCTGAAAGTTTTAGGTTTGATGCTCAAAAAAATAAAAAGGACATCTTAATAGAAGTAGTGAAGGCTTCCTCTAGTCCAATTTAGAAAAGTATATGATGTTTATCTTTTTCACTACTATAGAAAAAAGATATGAAAGGATGAAAAGGAAAAAGATCATCTAGAGGAAAAAATTATCTCAAACTACAGGTTTAAATATGTTATGCGAATCAATACTAATTACTAAAACCACTTTTTCAAAACCTAGGTTGTAATGCAAGCACAGCTAATTATGGGACCTATGTTGATAGTTTAATAACATGATATCATTCAATTTTTTACTGCCAAAATAGAGTGGGTCAATCACTATTTGGGATTATTAGGAAAATTATATTAAAAAAGTTATGGATAAAAGTTTTTATTGAAGGAATTTGAAGTGAACCATTCCAATTCTCTCATTAATAATTCATCCAAATCATTCAGTTTCATACCTATTAGTAATATATAAAATTTTGATTATGCAAAATTAATTAAAACTCCTTGTATAGTAGGCTTTGTTAATGTGTTCCCCAATTAGGAGACATTGATTTAAACCAATTCAAAGTAGATATGTTAACCCTACAGATTTTTCTCAAATTCATTTTGGTTTTTGTTTTATTTCTATATGCTTCCTTTAGTTTTTAGATTGTCCAATCACAATATTGAGTTTTAAAAAAATTATATGGACATACAAGGCTTGGACTTGAAGTCTCCTCTTTCCTCCTCCTCCTTTGACCATATAAAGGTACTTGAACGTACTTTCTAAGTTTATTCTTGATTTTTTTTAATAGTATAAGTGGGAAAACTCGAATCCGAAACCTCTCACTTTCACTCCCTCCCCCCGAACTGCTCAACCCATCCCTCACCCCAAATTTATTCTTGAATTATTAAATAGTTGGAACTCGAAATACTTTATTCACTGATTCATCATGGCAATAGACTTTTTAGGTTTAATCTTGTGCGAGTACTAAATGGATAGTTCTTTATTTTAAAAATACATCATAATAGCAGGAGAAGCAACAATCCTTTTTGGATCTGACCCTTACATATTAACCATACGAATCACTATTATCACTGAGAGATACAATTTGAGGAAATGGTTCCCTAAAGGGACCATAAAATTTTCTCATAATAATGAATACAACATAAAATATATTATAATCAAAACATAAATATATATATATGCACATATAACCAAAAAGTTACTGTACTGCAAAACTGCCATGCACGTCAACATTGCAAATTAAGTTTGTAAGTAAAAATCTGGACAGGGTATGCTTGATGGAGGAATGATATCATCCTTCTTCATGCTTCATTTTTTTCCCCTTTAATATTGTTAGCATCATTCCCTCCTATTTGATTTTCATTCCAATTAATAAAGCTCCCTGATTGACACCTTTTAATATTAAATAGTGATATATTTCTTTAGTTAAAAGTTGTCCAATCCGTACTTTGGTTTGGTGATGAGGATAATGCTTAATTAGATAGAGCTTGCTTAAAGTTAATGATTGACTCACTTGGACTAAATTTAGACATGACGACTCATTCAATTTTAAGATAGGACATTAACTAAGGGAAATGGTTTCCAATAAAAAGAATTGCATAGTTGAAGAATAGTTAATTGAGTATTCTTAGAGAGAGGTAGAAGTTAATGGTGTTTTAGGCATTGCACTATGTTTGAACTTAAATATTGCAGACCATCACCTGGATAAATTACATAGGGGACATAAACACCAGAAATTTTTGGTGAGGATTCACTGTTCCAGATGTGTTATATAACCTATTCTTTTTGTGGAAGGCATATTTGTGATTAGGGGCGCACTGAATACTGGAGATTTCAAGATGTAAGGCCATGTTATGGACCATAATATAGCTCACAAAGGGATTGTTCTTGGAGGACAACAATATTCAGGGGCGGAGCTAAGACAATAATTAGGATGGGCAACAATCCCTCGAGTCAATAACATATGACTTAAGTTTTAATTCTTGTTATACAAAAGAAAAATTAGACAAAAGTTATTCTGTTATGAAATAATTAAATATTGTGGATGTCTATCACCTTTATCTCATCCTCTAGATGGTGACAAGTCTTTTACATTGTTCGAGGTGATAAAACTATCACGATTTTTGAGGTGATAGAGACAACATGACTTTCAATAAAATTGCACGACTGTCGATAAAGTTATTACGTCTTACGAGAAGATTGTATCACCATTTTGAAGAAGTTAGCTGCTATACTTTCCCTTATAAATAGGGTTACCCCCTTTGTATCAAAGTGATAGAAAATTGAGGTTCCATTTGAGTGAACGAAAGAATAGTTGTTTTCTTACACTTCTTTTCTCCCGAGCTCTTTAGTTTTCTTGTTTTCTTAGTATAATTCCTACCACATAAATAACTCAAATCCTATATCACATTAGCAGTAGTTTTATAACATATTCTTATGTTGTGCTTAATTTCACAAGTCTTCACATTTTTTTATTAAAAATTAAATATTCATTAACTTTCTAACAAATTCTCCATTAGAAATGGCACAACAAAGCCCGGAGGATCTCTTCACCAAAAGACATGATCACATATGAATTTTGGATTCTTGGCTAGCATATGAGTAACTTTATTATGATTTCTACTCATGAAATACTAGACCCTTTAAACTAGTTAAGTCCCTCATAATATTATCATTTAAAGGGCCTAAACTAGATAAATCAATATCTATGCTTGAATAGCTAAATCGATTTATGACACCTTGTGCATCCCCTTCAAGCTCGGAGCCCTTGGCTTCCAATTGATAGCCTAACTGAAATGCTGCAACTGCCGCTAACATTTCCACATGCTTCTAATCTTGAACAACTTTCTTCTGCAACGAGCATCCTGCAATTAACGAAAATTTTTATTTCTTCATATCCTTATTTATTCATGTGGTATTTTCACTATTCAAATAGGATAGTGGGAAATTTTTATATTTTTACCCCGGGGGGGGGGGCAATATGAGAGTAAAAGAAAATTTTACAAAATTCAAGAGGTCCAAATGTTAGATTAACTGAAAAATTATAGAAAGTTCTATGCCTAATTTCTAATTTTTGATAGTTGAGGATAATTGTCCACCCTCACAACCATTTGGTTCCGCTACTCGACACACACACAGAGAAAGACAGAGGATAACCACCTTAGAGATTGTCATAGAATAGAAAGATTTTCTGAATTTGTTTTTTATGTATTATTTGCTCTTGCTCCTTGGAGAACTGCAGATCTGGTTCTCAATCTTCAATCAAAGAAGCATCATAATAGAAAATGAATAGATGATTCTCTTAACTAAGAAGTGTAAATTAATCGAATTAGAAAAAATAATTCAAAAAGTCTATCACATTTCGTCAAAGAAATATTTTCATTCTTCATTTTTTAGTTTACATCCATTGCAAATTTAAATTAGCAAAATTTAATCCCAACTTAAATTTCTAACCACTTTTTAGGATAAAATCATCGCATGACCCATGTACAATCATTTTTTATATATAAAAATGTCATATTCCACTTTTTAAGTGGTAAAAATGATTAAGAATTGGACCAAATTCTAGTTTTTAAGAGGAAAATGAATTGGATCATTTATTTGACTATAAATGAAATCTAAATTTTTTACTCTGAAAAAGGACCATATGTGAATCATGTGATGGATTCATAATAAAAAAAGTTGAAAATTTAAGTTAGAATAAAATTTTATCAACTTGATTTTATAAAAGGCGTAAAGTTACTATTTTAAAAGTGAAAGGCAAAAAAATTCATGTAACAAAATATAAAGATATTTTGAACGATTTTTCCATTGAACTAATAAGAAAAGATCCTAAACTGAAATTGATGCCCGATCTATGTTAAATCCTTATTTTTAATATAAACCGAAAGCTAATAAAAAGAACCTTTATGACTTAATTATTTGCTTCGAACAACTGAATGTTTCTTATTTTAAATGTACAACAGACCAGACCAGCAAAGACTAGAGATAATCATCTGAGAAGAAAATTACAATTTTTTGAAAGGAAAATTGATGCAAGCAAGTTCGAGTACCAAGGTTTCATGTAGAAAAACGCCTCTTATCCATAAATACTCGCAACGCATTTTCAATCTGTAAACTATTGTTCTACATGGATCCTTTACCCGATTTCAATGAGATGGAGGGTGTGCAATCTCTCAGGTGGAGTTTAAAAGGAGTTGAAACTCATCGAATCTAAATTGAAACTTGCAACTGAGAAATGAATACAGGCCAACCCTGATCTCATCTTCAGAATAACTTTTGCTCAATAGGTTCCAGCAAAAACTTGTCACTGTCAACTCAGAAATCAGGGGCAACATCACTTTGGGCAAAACTCGAGATTACCAATAAAATAAGCAGCAGTTGCCTTAGATCCATCCTCTGCTTCCAGTTAATGAATTTATCATGAGTGTACTCCATGGATGCCCGCGTATGAAGACATGATATTTGTACTGCTCTTGCATGCTGACAGAAGGATGTGCACAATTTATTTCCTGCAGCAAACTTGAACCATTAGACAATGAACTCTTTTTCATCTCCTATTTTTCTAAATGCAGCTTTATTGTCAAATTTGGCAGTTCTGGCAGATGGCTGCAAAAGAATATACAAGTAATGCATTTGAACCTGTTCTTAGTTTTCAAATTAATCACCATATATATCTGGAAGCCTAATAAACATTTTCAATAAAAGATGCAAGACAATACACATTGTTCATTTGCATAATGAATTCGAAAAATTAAATCATGCCTGAAGGCCTTATAGTTGCAATTGGTAATGATGAGCTATGATCAAGACTTGAATGCTTAAAATAGTCGAACATAACAAGGTCTCAAATTTGCAACCGATATACCAATTCTAATAGCCTTGTTTCACATTGTGATCTATTACTGTACCATACCTGCAATTCAGTGAGGGCTATGAAATACAAAGAAACCATCAAGTCGATGCCCCCAGTGGAATTTCATTGTGAGTTGGAATATAGTATCAAAGGATTAATAACACAAGAAAGCTATAGTCAGTTAAATTTCAGCATTCACATTTAAGCCTAAGTGACTGGAGACGAACTGAAGTTATAAAATGGTATACATGCTATTAGGAACTTTGGGTTGTGAAAATTTCCTGCAACCATACTTTCATATAGTTTCTAACTTTTATGAGCCGCCAAAATATTGAAGAATATAGAACTTGGACTGGTGATTATTTGGCAAAATATATTCTTATTATTTCCCTAAACAAGTTTTCGGCCACCTTAATATCTCACGTCTTACATCACAAGAAGATCCAAAAGCAAGCTAAATGCGTCTAACATCTATTTGTACTATCTACTAGAGAAATACCAATCACAACTCCAGTTTAAGAATTGCTTATATATCAGCCAGCTTGCTGCAGCAAGAAATGCCAAAATATCTCTGTATTTGCCTTTGCCTTTTCCACTAGTACCAATTGGATCAACAAAATCACGGAGCCAAGGAATGGTATTTACGAAGTTAATTTTTTCAAGGAAAGATCATCAGATAATTTGCACTGTTGTCATGCTGAAGTGCACATAATTTTTCATTGTCTGAGACCTGCAACCTTCCCCAACACAATACAATTCCAACTAGTGTACAGGAAGCACTATCTAAGTTTATTAGACTACTTGGATTGGAATTTTCAATGACTCCTCATAACATAGTAAGTATTTAAATAGATGACTTCCAACCCTTTAGGGTTCTCTTAACTAAAACCAGTTTTCTCGTGACACTGATCTGAAATCAGTCAACTTGATCTAAATCATTTCTTATTCATATTCCAAGCGTTAAACTTAATTAGATATGTTCCTCACCATACAAAAGTTGGGAATATGCCAAAATTATAACATTATGCTCCCCAAGAAATATCTTCGGTTGGGAAGCAGTGAAAACAATACTATAAGAGGCAGGAATTATGAAAAACAGGGAAGACGTCATGTCAACTGGTAAAAGAAACCACATTTACAGCTTTTTGATACTTCGTCGCACCCGCTTTTGGACTGTTTGAGTTCATTCATGCCAGTAGAGAAGATAACATGGTCAAGACCGAGTTTTGCAAAGGACTTGTAACGTAACAGGATGGAAAGAAAAAGGAAAAATATGACGGAGATGAGATATAGCACCTGTACATTGAATTATATTTAGGCAGAAAGAAACAATAATAGGACTTTGGCTGGTATCTTACTAGAAATAAGCTCAAGATTTTGTAAGACCATTTTGTGAACAAACAGAGTATTAACCAAACAATAGATTGTCTCCTCTTGCTTTTCAAGAAAAGTTTCTAGATGCAGAAAGAGGTTACTTGTTGCAGCTTCTAGTGTTCAAAAAATTATGTAGTCATAAAAGTAGAATAAAAAATGAGGAAAAAGGAAACAGATTATCACAGCACTGTTTCATTGGTGCCAATATAAATCACATACACACCATGGATATTGATGATTATATATTGTTTTAGTTGTTATGAATAAATTGAGTGATGATGGCACAACCACAGCATATTATTAACACATTCACCTGGCTGATTAGATGCTCTGTGAACAATGTATGGTACCATCAGTAAGAGAATTAAATATCAGCTGATTACTTAAAGTAATGTTCTTAATAAAAATCAGTAAGTAGTTGAGAAAATGGGAACCAGTAATCATCACAAATATTCCTGTTCATAACAGGAGATGATATCAAAACACAATCAATCAGTTTACATAACCAAAGAGAAAGGACTACATTTTCTTAAGAGAATTGGTTACTTTTGTTTCAGGGCTTTTTGTTTTCTTTTTTATTTTATGTTTTTAACCTTTCTGTTTATTTATCAATTTTGTTTTAATCTTTCTGTTTATCATCTAGTTTTAGCTTTTCTCTTCTCTAAATGGTTCCTATTTAAGGCAAAAAATGAAAAACAAAGAAAGAAAATGATTTTGTAATGTAATTGTTTACTGAAGGTGATATCTTTTGATAAGGATGGTTCCCATACAATATACAAAAGAAATGGACAAAAAGAGACGGCTGAAGTGCATACCTCAGTTCTCAAGGTGAGAGAAAATCACACCCCAGTCACAGTAAAGCCAATATGAATTTGAAGGTTATGCTAATTTACTACCCACCATTGGCCTCTCCATTTATCACAGCTCCATCTGTTTTGCTGGCAAGATTAACAACTTGTTTACTGCTGCTCTTCTTGGGCCTTCCTTTGTCAATATGAGCTCCATCCTTGTCTGAGACGACAATTTTCTTCACAAACTTATCTTCTGAAACCAATTTATTCTCTACTGGCTTACTTTTTCCTGGGTTTGGAAGTTTAATACCCTTGGCCAATTCAGCATTCTCCACTGGTAAAGTATCCTTTACAACTGTTGCTGCTTTCTTAGGTTTACCCTTATCAACAGACTTTTGAGAACTTGTAGTCTCTTTTAAGGGGTTTCCCTTATCAGGATCTGGAAGTAAAGCACGGCGACTTAAACGAAGCTGCCCTTTCTCATTGACCTGTAATTGAGTCAAAAGTTATGGATACTCTTGAATTGCACATAAAGCACTTTAGAAAGACTCTTGAAGTATCTGTCAAAACAGTAGATAACCCCAAAAATCATAATACCAAAGACGTCCAAATGTGCAATTAAATGATAATAAAGTTAGATTTTTTGTAGTCAATATTTTAATTATGGAATATCAATAAAATCCATCTTTAAGACGCCAAAACTCAGGTTTCGGCCAAGAGCAGCTTTTTCTATGACTTGCGTAGCTAAATAAATCAACACCATATTAGACATTATTAGCGGCTCTTCCGTTGATTTGAACACAAAATTAGCTATAATCTATGGAAAATTGCAGTCATTCTGAAATGCAAAACATCTGTGACCGATAAAAAAATCCACATTTCTAAGCAGATCATTAGAACATGAAACTTCTGCCCCCTTTAAACAACTAACCTCTTTGTTGTCACCGGCTGAAGCATCTATAATAGCATATCAAAACACTAAGGTAGGCTTGGTCTATGAGCCCACTCCTAGGCCATGCAGTATAGTCCAAGCCATATGGTTTTAATGATGTAGGATGATGTAAGAAAAGTAATGACGAGTAATGTCTGATGATGCAAGAAAACACGTCAACAGTTGGGCCAGTAGACCAAGCCTACCTGAGTATTTGCCCAAAACATGAAGATTTTTTCCCCTTCATACACAAGTACCACCAGGAAGGTGGGTGGAGGAATTAATTTAGTAATTATGAAGCTTGATCCAAATTAAAAAAAAAAAGGACCTTTTTCTGCAGGTGAATGTGGTATGCCAGGTTAAGCTCTCCCTGAGTTAGGTATATCAAGGCCCAAAAGTTGGAACAGTATATAAGTCAACTCAGATAGATCCTCAACTTATCCATATAGAAACTTATGACCATTAGACGTATATAAAACCAAAATTCTGTAACTTCAAATCAGAAAGCAGATTAACAATGGGGAAAACATTTCTGCAGTTGATATGACACAAGGGAGAGGGAATTTCCAGACCTCAATCAGCTTCACATCAACTCGGTCTCCAACTTTGACAGCCTGAAACAAGTTTAACAATGAAGAAACTACTATATTGTATGCTTCCAGAAATGATGCACCAAACAAAAGGCTAATTAACTCACATCTTCTGCTTTACCCAGCCAACTGGCACTCAGTTCACTAATGTGGCAGAGCCCCTGGCAGAAAAATGGAAGCTATGAGTCCTAAAAGCATTTTGCTTTTGCAGTATTTTCTCTAGTTTCCTAGGAGATACATGCATTTCCCCATAAAAGATCATAGAAAGGAATCGAGAATACAAGATATTCCTCCCCTCTGAGCTTAAAAAATGTCCTTCATCTATATATGACACTATTAATTGGTGAAGCATATGTTTTTCTTAAGATTCTCCATGGCATCAGTTTATGCCGTAGTTTTCCCTTTCTTTTTCAAGATGGACATTTTTAATAATCTTTTTCTTTTGTGCATGTATAACCATAATTGAAGAGCCACTTGCCTTTCTAACATTACTTGTTTTCTTCTTGTGCAGATTCAAGTGCCACTTCATTAGCTTTCTCATTTACATGAAAATAGCTAATTTCACATGGGCTACACTTTTGGCCATTTTGACAGTCCCTTGTCAACATAGGAACTTCCAAATATGTGCAAACTGTTTAACAGTTTTGGCCATTCTTGTCAATCTCTCCTTCTCTTGCTGTCCTATCTACAAAATTTCATATATGCAGGCTATTGATAGAAAATGATTTAAACATACTTCATGTCTTTTGCCCAATATGAAATCAGATAGCATTCCACACATGGAAACTGATACTCTCTGAGTCTTCCTTTGTTTATCTTATAAGGACTAGATGGTTAGCGATTGCCTTGTTTTTGCTACATCATTTTACATGCATTTTGTTGCCTTTTCTCCCTGACATATAAGTACTTTCCTTGTCTTTTGTTACATATTTAGTTAGAGAACAATGTTATGCAAAGCATGCAACTTCTCAAAGAGAATCGCACTCTATATAGGTAAATGATATGTGTGTTTGAAAAGAATGGTGTGAGAGAAGCATTACAAATATGTACCTCCCGTCCAGGTGCAACTTCAACAAAAGCTCCATAAGGAGCAATGGATTTGATTTCACGGTTCCTGAGCGGAAAACATAGAAACATTATGATATAATGCAAGTTTTCAACAGCTAAGTAAATTGATCTCCTAAGAACTAAGATGAACAGGAGTCAGTGACAACTATGAAGATTAAATACACAGCAACTACAATAAAATAAAGACACTTCTATATGTAAGAATTAAAGAACTGAATTTGGTCAGAAGATATTTACTGCCAGTACCATTCAAACAAAGCAAGAATGATTAAGAGAAGTTGCTTGCCAGGATAATAGCATAATAGATAATGGAAAAGTCTTTGGAAGACACCGCAATTATAAACAGAGGATGAAAGGAAGAGAAGTTACCTATAAATATCCCCAACAGTTGGAACCATTGTAAGATTGCTAATTATGGCTTTGGACTTTTCCAAGCTGGATAAATCTTTGGCAGTTATTTTCACCTGAAAGGATAATGTGTAACAAACATTAATAGCACAATGAAGGAATCAAAAGAAGATTAGAAAATGCCAGGAGAAATAGAAATTTGATGACAAAGTGGTATATTGGCTTACAGTTCCATCATCCTGTGCGTCAATAGCTTCAACCCCAGTTTCCTCAATAATGCTCTTCACCTTCTTACCACCAGAACCAATGATGAGGTTAATCTTTTCTGGTTTGACCTGTTGAGCATTCAGAAATAAAGAAAACATCAGATTCAACTCATCCTATCATTGAACAAATTGCAAATAGAAAAGATAACAAACCTTCATAACATGAATTATTGGAGCATACTTGGAGAGACTTTTTGAAGGAGGAGGGCAGCACTTTGACATTTCAGCTGAAGCAGGAATAAAAGTGTTTAGTTGAACAACAAAGGAGAAGTGAGTCCTTGCAAAGATAGAAGAATCCTAAGAATTCCTACAGAACAGTTTTTCTGAAGAGAAACCAAATCCACAAAATATTCAAGATCTAAACTCTACAATCGGCATTGTGTTTGTAAAAGCTAACAGAGAATTAAGCGAAAAACAAAAAGTCAGTATCAGAACTCAGTAATCAGTAAATATATAGAGGATAGAGAAAATATAGGAAGCATTAATACACTGAACAGAGGATAATTCCAGTTCACAAAAATTCATTGACTACAAAATGCAAACCACTCGAATATAAATAAGATCAGTACCAAGTCACTGATGCAAGACACATAACATAATTAAAGACAGCAAACCACAACTTGGATGCTACATTGTTAGAAAGGGTTGGATTCACAAACTCGGATGCTACATTGTCAGAAAGGGTTAGATTTTCCCCATTATGTGGCTAATAGCTACATAGTTTCGATTAAGTACCGCATCTCTAATACAGAAACAAAAGTATCAGGATGCTAATGACATCATCTTTGCGACTCTCCTCAGTCCAGGACATATATACCTAAAAATTTACTAGGGACCAGAGAGTGAGTTATATTCCTCTACTCCATTAATGCTCTGTGATGCTAATTTGAAGTTAAAATGTTATAATCATTAACTTTTGTCTCCTCTACTAATACTGCAAGTGTCCCACACCGGATGTGAAAGTAATGCTTAAATATAAAAAGTCTAATAGATTGGCTTATGCATTTTGGGACATTAATAAAAGAAAAAAAAATTGTTAGCTAGTGCAGTCCACAGATATTTGATTTGGTATCAATTTCATACCTTATTTAGTAAGAATATTAGGAATTAAGTGCTCCAAAGGACTACAGCCACAATGTGCACAGTGGAAACCACCTTTTGAACACCTACAAACAAACTATCAAATCTAGACCACCTTGCATGGTCCTAGAACGCAATTAATTGGACTGAATGTAGCAAGGATTCTAGGGCCTTGGACAGGCGCAGTCTTGCACACTGCCTTGTGTGGTCATTTGGAAAATGTCTAATACCTATTACTTCTGTATTCTAAGTTACAGTGTTCTTTACTTCTTACCTTTTTACCAAGAATACCAGTTCGTTTCCTTTAGAGAGTCCTGTACTTTCTTATTTTTTCTTCTAAAGCATAATGCTTTTAACTTGCTACAGCTTACCAAGAATGGTAAAATTGGTACTAATTGTTCAGCTGCTACCTGTTTCCCAAATATGACTTGAGTAGGGATACTATTTGTAAGGACTGAGAATGCATGTGGGTTTTGTTTGATAAAAGTTGAACTTAGCGTGCGCCACTGTCAACTTGGCACCACAAGAAATCCAAGAGTTCAAAGCGGTGTTAGATGTCGCAACTGCATCACTATCAACATTGCACTCACAAGAATTGCAAAACATGTACCTGCAGTCACAATCCATACTAACTATATAAGTCATATTTGCATTTCTCATTGTGCCAAGTTGGTAGTGACAATGTGTCAGGACATGCAACACCAATGTCAGAGGTGCTTCCCAACTTCAAGTTAGACTAGCCGAAAACCAGCATTAACGTGGCATGAAACTGAAAAATAGGAACAACTCGGTAAACGAAGAAGCCCAAGAATTTTCTCCTTAGGGTTCCCAGGCCCATACTGGTATAATTCTTTATTTCAAGTCATGTTTGGTGGTATAAAATAAGTACCAGTGATGCTCTTTCTAATAAGTAGCCAAGACAATGTCACTTAGGCTTGCTTCATAGTGAAAAACAACCAAAGTGTCCATAAAATATGTAAGGCTTATTTAAAAAGAGATATACCTCATTGTGGAAGTGACTTTTTGCCAGAAATAGCATTTGGTTTTTAGAAATAGCATCTGGTGTTGTTCCTAGTAAATTCTAGGTGCAAATCCTGGGTTGTCTTTACAGTACCTAGTCCTGTTCTTGCAATTTCAAGATTAAATAAAACTCTTACATCGTTAAATTCATGAAGAAACACTGCTTCAAATGAGTTCAACTTATGTCAAATAAAATATGTACTTGCAATCCTTTATCATTACTATTCCTACAATACTCGTATTTGCATTTCTCTTCAGGCTTCTGTTAGAGTATTCTCACCAACTACCCATCTACAAAGAATATTAAAATCGGACCAGATTCTTTTCCTTCACATTAGTAACATTGAAAAAAGTACAAGCTGTTTCACTGTCAGTCAACCATAGAAGCAGATATTACTTGACAATGAAGTTTACCAAGGATATGTTTTCGACCATCTCTTGCTTGCAGGAGAGCCCGCTCCATGATTGGTAAAGTAATCCCTCCTACCTACAGTAGAGAAATTGAACTAGGATAAAACATCTGAGACTTTTAAGTAATAAGGATAGACAATGTGCCATCACCAAAGAAAACATGGTAATATTTGCCGTCAATGAAGAAAAATGCAGAACTAGATAATGCAAAGATGTATGCAGAATGAATAACTTGTCTGAGAAATATATACAGCTGAAAATAGAACATCACATTACCTTGATGTCCAACTGGAATGCAGTTATACCATCATTATTTCCAGCTACCTGTAGCATTAGATTACAGATTACCATGATAAAGGTTCTCTTGCTCTGAAACTTCAAAACGTGACAGTAATTTGTACCGTCCTATTTGTTCATTCATTACTTTGTCACCTTGTAAATGAAAAATGAGCAATGCAACATAAAGCTATCCAACAAAAATAACCAAAAAAATACAGAATACATTGGATCCCTAGAGATAGAAGACTTAAATTGAACAAACCTTGAAATCCATATCTCCAGATGCATCTTCTGATCCAGTTATGTCAGAAAGGATAAGTGGAGTTCCATCTCCGCCAAATTCTTTTGTGTCCAATACCATACCCATTGCTATACCAGCAATAGAGGACTTTAATGGAACACCAGCATCTTGCAAAGCTAAGCAACCACCACACACTGATGCCATACTGTAATATGATTTAGGTCAATGAATGGGATATAACAGTAATTAAGTGCAGAGGAACTTCTTATGTTGAAGAGACAATCTGCAGAACTCCAGAAAGATGAAATAGATTTTTCCACAAATATTCAAGCATACAAAAGAACTTCAGACAGAAGATCTTGTATCACTCATCAAGTGACTGCTTTACCTTGACGAGCCATTGCTCTCAGTGATGGTACTCTCAACACGTATGGTATAAGGAAAATCATCCTCAGAAGGCAATATAGGCTCTAGAGCTCTCTCTGCCAGCACTCCATGACCAATTTCTCTTCTAGATGGTGCCCCCACCCGCCCAACTTCACCAACACATGAGGGTGGAAATGAGTACTACATGAAGCAGCAATAGATTCATCAGATAAGTTTTCAAGTCATGCCAAACAAACAAAAGCAATGGCGCTAAACTTCTAAACAAAAATTTCCAATTAGCAGCTATTCTCAGTAGTACGACCGTGTACAAACTAGGTAGAAGCAGATTTGTACAGATAACACAGAACTTGCAATGAACAACGTAGGATCTAATTTAGACACAATACAAATAAATATATAAATAAACTAAAAACTCATCTCTGTCATAGTATAAAATGCAGTCCTGTCGAGGAACACTGCAATGCAATCAGCACCAACCTCCCAATACGGTTTTTATTCATTGAAAGGAAAAAGATAGAAAGATGGAAGAAAGGGAAAAGAATAGGTGAAGCGAGATTTGGGCTTTGGTAAGGATGATGCATTAACAATACAACCTTGGATGAAAGCCTAATTACCCAATATAAAAAGATTGAATGCTTTAGCCAATTTAGAAAGCAAATATATCAAGATTTCAGCTCTCAAAGAACTTTAGTCAAATGCAATATGAATGGTAGAATATTTTATGCTCACGATGTTCCAGAAAAGAGAACAATTCTGCTGGATGTAGATAAATATTAGAGATGGATTCACCACAAGCTCAACTGTACAACATACAGGCAACAAAACCCCACCTGAAGATAGAATCTCTTGAATTCTTCCACATCCACAAGATTATCAATCTTTTGTGCCATTTGTTTATCACCAAGTGTAGCAACAGCTAGTGACTGTAAAATAGACAAAAAAGAATGATACCTCTAGGATAAGCTTCAATGGAAGAAAGAGTACACTGCCTGAAGCTTAGCTTCACATCAGTCATCAGAAATTGTACATACCTAATACAGTAGTTCTAAATCCTTGTCCTCATACCAAGAACAAATCGCATAACGTTTAGTGAAAGTACAGTATACAGATATACAAGCTTCAAAGTCAACTTTCTGGAAAGTAAGAAATTTCTCCTAGAAGTGGGTCTGTCTAGCTTGTTTCAGAGGTTCAGCTGGGTGATTAAAGCATCTCAGCTATAAAATTGGCAAAATTTGATTATCTCCTGTGGAAGATATGTACGCAGTTGAGTTTAGAAATTTTACAAGAATTTTATCACAAAAGATACTTTTCCTCTATTTTTACAATGTAAGGCTAAAGTTGATTCTGAAGTCATTGAAAGATGGGGACCTCTTATAAGTGGCTCCCATTGGTGAATACATACAAGTAAAATGAAACAAGTGATTAATATTATTTCGAAAGAAGATTCATGAATAGGAACACAAGATTGAAGGCATAATTGTCATAATTGTCAAGTAAAGCTTCAAGTTATTGAGCTCTAGAGTTGCATATAGGTTATGAAGAAAAGGATTGCACAGAGATTACATATGGACGATAATCTTATTAAAAAACAAAAAACTGCAGGATACTTGAAGAATAACCCCATAAAAAAAAATTCTCAAATGTATACAATAAGAGGCTATTTAATAAAATAAGGATGCCGATGACAAACTCGAAAATCAAACAGAAAAATATAATGAATTAGTCATATTTGGGAATTATACCC
This sequence comes from Coffea arabica, assembly GCF_036785885.1. NCBI lineage: Eukaryota > Viridiplantae > Streptophyta > Magnoliopsida > Gentianales > Rubiaceae > Coffea > Coffea arabica. Next base: position 52,432,320 of record NC_092320.1, on the reverse strand, counting down.
AAAAAATCACAGTTAAACATAGTAGACATACTCTGCGTAACTAATATTGGAAGTCTGAAATAGGCATAGCAGATATTAACAAACCATGTCAACATTTACATCTGAGGTTTCTGACAATTGCAGCCACCTCCTTTGAGGTTTGAAAAATTACACTTACCACCCCTGAAGTTATGAAAAGACTATAATAGCCTTGACAACTCTACAAATCCTAAGTGAAAAGTGGGTGTAAAGAAAAAAAAAGAAAACCGCATTTGCAAATATTTCTTTATCCAAAAGCTCTAACCTAGGTCATTTAAAGGGACTTCATGCTTAGTTTTATAATTAGCAAACTAGTAGGGATGCATTTGTTAAAAATAGTTTCTTCACAACTTACTTAGCAAAGGAAGAAAAAAAGAAAGTCCAAACATTAAAAAATGATGCCTTGAAACATGATCTAAATTTTACTCCAAAGAACTACCTTAAAATTTTCACTTAGCAAGTAATGCTGATATTTGATTTATTTTGTCATTTAATTTTTTTTTTTGTAAATCAAATAGGGGCAATATAGGATATTCATTAGACTGTTTGTGCTTACATCACCATTTGTTACCAAAACATACTTTCTAGGAGAGATTTCCGTAATTTTTCAAACCTCAAGGTTGGTGGCTGTAATTATTACAAACCTCAGGGGAGATTTCTGAAATTATCCCTCATTTAAATGACCTAGTATTTTGATCTTTGAACAGGTATCAGGTTGGTATAACATTATTGAAATTGCCATGGCCAGTATTTTGCACATTAGATCTTACTACCACCCAAAGATTTCACCGAATTAATTTAAAAGCACATATATCCAATTAGATATACGTCAACAAAAACCTTTAACCTTTTGGTTTATGATTATCATTTGAGTTCCCAATGTTTTTGCAGAAGCTGGCCTTGAATAAGAGGTTTAACTGGTCAATCCACAATAGACGCATAAAGAGAATCTAATGAAGAATATCCAGTAAAGGAGCTCTATAATCAGAAACTGAAAAGTGTTACTGGAAGCACTTCAAAAACATCATATCAAAATACAGACAAGCATTTGAATGAGTAGAATGCAAAAAAATCTGAGGAGCATTAAGAGCCTTAAATATGGTAAAATTATTCAATGAAGTTCTAAAATAAAAAAGGAAGTATTTTAAAAAAAAAAAACCTGTGTTTCTCCACGTGTAAACAGTGCACTCCCATGTACTCTGGGAAGTAGTCCGCAAGATGAGTTTATTGGCCGTACCTCACAAGGTGCTCTGCCATCACTTCGTTTTCCTCCCTGAAGCACAAAAAAAGGATGTAACAATACATGTAAATAAATGTTAATATTAATGACAATAACAATAAATACAGTAAAAAAATAAATAATTAAAGGAGAGAGAGAGAGAGATGAGCCTAAATTTGGTTGCAATGGACTGACACCAATCCTAGTAGCTGAAGACAATTCAACCTCGCACACAAACTACTTGTTAAATGGATGTTTGATGCTACAAACAAAAACCCAAGAAGAGCCACCAAGTTCTCTGCAAATAAACTAAAATAACTAATTTATCCTGCATACCTCATGCCATTGAACTCCATGTCTTCCTTAAAGCCCACATCTGTCAACCCTCCCATCCATACCCCCTCATAAGTCGTTAACCTCTGTATCCTTGAATGCTATAAATTGCCTGAGGAGTTTGTTTCTCAACTTTTAGCATTTCTCTGGATTGGAAGTATTTAAGATGGGAAAAACGAATGAATGATATGATCAGAGTTGTGCCTTTCTGAAGGCTACAAGTCATGTTCAGCGATGTAACTTTACAGAGAGTTCCTGTGCTACACCCATGAACTGCAGTTTTACAATTTAAGCCTCCTACAATTCCCAAACTGCAAGTTTGATGGAAATCCCATTAAACATTCCCAGACACCTTCTGTGTCTATGTTTCAGCATACTCCGTTTTATTAATATCTCAATTTATCATTATTTATTCCATAAGAATTGACTCATTTGCATACGTAATATACTAATTTCCTTGTTCAACTTTTCTAAAAGACCAAACTTTCCCAGGTGGACAGTAGTCATACACTAACATGCTTCAGAAACAAATACAAACTCTCTCTCTCTCCGCCCCATACAAACACACTCACAAAAAATTTACTCTAGAAAATTCAACTGCATTTACGTACTTATTCTCATCAAAACCATGTCCATGCAGCAGCAAGCTTTAAGACCATTATTATGGTGAACTATGTTTCATCATAATCAATTGGGGGCCACTCCATAAAGCTCATGTTACTTACTTTCCATGTTTTTGCTATGGGCAAAATGTGAAACTTGTCTATCAATAGCAAAAAGAAGAACATTAACTTATTTTCATACATCAATATTGCTTCATAATCGGCTAAGACAAACAGATCAGATTTAACAAAAACATTGTGCCTTATTTTGCTGATCTTTCAAATAATTATCTTTTAATCAAAGCCAAAAGGAAAAGCATAGTCAAAGGACTTGTTCTCAACTGTTTGTAAAAGCTGACTTTGTAGAATTGATTCTCGAAAATTCAGATTTTCCAAAATAACTCAATGTTTTGCCAGTAAACAGTTAAAAATTCTATTTTAATGAACGCATGGGTGTTCTCAAAACAAGTGGACAAGCTGATTTTGACTATTGAATGACCAAATTACCCTTATGTGCTGCACAAATGGACTTTTATGCTCATTAAATAAATTTTTGATGTAATTAGTTACTTATGGAGATTCAATCTTATCATTAATAATGCATTTTTTTTAGGCATTAACATTGCAGTTAATCTCACTAACTAAATAAATGATTTCAAATTGAAAACGAAATTCCAAGATATCACGAAAGAAGTTCAATAACTGAAAAAATAACAAATACTATGTGGCCTTTAGTTATTTTAGTAATTACGTCAAACTGTTAAGGGGATTCTTGTCTGGACGAAAAGTTAGCCTAGAATCAAAATCCAAAAGCAGCTCCGAACCTGCTTCTGATTTTCAGGTTTTTTGGGCCCAAAAAACCTAAAATCAAGATGTCAAAAGCAATTGAGATCACAATAAGGTAGCTTTTTTTAAAAAAATCAAAAGCTAAAATTAGGTTTCCAATATCAGTTGAGAACAGGGCCAACATTTATCAGAGAAGGAACTTAAATTCATGTTCATTTTCAACATAAAATATCAGCAAAAGTGACTGCATGCATGAGAAGGTGGATCGGTCAACCAAAATTTCAGAAAAAAAATTAGTCCAGCATCTTGAGCAGATTTGTGGACCAATCTACAACAATTCTTAGAAACTTAATCAAAACCAAAGAGTGGAATCTACTAGTAGTTCCTTTGCCTGAATACATGAAGAACTCAAATTTCCTAGCCAGACCCTCGAAAATTTACAATCATGGTTTCTCACAACCAACTGAGCCCAATCAGTAGTAATGTCTATAAGGACAGCTCCATCAAAATTAATCTTCATATGACCATCTGGCAGCGGCAGCCAATCAGATTTAGTCAATTGAGTAACACCCATCAAATTAGCTCTGTTATACTCAGCTAGGGAATACAATCACCAAAATAACAAATTTTTTATTACGGTATTCTAACAACCATTCAAGCCAAACTCATTACTGAAATCAGTCAAGACCACCATGAAAGTCCATATAAAGCCACGGAGACAATGAACCAATATTCAGAAAGAAATCCTGAAGTCTTCTAGGATACAAAATGGAGCTTCACCACAGAATGCCTTCCTGTAGAAGGAAGGGTGTAGAAGGTATTGAGTAAGGGAAGGAGGAATGTCTTGCGGGTCAAAGAGGGAGCAGAAGGGCTCTGGTTTTGTAAGGTTGGAGGGTGGGGCTACGAGGAGGAGAAAGGGAGGATGAACTAGTGGAGCAGTGGAGGACAGACGAGGACATGGACCAAAGCTGACAGGGAAAAGCAAAGAAACAGAATTGCAGTGATTGAGTTTCGAATTGTGAAATTCATTGAAGTTCATTGCTTACGCATAGTTTGGCAAACACTTGTTTGTTAAAGAGCCAAAAAGAAATGTTAATGTTTAGCAGATAGCCTCACTGTAGAAACATTAGAAACATTTTTTTCTTTTCGAAGCTTTGAACAAATACTAAGGTACAAATTTTTATAAAAAATTCTATAGATGGAAAGTAAAAAAAAAAAAAAAAAAAAAAAAAAATAGATCAGTAAGCATGGCAAAACGGTCCTCAACATCTTGTTACACCCATTACAAGAAGAGGACTCCCTCCGTCCAAGTGAAATCAACATCCATACCAATTTCTATATGTTCCTAATTTGTTGTCACATACCCACAATGGCAAAAAATTTACGATGCAAAATATATTTTTGAAAATTAGAAGGATAAAGTCGACTTTCATCAGATTAGGAAGACAAGGTAGATTAGGATGCTAAGAATTAGTTAGAATTTAAATTAAATTAGACCCTATCTCATAGATTCATTTCTGTAAGTATTCAGGTTCAGTATGTGCAATTTAGTTTGGAGATCTAATAAAATAATCATTTCTTATTAGTTCTTCATCTAGAATTACTAAGGGTGTCCACTAAACCAGCCCCCATTTTAAGTTTCCTACTGATTTATCCTAAAAACCAAACCTCTGATCATGGATCAAAGTGAATTTCTTTTTTCTTGTGCTTCCAACTGCACCAACTTATTCACCAATTTCCAACTCCTTCCCTTAATTTTACTACTCTTTATCAAAATTAGTGGGCCCATTAATTTTGCTTCGCATGAGATACACTGCACTTTCATTGTTCCTTGAATGGTAGTCTGTGTAATCACTACAAGAATCTGGTCCAAAATTTTGGATGGTAATGACAAAATAGACAGGGCCTACATGTAATGATGATTGTCACATTTGTCAAGTATTACACTGAACAATGACAGGTCAATGCATACTTATGTGGGCAACATTGGAACATCATATAAAAGACACCACCATCTTTCATAAATAAAAAATAAAAAAAGATGAACGATTAGAAAAGGGGACAGAGGTAAGAATTGGCACAGAAAAGGTTAATAGTGATAAGATCTCAGGCAACATCGGTCATTGAATAAGATCAAACCAGATATAAGAAAGAAATCTTTTTGCTATACAACATAGTAAATGTGTTGCTGAATATTTTAGTCCACCCAAATCGTACCTCCACAATTCGCCTGCGGAGAAACTTTGATGTAACTTCTTTGAAAACAAGCTTCACATCTACCTCTGTAAAGAGCTAAAAATGGAAGAAACAAGAAAAAGCAAATGAGCAAGTATATCAACCCAACTAGACCTGTTACAAAATGATCCAACCCTTACAATTGAAAAATCAACTTGATTACAGCCCTAAAACAGATGCCTGAAAGCATTAACTTACCCAATAAATCCAAATTTCACCATAAAATATCCAGTAAATGATGTTTCAGGTGTGTACATTGTCTCAGTTATCAGAATTAACAGAAAATTAGCCAATATTAGGATTCTGTACTTAATAAATCAAAATGAAATAAGCCGACGCATGCTTAAATCGACAAGTATAAGATCATTGAAAAAAAATAACCTTATATAAACAACTTCCTGGAGAATAAATAAGTCTTCTAAACTTGGGTTGGGTTCAACTCTCATAAACAAAACACATTTGCTGTTGCAACTACTTTTGTACACATCCAATCAAAGTTATTCAAGAATGATTCCCACAATTTCATGTTGAATTCTTATGGAAGATGAATACAATCCACTTGTACATCTTGTTATTGACAATTCATAGATCACCCAGTCATCCTAGAAAGATGGTACCAGATTTGAACAACAAAGTGCTATTGGTCTAGTGATGTCCAAGTAAAATGTGACTACCTTCTACTCTATCATTAATAGGAGGGAATACGTGTATCACCTATTGGCTATACACCAACGAAAACCATGAGCTCAACATAGTGTGAAGACCATCCCAGAGGTTATTCAACTACTCAAACATTCCTATTCATATGTTTTTGGTAATGTGTTCACACCACAGTTAGTATTTTGATGACAATTTTTACACAATCGTGTTTTCTGAAAAAAGTTGCCTTGATTTCTTATGCACATGCTGTTTCAAAGTCTCATTTTGAAATTTTCATTTAAACAGAACTTTTTGAAGATGCCAGCAACTTCTGGAGGTGTAAGCTAAAAAAGGAGAAGTTTACATAACAATATACAAATCCAGATGGGACACCATTCTACTTGACCAAGCAATTTTTTTTTTTTAATTAGCATCTTTAGATTTGAGTAGATTTTTCAAAAGGTCGAATATGTTTCCCTTGACCTATAAATTGGTAACAACATATAGTTCCTATAAATTGCTGCCCTTATCTGCATGGTTTAGTAGAAATTTACTACATAAAGTACCCTGATGGCATGGTAAACTATCTGCAGAAAAGGAAAAATACAAGAAAAATAATTAAAAGCCTAATAGACACATCCAGCAACCAATGAACTAATTAACACAGAGTTTAATCCCTATTAATATTCTCAATTCCATTTTTTTGTAAGAGTAAACTTCAACAAGCATCTTTAGCATTTCCAACATTGCTTCAGATAGATAAAATTTTCTTTCCCCTTTCTGATAAAAATGGGGCTAGTGGGATTTAACTTGGCATCTATGGCGTCAATCATTCCAGAAGTTTTAACTAAACCGGCCAATAAATGTATGTCATGGATATCTTCCTAAATCTCAACCACTTTGATGCCGATCTCTTTTTTGTCCAGAGTGGTTGTAACCATTTGTGTTACTAACTCTTACAAACAGTCTTTGGTCATGTTACATCTTGTTTTCAGTACCATTGGATGTGTTTAATCAAATCTTAGGGATATCCTGTTATTTGGCTAATTTCAGCAGATTGATGTAAGATCTTTACAAAGGTTATCCATAGGCAAACTTATATTGATTTCTAAGTTACTTCAAAGTAGTTTAGCTAATTACTTAGCTATATTTTGTTGCTTAAACTAATGAGTATCAGTTTTAAGAAATGGAAAAACAGGTAAAACAATATCAACTTGAGGAGCAAAACAACTCCTGTCTTAGTTTAGCAAAAAAGCAAATGGTTTTTCTAAGCCAAAAGTAGAATGCTGATGTGGAAAAATGGACCTCCATTGATGACAAAGAATAATTAGGATAACCAACCTAAGAATCTCAACAATTCAAAAAAACTGGCAAAAGGTAAGTTTTTTGCTCAGCTACCGCACTTGGTCAATGGGGATCTTCACTTAGATAGGCTTGGCCTTCTTTTTGTATTTTGTGATTATTGTACTTTTGCTATGGAGTACCAGTCATATCCCCCTCCTAGTAAATATTTTAAGTATTAATGAAATATAGGTCTGGCCATCCTCCCCCGTATACAGGATTTTGCCAAAAAAAAGTTTTGTAGCTGAGGGTTTATTGAGCAAATCACATCATTGGTGCAATTTAATTTCTAAATTTTAAGTTGATGTTTGGGGAAATATTAGCAGGGTTGAGTAAGGTGATCCTAGCAAATGATCACCATCAAAACTAATTCTAATTCTAATAAAAGACAAAAGGTTTAAAAAGAATAATAAGCAACATAAAGCAGAAAACTTAAAACTTCCACCATCAGGCAAATCTGGAAATAACTTAAAAAGCAAAACATGTTTAAAAGTGTTTAAAATTTGAAAGGATGAAAATAGGGAGAAGGAAGAGAGAAACGAAGCAAACTGGAAATGAAGACAGAAAAGCTGAACCCTACCAAGGGAATGGATTTACGAGACACTGGCTTGATGTGAACATCACCTTCATCAACTTCACCATCCACAACCACTTCCTCATCTTCCTCCTCATCCTCAATTAAATCTGGTGCCAACTCGGTAGAAACAATGGCATCAATCTTGCTAATGTAACCTCTCTCTGTTAGTATACTCAGAACCTTGTTTTCTAAATATGATAAAGCCTTTCTTCTTGGGATCTTATTTTTAATTTGTAACACTTCCACCAATTCTTGACCTGCAATATCCTGAGCAGCACACAGAATTTGTACATTATGATAGTTACATCTTGTATTAGATTAGAGCACCAAAAGAATGAGGCCATCATCTGAGAATGATGGATATGCAATTTATGTGAAATGGCAGGTAAGAAAAAAATTACACAGATGGAACTCTGCAATGAACAGAGGTGCAGCGCAAAAACCATTGTTTTGAGATGTGAAAAGTAAAAATCATTTTGATCTAAACATCCACCACCCCTGCAAAATTGTCATTTTTAGCACTTACTCCACAACCAGTTAATTTACTATGTATTTCTTCTTATGCATTGAGGTCACACAAATACAAACTTAAGAACTCCACTTGCACGAAGATCTATCCCAGATAACTTCTCCAATAATAACCAGATGTATGTGTCCACACATATACATACATACATACAGAAAAAGTATATATAAATAATATATACAAAAAAAAAATAGAAAGTGCTTACCATCGACTACTCTCTGTCTAACGGCCATAGGCACTGCCCATAAAAAGTTCTTGCACTATTGGCACACAACAGAACATAAGACATTTCATGACAGAAAGTTTGCTATGCAAATTGACACCCAACACTTTAGTTATCCAAGGTCAGTAAAAATGCTAACTTCGAAAAAAGGATGCCACGCGGCATCAATTGGTCTTGAAAAAATAGAAAGAAAAATTGTTTACCAGAAATTACTAAGTCTGAACTAGAACAGGTACTCTTAAATTCAGATAAGGCCAGATAACAAACTGGTTTTCATGGGGCTAGTATAAGGTATTCTGCAGACTTGGTGCACTCCTCAATGCATCTTGACACTGAAAACTGAAAGAATCAAACTAAGACCCTAATAATGGTATTAACAGTCCAACAGCTAACAGATAGGGCAATTTGTACCTGGTCCATGTGTTGGTCAATGGACTCGATCCAGTAAAACCAGTTTGGCCAAAAATGTACCCAAAACCAGTTCATCTTTGCAAGGTAACAGGTTGTCCATTACCCGAAAATGTTGGTTAGGACACATCAGGTCACCGATCCATTTTATGTGAAACGAATTATTATTTTAGAAAAAAAAAAGCTTCATAGAAATGTTTCCATTCTTTTTCCATAAACAAATTCTTTATATAAATTTTCTTAATCTTCTCAAAATGACCTCTCATTTATATATTAAAAAATTACATACACTAAACAATTCAAAAATTTGCAATTTTCTTGATTTAAAAAAATCACTAGAACAATATAGCAACAGAAACCTTAGTCCAGAAGTTTTCAACAGATATTATCCAAAGTTGAAATGCATGTCTACTCTTAAGATCGATATTCAACACACAAATAAAAAATAAAAAATAATCTAATTTATATGATGTGGTTTAGGTAAATACAGTTCAAAAAATTTTTGAACCCACTGACCATACCAATGGTGAAAATAACCAAAAAATAACCAAAACATAACCAAATTGCCAAAATCCAACTAAGTGCAATGCCCTGGATTCATGGACTGGCCCAAATAACTTTTGCGTGAATCTTAGGGTCAAAATGGTTAACCTAAGTTATTTGATAGCCCATCGGCCCAAGCTAATACACATATCCTCTCATCGTCTTCCCACTAATGTGTGATTAGGGGCCTCACATTCAACCCTCCTGGGATTTTTTGTGTCCTCACAACGGCCTGGTCATAATTCGGATTGTCCACTTAGTTGTGCTAGAATTCTAGAGATGGCTCATACAGGCTCTAGACGTGGTCCCCATCTGACGTGGCACTTAGCCTCACACAGTACTTAGCTCCTGCACTCCTTTGCATAGTTGGAACCATAACACACTGGCCTTGGCTCATCCAATGAACAGACCATGTGAGATTCGCTTTGATACCAACTGTAATGGCCCAGATCCACGGGCTAGCCCAAATAACTTTTGAGTGGAACCACAGGCTCAAAATGGTTAACCCCAAGATATTTGATAGCCGATGGGCCCAAGCTAATATACATGTCCTTTCCTCTTCCACCCACCAATGTGGGATTGGGGGCCTCACATGAGGTAACCAAATTTTCTGGTTTGGAATGGATAGGTTTTTCGTTTTTTGGTTCATCCGTGCTTCTTGGTGTAAGATATATAAACATGAGATATCCAATAAGAGTGGAATTATGTCATTTGTCCTCGAAGCTGCTCAAAATGGAGTTGTGACAGAAAGTAAACATATAAGTGAAAGGACGGTCAACTGTTCTAGAAAACAAAAACAGAACAAGGTAAATCAGACCACCAAACTTAGCACCTCCCCCTACCCAGCCAACCCAAGGAAATAAGAAACAAAACAATGACAAAGCAAAAATAACAGAGACAGGAAAGAAAAAAGAAAAGAAAACACAGAGAACAACATGGAAAGCATGCTTCTTTTGATTAAAAGATGTTTTGTCCTTGATTCCCCAAATATATCCAGCCAACCAGAAGGCTTCATCTAAAAAGAAAAGATAATCAAATCCGTTGACCTTCAATGGCTCTAACATGTACCTGCAACTTCAGAATGCAGTAGATGTTCACCAAAAAAGAATATCACAGGTAAAGCAGAACTTTCCCTGAATGTCCAGTTTAGATATCCATCCATAACTTTAAGCAATTACTGCAGGCTTGTTTTGCAGTCATTGTTCATCAGCCAATTTGACAACATCAAAAAACAAAACATCACTTTAAAGTATGAATTTCTTCACAATTAAGTCCAAGCTGCACCAAAACCTTTCGAAAATAGGTAATCTTTGCTTCACTGAAGCCAGTCTAACCAAACAGCTCCTTCATCGAAGAATGGTAGAACCAAGATAGCTCACAAATTTGTAATTATGAATGCATGGAAAATTCAATCTCTAAACAAAATTATAGTGAATCTTCTGTTAAGAATAATAATGCTTAACTACTGTGTATAGAATTTTTTGTAGTATGTTTGTTTACAAATGTGAGGATTGTGGCAAACATACAGTTGTTCAAAGTCAACAACAGGAAAGAATTTACAAAGAGTAAACGAACAACAAAAGAATCAGAATTTCCAAACAGAGAAAGATAATCACATACTTCAACATGCTTATATAGCTCTGGAGGAGGTAATTTAATTGCATCAAGCATTTTAGGCTTTCCACATAGCTTCACTAAAGCAGCCACTTCCCTGCAAATTGCACGCACAGCATCCTGGCATTGCAAAAGGCAAGAATCTGATCATTACTATCACTATGACAAATTGCTGTTAGACAGAAGTTAACCACTGAAAGATTCTGATTGATACTATAGAGCTACGGAAACTTGTAAGTGGAACTCTAGCAACATAAAAAGGTATAGCATAAAGCAATCTTATATCATGATGAAAATTGCTGGAATGCTACAGCAACATGAGGAAGATTTTCTCACTTTTATTTCTTCCAGATCTATTGTAGCAATACAGAAAGGATGAAAACACTTTTCTCCAGTCTTTAAGCCTAAAGAAAGTTACATAGAACCAGGTAATAATACTGCTTAACATTTTCAACATTCTTTTAGAGATTCAAATACTAGTATAATGTACTAACATTCTTCATTTAGGGTCAGCTTCATTCAGTTCTTTTAGGTCATTTTTCTATACTAGAATATAATAAATTGAATGATCGTACAAATTCAGGAGTAGGACCATACTAGGTCACCCTTTGAGCCATCCACATCAAGTAATTGTCCCTTTGATACCACCTTCAGTAATGAAGGGTCTAAGTGTAGAAATAATCAATGACAAATGCAATTATCTAGCTTTGGGTGGACCATCAGGGTGATGAGGCTCAAGAGAACAGTAAACTTCCTTTATCCCACTATAATGTCACTCTTGGTCAAAAGAACTCATTTTGTAATTAACATTTCTTATCAATATACAGATTCTTTGCAAAAATTATAAAGTTACCACCTGGAAAGTTAAATTCCAAAGCAATTTAGAAATATGGAAGTAAATTCTTAAAATTTGACAGTTTGACCAAAAGAGACTATGATGTGCAACCAGAAAAAAGAAAGGAAAGCAAACAACGGCGTAACATGTTAAAAGTTTAAAAAAATTAAAAAAAAAAAAAACTCAATCCGAATGGATATACGTTCATACAAAACAAAGAACATAATGCATGCTCCAAAACTACCAATAAAAAGTTAGTGTACGAAGAAGAAAACATGTAAACTACAGAACTTTAACTGTCATTGATTGTTTCACAAAAAAAGGTAAACAATAACCAATAAAAATATTTGAGAAAATTTATCCAAAAAAATTGACTATACGTGTACAATTTAGCACATGAGATAAAATTAATTTGTTAAACATAAAGTGCTATAACATAACTTTTTTAATCAAATAAAACAAAAGAATTAACATTAACTTGTTTGACCACCTTTCGAAAAATTAATTGCTAGAACTTGAAGATGGAAAGTTGTACACAAATTCAATGGTCACGTTTTGACTTTTTAGTTTCATTGGTAAAAAAGAGAAAAAGAGAAAAAGGAGGGAACAATGAGGTATTGCTCAATCTATACGTGGGGCAAAATTCTCATTTTTTAATGATACTCCATAATTTATATGTAAAGTATGTGAAGGCACACTATTCATACTTAAAAGGAAATTATTCAAGATTCTTAGGCAGGCCTGCCTCCCCATGTCCCCAATGGCCTACACCCCCAATGGTCTGCCATTCACATGTTGCTTCAAAGTAACCAATAAGCTCAGGAGTTTGATACACAAAGTCTCGAACATCTTCTCTACTTATGCAGGAACAACAGCTAACCTTCCCAAACACTTGCAATTGGATATTTTGAACTTTAAAGCAATACAAACAGTAAAACCAAAAGAAATGTCTTCAGATAAATAAATATTAACCAAGTATTAAACAATTAAGCAGCATTTTACAATAAACAACCTGCCCAATTTGTACTGCATTAAGCAACCTCTCTTCAGTAAGAAAATCACAATAACCCTGTGAGATCAAACATAAAAGATCCCATAATCAGTAAAACACAACACAGTAAACATGCAAAATCTTGCATAACTTGCTAACACAGATACAAGGTGTTAAACTAATTCCTATACCAGATCTCTTGATTTTAAAGAAAATAAACATAGTTCTTGGATCCTTAGTTTCTAGAATTTCTGGATCATGCATTATTTTGCACCTTTCATACAACTTCTGGTTCTTAAATTTTGAACTTTCCACATGTAAAGTTAAGTAGAAAAGTGAGTTCGGAAAAAGTTAATAAAATGTGTAAGACAGATTGCCTAATATTTATGCAATAAAAGATCGTGGGTTCATCAAAATTAAATAATTCCCACTGCAGGAGGCAGGGCTTTTGTCAAATATAAACAGATTTAGTTCTGGGTCTATGACCATTACCCAGAAGTACTATTCAATGCAAAAAAGAGGTGCAAATGGTACGCAATTGAATCAACTACAGATTTAGGGCTTAAAGACAAAGTTGCATCACAACAGCAACCTTACCACCTTCATTTCAGATTGCCAAATTAGTGAAGTCAATACAGTGCATTTAAGCTTGCATCTCACAGGAAAATGCACGAAGAGCATGGCACTGGAAAAAGCACTCAAATAAAGGGATTTTCAGTTCTTCTCCACAAAACATTGAATTTTGATTGCCAATTAAGCGATGATTGATAGATCACTCATTTAGTCAAACATCGCTCCCAGAAAAATGCTCAAACTTCTGAAAATTTGTGAATTAAGACCTTGACATGCAATTTTATGTTCTAGTTCAGATGATAAATCACCAAGATGTTTGTTTAACCACTATACAGCATTAGATGTAGCTATCAGTATCTTGTATCCAGATTTTGGAAGGAGATACATATGCATTATTTGGTATTAGGAATGTAGTTTCTTTCGATATACCAGCTCAGCAGCCAAAATTGCTTCACGAGCTTTGACATACCAGAAGTTTGAGACCAATAACATGCAACTGACACCTACAGTTTTGCATCTAGCTGCCCAGAAAACAGTGGCATACACATGTTTTGGTGGAGACAGAGATAGAGAAAGAGAGAGGGGGAGGGAGGGAGGGAGGGAGATAGAGCAAAACATAAACAAGGCATAAGATAATTCAGCACTTGAATTTTCATGGCAAAATGGGATGAACCAGGCAATACATTACCCATTTATCTGCTTAAGAAACTCAAATTAATTTGTAACCCAGGACCTTATCTGCAATTAAGAGCTGCAAAAGCTTGTTTCTATGTGTAAGAGTGAAAATTGAACCTCAATCATTAATATTGCAGTCTCCGTGCCTGCCAGCAACAGATCCAACTTAGACTTTTCCATCTCCTTCGTTGTAGGGTTCACAATGAACCGGTCACCAATCAGACCAACTCGAACGCCAGCAATAGGTTCGGAATTTGGCACTTCTGATAGTGCTCTGTATTGTTTAGATAATCAAGGGAAATTATTTATATTCACCATGAAACCAGTACAACTAGCAGAAGCAAGAACTGCAAGACTAGCTTAGCTTACACAGCAATTCCAGCAGCTGTAACAGCCAAAGAATCTGGAGGATGCAAACCATCATAGCTTAGTACCTGCAAGTCCATCCCAAGGTAGTAATACGAAAGCCATGTTAAGAACATCAAGCATCACAACTGTTAGAAACTGTAAAGAAAACATGCACAGTCTGCAACACCTTACCCAGGACAATATTTGAGTTTCATGATAGAAGCCTTTAACCATTGTCGGACGTAAAGGCCTATCTATCAATCTACAAATAAGTACCTGCAAACTTTAATAGTTGTCAAAGCCTAAAACTGGATAACACTTTATACAAATAAAACTCTAAACCACTCCAAGTTTGCTGAAGCTAGATTCTAGGAACAGACACATAATTTGCTAAAAGACAATTGTTGGTACATATAGGAGAACATATGGAGACAGTGAAAGGTACCTCATGATCTTTTGTCCTTCCTTCTCGCTTAAAAAACCCTCCACTAAAATTGTTAGAATTAAGATGATCAATCCCCTTCCATATAAATTAAAAGATAAATTGTACAAACACATCTTATATCTTATATAATAAGAAAAATGGTAACCGAGAGGAGAAGGGGAAAAAAAGCATACGCTTTACCTTGTTCGACCAGCAGCTGAAAAGCGTTCTTGATAATTTACAGATAGGGGGAAAAAATCTGAAGGCTCACTTGGAATATCATCCAGAGAAACAGTTGTGTATAGAATCTACAAGAAAATGAACAAATTAATTTTCTTTCAAAAACACAAAGATCATATGAAAATTAAGCAAGCTTCAACATCCAGCATCATCTCCAAGCTTAAAAGATACATGACAAATCAGCAAACAGTATCAAAGACTTGATAAAATCAGATATGGCATTTAATTGGACCATTTTTCAAAGCTCCAACAAAACTTCAAGAACTAATAAGAAGACTCAGCATTCAACAGGCAATCAGGCAATGCACTTTAAAATTCCTAAAAGGCATTCCACATTCAACTGGACTATGAAGTAAAACAAATATGAAAGAAAATGACTTTGGCCCCCATTACCAAAATTTTAGTGTAAACATATTAGGGCATGTAAATATTATCAGAGAGAACATAGCATAGCATGTGAAACTTTTCCGTGCCTCGAGCTCGGGCTCAGACCTGAATTTGACAAGAGTTAAGCTAGGCCAACTTGCACACCAATTAGTACACCGATCAAAGATGCAGATGCCACAACTTTTCAAAGCCCAAGACAGAAGTACAAAATGCTCAAGTGATGTTATTAGGAACCTGATAAGTTTATTAACTGAATAACAAATGCTGGATAAATATGTCACTAAAATCACCCCCTATTATGTCCAATCCAATCAACTGAAAACCCAGGATCAGACCAAGCCACGTAGGATTCTATCGTTTCCACAGGTGCCTCCCACCCTTCAAGCATAGCAATTACTTCTACAAATTTTGACTAGGAAACCGCTATGATACCAACTTATTGATCCAAACTGCTTAAATCCATTTGTTCAGAGGCTGCACAGGTTGAAAGTCTTGAATCCGATGTTATTGGTATTGTACTTGCTGGTTGAGTGAAAGTGGGACTTGGTAGAATTATATGGTACCCTTCATTTCTGATAATTTAATTCTCTTGTCAATTCATTCATGCCCTCAAGCAAGGGTCTCTCATCCATTCAAAGAGATTTCCTAAACTTCAACCGTACTTGATCTCAATGCCTCACCTTCCTCCCTTGAATGCAACTAGGCAAACCGAACTAACAGCCGTTGGTCAGATCTAGGATAGATTGTACATGGACGGTTGTTGAAGTCAGCTATTTTCTGGTTTGGTGCATTGTGGAAGCCAAAGGAGTCAGGTCGGCGAAGGCTTTTTTTTTTATTATCTCTTGGAGAACAGCACTTGCTGTAATCTTTCTCGTTTAATAGCTTCTACATTCCTTCCTTTACAAAGAAAGTTGTTTTAAAGCCACTAAGTGCACCTTCTCTGATGCCATTGACCATACAGGATCACTGAATCTTCTTCAACATCTTCTCATTCCCATTGAATTAATGCCTTTGACTTAGCTCATAGTGCCTATAAGGTCTTATATCACTCAAACATCACGTATACTGATCTGGGATACTTGGGTGTCAAACTAGGGAACTTCATCACTTGTTACATCTTTCCTTCCTCCAACTCTTTTCACTCCCTTCTCTCCCTCTTTTACTTTAATTTCATGTTGCATCATGTTTCGCTGACAACATTTAAAGCTTATTTTGCTGCCATCCTTTAACCAATTATTACACTATACCAAAACGTCCACTATTTAGGGTCTTTGAAGCCTCCAGCAAGAAATATATCTTGGAAAGGAGGATACAAGATTGACTGAAAACAACATACTAGTGTGGACAACAGTACATCCCCCAGATTAACACAATTTTCTCAAATGTCATGCTAATTTTTTTCATTTTGAACCCTAAACCCCATATTACCTTTAAATCAACATAGGCAACCAACATATTTTCCAGACCAAAGCCAAGCAGAAGTTCATTATCTGCCAAGTTTAATCAGAAACAACAGACATTAATTTATTCTTCATCACATGTATATGATAAGGATGTACTCAAAATGCTTCACATCTTTTTCTTCCATGCCACAATTCCACCAAGTGCAACTGTCATTTATCATCAAATGCATGACCTAGTAGGGAGGGGAAAAAAAGGAAAAGGATATAGAGACTGCGATGGCTAATTCAGGCCTAATTGTAAAACATATATTAGTATTTTAGATAGAGGATTTCATATCTTTTACCACTTATAGTTGTGAAGCTTTAGAAAATACCATATTAACTCCAAATCTCTGCATGAACAAGCAACCACAAATTTGTCAAAATGAAATACTTAATAAATTAGGAAGGGAGAGAGGGGGAGAGAGAGAGACAGACAGACAGACAGACAAAGAGTGAGAGAGAGGGAGAAAAAGACAGAGATAGAGTCAAAGACAGACACAGAATGAGAGAGTAACAGACAGACAGACTCGTGGAGATCAGAGAAGGGTCCTACTCTGGAAATGATAACTACATTTTGCTCTATGTAGTTAGGTCCTATGTGACTCTACAGACAGTAACTATCACAATGAGAAAGCTAAGCATATGAAAGTTCAACAAAAAGAATATATATCAAGGCAGTCACAAACTCATCAATTACATAAGCTAGCTCACCTTTAATAAATAGGATAGCTAAGAAAAACAACAATACATTTGTTACAACTATTTAAAGGGAAGAAATTATTGATGAACTTTGTCCCTTAAGGTACCAGCTCAATCAAGACAGAGAGATCAAGCAAGCCTGTATACAACCAAACCAGCAAAAGTATACATACAGTTTCTCCATCTGTCAGCGTGACAGCACCACTTGCTTGCCTTCCTATGTGACCTGTTTCAATCAATATCTGCAAAATCAAACCATAAACTCAATAGTTCCCAACAATCGGAAAAAGCATCAACTCGATGTTTATTCACTCTAAATTACCAACAAAAAAGAGGAATATTTACTTTAATAGACAATGTTTCATTCCAGGTTTCACATGATTAGTGATTCTTCTTGAGAGAAATTGCAGGGGAATGGTCCATTCCATCAAGTAAAAACTAGAGAAATTTGCACTCTGATTGTTGTCAGGTCGCACTGCCTGAGCAACTACCACTCCTTTCACAACATTTAATGCTATTAAACAACTACGCGTATTATATTTCATTCACTATTTATATGATCATATGTGCTAGAATCAGTAAGTTACTTCAATGGTATTTTATATCTAATTGCATAATCAATAATAACAGGTAAGTTGCTATAAATTTTTCTTCAGTGTTTCTGAACCTTGGACTCTCATGCAGTAGAATTTTACTGAATTTGTTGTTGGTGTAAAGAAAAAAATACATGCCCACGTCATTGATACCACAATTATGTGAAAGCATTTTATGTAAAGGATATTTGGATTCATTATTATTCAAGAATTGGGAACCTACTCAGTTCACTTGCCCACTAATATATATTTCTGATTTCGCTCCTGAGTACTTCTAAGACACTCATAACACAAAATGTTTTGTCAATCCCCCATAAAGTGCCATTTTGGTAGGTAGTACAATCCATGTTGAATTTTGTTCCTCATGGTCTTGCAACTGTCACCCATTTGAGTTGCAAGCATAGGAAACTTTGCATGCCAAACTTTTTTAACTCCCAAGGAGAATCTTTGTTAGGATTTCAAACTTCTATTATCATAAGAAACTCTTCGGAAAGGCAATTCAATTCTGCATATAATTTGCAATAGAAAAACAAATAATGACAGATACTAATCTACATATATCTCTCACACATGCCAGATCTAATATATTCTTTCGTAAGACTCTCAAGAAGCCATGAAATTTTAATTTCTCTCTAAACT
The DNA here is from genome assembly GCF_036785885.1 of Coffea arabica. Lineage (NCBI taxonomy): Eukaryota > Viridiplantae > Streptophyta > Magnoliopsida > Gentianales > Rubiaceae > Coffea > Coffea arabica. The sequence continues at coordinate 52,413,407 of NC_092320.1, read as the reverse complement.
GTGTCTCCCATTTCTCCTTGTCAAAAAATCATCTGAAAAATAGCTGCTTCACATTCCAACCATGCTGCAGTACACAAATAATTAAAACCAAAAGAACATTCATTTGAAAACTTTGCCATCTCCTCAGTTCTCACCAATTACATCTTAAAACAGCCTTAAACATCATCATACAACACATCTTTGAGAAAGAACCTAGGTTCTCTAAAACAGCATGAGACAATTATAAAAGCATCAAGGTCCATGCTGCTTGGAGTTTAGAGCAAAATACAATACCTCAGGACACCTCATGACTTACAGATACATATTCAATCTAGTAATACAATTCATGGACAATTCCTTTTTCTTCTTGAAAGAAGCCTTAGAAGAAAATTTTCTATAAAGATAGCATTTGTTTCCTTTAAAATAATTATCTCTGGAAATGATACTTTTCATTTTTATCCTTTTTATCATATTACTAATCTATGGCAAGAATAAAACGGGTGGTGCAAATAAAAAGTGTTAGGATCAAAACCTGGCATAATGCCTTGCAAAAGAGTTGCTCTGCTACTAGAACTAGAGCCTGCTCTTAGGAAATGAAAGTCTGAACCAGCCAAACCATATCTTTAATAAAAAAAAAAAAGGACAAGAAATGCTGAACCGATGACCAAGAATTCATTCTATCTATTTCAGTTTATCCAATATCTTTGTGCATTATTGCTTATCAAGCGATAAACAAACACCGTCCAGCATATAAGTCCAGGAAAACCAGCATATCAACAGGCTGTAATTTCAAACTATTTATCATGTAAAGGGTATCTGTGCTGATTACAGTATAACAATGTACTTTTTTTGTGATGAATTTTCCCAAAGAATTTTATCAGAAACTGCAACCTGCCTGTTTATCTAGCAATTGTAAGTAGTATGGACCGAGCATTTAAACACCATTGTACCTCAAGCAGAAACAATTGTACATCACAATATTAGCATTTCAACACACAATACTAGAACGAATTAAAGAAGAAAAATAGACAGAGAGACTTGCATGTCGGTTGCCCACGGGGATTTTCACGGAGTAAGGCGCCGCGCCGCCACCTCTGGAGTCCAAACAAGCTGCAATCCATAACCTACCACTAGAATTTCCTCCCTTTCTTCTTTTTCTTGAACTTAGTAAGTGAAGCGGGAAAAAATGAGGATTTTTAGAGTGAGTTTGAAGAGAACGAGCAGAAGAAGAAGCACATGAGGAGAGAAGAAGCTTGTATTTAGTCGAGGCTGCGAATTGTGGCGAAGATAAGCCATGGTAAAGAGGACAAGAAGCTAACATTTCTGAAGAAGTCTGCTGCCGCCGACGCCTCCGGCCGGACGGCTATCTCCGGCTGTGGGTTTGTTTGAGAGAGGGAGAAACCGGACAAACTTATCCGTTTTCGCAAAGTATGGCCATGTTGTCATAGATGCAGGGTTTTAATTTTGATTACTTTTTTATTAAGTGAATTGCACATTGTACCCTTGAACTTTAGGTGTAGTCACAACTTTACCCCTGAAACAACAAATATATCTATCTTTAATTCTTTATATTTATAAACCAACTCCCAATAGAGGAGTTGGCCACCACTGTATGTAGTGGGGTGGGAGGTCAAGGGTTCAAATCTTGCCTCCCATCAATGTGCCTCAATATGAGGAGTTCTAAATCCATGCTGGTGAGTGGTGCACCCGTCTGGTCAGATGATGGTTAAATCCCTGATAATTGTATAGTAATAAAGTTTAATTTAATCTTCTAAATAATTGTATAGTAATTTAGCACTATTACAAAAGAATAAGTGTCAAGTTTTTTATACCCATATTTGTTATTTGATAATCAATTACAAGAATAGGCTACTTTTAATAGTGCTTTATTGGAGATAGAGTTTATTTTTCCAACAAAGAAGAGGTAAGACTCAAGAAGGGAAGGAGGTAAAAAGATTTGAACCCAGAACCTCTGATGCTTAGGATTTCAGTCTTAGCCAAAGATTCTTTTTAAAATGGAGAAAAAAGTGTCACCATAATTTTTTGAAAAGTTTGTGAATTAGTTAAGTGGTGGAACTACTACAATTTAGTAATGATTTTGGACCATTTTATTTTTTAGTTATTATTAATTTATTGTCGATTTTGATACCCAAAAAAATAAATAAATAATTTGCAAAAAAATTAGAAGATATTCAAATTTATCAAAAAAAATATTACTAGTTCGACATTTAATCATGATGGAGGCTAGGGATTGATGATACTGAGATTTTGCTGACAAAATATAAGAGTAATGAATAAAATGAGAAATTATAAAATGAATTATAAAACCCATCCTTTGTATAAATATAGCAAAATAGCAAATAAAGGAGTTTCATTAGAATGTTAAGGTTAATATTGTTATTTTAATATCGCCACTGCTCTTTCTCCTCCGTCTCTCTCTAATGTTGCCGCCGCTGGCTGCCTCAACTTCTCCTCTTTTTTTCCTCTCTCTCTCTCTCTCTCTCTCTCTCTCTCTCTCTCTCTCTCTCTCATCATCCTCCTCTTCTTCTCTCTTCCCTTCTCCCCTTCCCCCACCACCCTATCTCTCCCCCCTCACCACTTCCCCCTCCACCACCCTTGCAACAGCGGGTCATGCAATTTAATAGTTTGGGTTAGTGGTTTGTGCAACTACTTATGGTCAAAACTATTAATATCCGCTATGATAATGTACAAAAATCTGTACTGTTTTTACTTTTTTGTTACAGACGCTTCAAAATTTGTCCATATTTTTTAGTGAACTACTTATGTGTTTTGCTCAATAATGGATGCTATCTAAATTTGGCAATGGAAACCTAGACGTTTAAGAATAGTTTAAGAACGTGTGGATTGGGTAGACGACGCCACAATCAAGGTAACTACTTGACTAGCCAAAACTAAACTACTTAATTACCCAAATTAATGAACTAATTAAGGTCCAACTTAAACAAAAACTAGTCGATTTATTCAACTAACCTAAAGGGCCCAAACGAACCCAATAAATTTGTTTTGTTTTTCTCCTTACTATCTCTATTATTGTGTCTTTTTCTCTTTAGTAGGAATACTATTACATTAATTTTATATGTTCTTTCTTTTTGTTCTGAGACAATGTGCTCTTCTTTGGTATATTCTCCATGTTTATTCTTCTCTTTTATGAAGTGCCTACAATGCTAAAACCTCTGTGTTTATAACTTAAATAATATATTTTTGCATCTTATAGTTTCATGCATCTTGGTGGCTACTTTCTTTTGTAACATAGATTTGAAAAAATGACTTAATGTGTTATCTAACTCCAAATATTGTACCATTGGATTTTATTACCACTACAAGAAAAATTGCCTTCACTGGCACCCATATGTTGGCACTTTTCTTGAAGTGCTTGTAAAAAATTGCTTAAATGGCACTTGCTATTTTGCTTCAATTTGGTAGTAAACAAAACTACATTGTTTTAAGGAGATTAGGCAATTCCTACCACGTGTTGCATGGTAGTAGGAGATTTGTGCCCACCCATTTGCATAAAAATTGTATGCCATATTGCTATAGTTGATATATCAAGATTAGTAATATAATTTTACAAATAAGAAAGGACAAGAAAATTCTTAGTAATATTCAATCTTGTAGGATACATTGTTATTTTCATATATGCAAAATTTGTATAATAATACATCTGGTTAATAATTTATTTATGGTTTATGTTGTTAATATGCATAATAAAGACAAAAGATTGGCAGTATGAATTAGTAAAATGTGGAAGTCAAAATTTAGCTATTGGTGAAAGTGCAATCTATAACCAAATAAAGTTAGATAGCTGATGTTGCAGTGGTAAGGTAGTAAGCAATCCATTACATTTTTTAGACATTAAGAAAATGGAAATTTTCTTGAGACTCTTGAGAGTAAACTTAGCCAGTGGGATATTAAGATAAAATGGGATTTAAGGACACCTAGTATGAATTCAAACTTAGTGTTTTCACTCTTAAACTCCCTTAATTTCTATCCCCTAGGGTTTTCACCTCTATAAATGTTCACATTAGTCTTGTACTACCATGCTTGAAACTCTCATCTAGTTTTAAGGTTTGGAAAGCATCAACAATGAATCCTACTAGACTTGAAACTTCGAATGGAGATTTGTCAGCAATTACTTTCATGGTGAGGAGGCATGAATCTGTGATCGAAAAGTGGGCAAATACTTTCTCACAGTCTTCAAAATACAAAATAGGTGATTAACATTAAATCATTGGAAAATCAATGTTTTCAGACTTGGACCGGGAGTCGACTCGGCCGAGATCAGAGGTCAGGGGTCAATGGGTTCGACCGGGGGTCGAACCGGATAACGTCATAAATACGTCATATATAAATATATATATATATATATATATATATATCCATACAAATCAAGTTTACAAAATATAACCAAAGAGTCCAATCATCCAAATTTATATCTAATTCACCAAAAAATTCACTAAATTCAGCCAAACTCACAAAATTTACAAAGTAGAAATCCAATACATATTTAATCCTTAACAAATAGCAATTCGCAGAAGATAACAAGTTCATGTTCAATCCTTGATAAATATCAATTCAAATAAAACAACATGTTTAATTTCTAGAGTAAAGAATTATCTAAGCCATTCTTCATCTTCATCTTCATCATTCTTATCTCCAATTTCATAACTTTCCAAGTTGATATCATCAAGATCATTCTCATCATCAAGTTGCACAATATTTGTGTCTTTCTTACCTAGAAATAATTTAAATACTCATAAATAAAAATATTAAAAAATAGACAAGAACTAAAAAGAAACTTAGATAAAATTAGCATTTCCCGGGTCTCTAGTGAGTTACAAACAGTGTTCGAAAAGATCAAATCTTTGATAATTCCATCATCTATGATTGAGTTGCGAAAACTTCTGGATAGGTATCCTACATCTGAACCAAATTCTTTTTGGTTAAAGAATATCTTTCTAGCTGCTCTGAAACAATTAGGAGATTCTCTAGAAGAAATATGGGGTTCTGCTTCTAGCGGCAACATGCTTGGTCCCGCTTATGGGGTCAAATCAATACGTTCTAAGAAAAAATATTTGAATATCAATCTCATCAATATCGTCGATCTCATACCAAATCCCATCAATCGAATCACTTTTTCGAGAAATACGAGACATCTAAGTCATACAAGTAAAGAGATCTATTCATTGATAAGAAAAAGAAAAAACGTGAACGGGGATTGGATTGATGATAAAATAGAATCCTGGGTCGCGAACAGTGATTCGATTGGTGATGAAGAAAGAGAATTCTTGGTTCAGTTCTCCACCTTAACGACAGAAAAGGGGATTGATACCGGAGGGGTTTGAATTAGCTCCCCCCGATCGTATTTCTCCCGAGATTAAAGAAAAGATAGGCAATTTGTCTTTTCAGAGCTATTGCCCTAATAAAAAAAATATTCTTGTGATAGGACCTATCCCCGGTCAGAAATTCTTGGGAAATTCTTCTTCAATCATTTCTTCTAACTCATCATAATCAAGCTCTCCTTCTTGTTCCTCATCAACTATCCAAAATTCAACTTTATTAATAGTTTCATAATCCACCAGATCATAAGATCTCTTTTTATATGAAAGTCTACAATGAAAAAAAGATGAAAAATTAGAAGTAAGAAATTTTTAAAAATTAATAAATTTACAAAAGAAAGTAAGAATGGGTAATAGTAATTTCATACCTATGCTTCAAATGTAAATTATAATGAATGTAAACAAGATCATTCAACCTTTGATGCTCAAGTCTATTTCTCTTTTTGGTATGGATGCGTTCAAATACACTCCAATTACGTTCACATCTCAAAGAAGAAGAAGTTTGACTCAAGAGTTTAATTGCCAACTTCTGTAAATATGGAGCATCATTACCAAATAATCTCCACCACTCATCTATATTAGTAAAACACAATTAGTACTCTTTTTAAAGAAAAACAACAAAAATAATTCTTATCAATTAATGTAATAAATGTAAAATTAAAAATAGGCATACCTGGACGGGCAGTCTTGTAAGTATTTTGGGCAAATTGAAATCCAAAACTTTGGTTTTTTGACCTAAACATTGATATTTCATCCATCATGTATTAAAGTCCATCCATTTTCAACTTTTGCATGACTTCTAAAACACTTTTCATGATCTCAGACATGTGATAAGGGTTGTCTCTATCATATTGGAAGGCCGGATTCAACCAAAACGCAGCCGCATGAAAATCTTTTTTCAACATATTATCCCATCTCCTATCTATTATATCAATGTATCGGCTGTAAATTTTTTTTTTGTTCTTAAACAACTCTTTAATGCCACTAACAACTCTCCACATGCCTTCATATACATAACCCAATGAAGGTTTTTCATCGGAATCACAAGCACATAATTGGACCCATAATTCTTACAGTAATTAAAGAATTATTCCAAAACTTGCCATCAAGAACAATTTGTTTGACTTCTTTACCTTTTTCATTTTTCAACTCTCTCTTGTATGCACTAGAAGTCACTAAAGCCTCGAAATGCTGTTTCAAATCATGAAGATTTTTCAAAGCAATGAAATTAGTACCAAATCGAGTTTCAGTAGGACGAAAAATCTCTCTCCAACCAAGCCTTTTTCTTAACCAACTAAGAATCCACTTCCGATTATGAACATACACAGTGACTCTTGAAGCAAGAGTAATGATATCTTTTACATGAGTCATTTCTCCAATATCTTTTATAATTAAATTCAAAGAATGTGCTGCACAAGGAGACCGACTAATTGTCGAATATTTTTCAGAAAGTAATTGGCCAGCGGCTTTATAATTACTTGCATTGTCTGTGAGAAAACAGATTACACAAATATTCAGCATTAGACTCAAAATCTGAAGCATCAACCGATTTAATAAATGAAATCCCACTAGGACAATAGACTAGAAAATTGATCAAACTTCTTTACCTATTATCTTTCCAACCATCACCCATAATTGTGCAACCAAATTCAGCCCATTTACTACGCAAATTCACAACAATTAATTCAACTTGTTTCTTTGCATCTTTCAACAAATTTACTTTTAAAGCATGATAACTAGGCCCTTGATAACCATGACCCATACTTGCTATTTTTCCAATTGCTTGTTAATAATAAGGAGAATTACAAGCATTCATTGGAATACATGCATCATAAATCACAAAGCTATAGCCATGTCTGTATCATGCCATCTCTCTTTACTTTGCATACAAGACTTGATGCTCAATTGAGAATAATCAAGAGATATACCTGTCATATAAGATTCAATGCCATGTTGTGCCTTTCTTTTTCCCTTATTCTCACCCGCATTAGTTTGAGTTGCCTTTTTTTTTTGGATGAGGAATTTCTTGAACATCATCACCTTCAAATCCTGTTACACTTCGGCTAAATGGATTCCCAATTTCAAATATCCCTTTTTTCTCTTTTGCTTTTTGAACATTTTCGTTCAATGAAGCTTCCATCAACAAACAAACATCATCCGACACATTTTTGCATGGAGCAACATTACTCTTGACTTTTGCTAAATGATGTTTCATTCGATTAATACCTCCCCCTCTAAAAGTATTATTGCACCATTGACAAATTAAAATTTTTCTGCCTTCTATAGCATGTCTCCAAGCTATATTAGTTTTTTGCCTATAATTTTCGGAACTTGACTTTGATGCTGACTCATTTGTTGGTGTGGATTGTGAATTACTACCTTCCATTATCTTTTATTAGAATGAATTGGAGAAAATATTAAGTAAATTAAAAAAGCCTCAATCCAAAGCCATTGGGTTGCCTTTTTTTTTTTCTTTCTCTTATTATGCCTTCACATTTAGGAGTAAATATAATGCAAGTTATTAACAACCAATTTTCATGCATGCCAATTATAAATATAAGGCAGACTATAATTAATCACAATGCACTTTTAAATCAAGCAGGAATAGACACTTTTAAATCACAATGCTATTTAAGATATAAAAGGTTATGTAACCTACACTTTTCTTCCTTTAAGAAAAAATATGACCAAAACGTAGACAAGCTATAGCTCAAAATGTAGCTGTTCATGCAAGGCAGGCTACCAAAGATAGTAAATCTTGAATCTTACAAATTTTTTTCATAAGGATCAATTCTGCCAGCCTTATAGTAAAATAGCCATTCCAAATATTATACATATATAAAGGTCCTTCAATAGAAGGACATCTATCTAGTTAAAATCATAATGCTATCTAGACTTGTGTACTTAATTTGGATCGTGATAAACCCAGAGGCTAACTCATTTGGATTTCTTTTTTCTTGTATAAAACTTCTCAAGCTCGTACACTTTCTTTCCTTTTTTTTTGTTGGGTTTCTTAATAAATTGTGGGCTGCAGAGGTGTTAGACAATGAAACAAAGACTTTTTCATTAACTTAATTAGATATGATCAATTGGCCTGACCTATATCAAATTATCAATAGAAAGCCCGTCTGATTACTAAATTGGCCTGACTTATGACCATGACCAATTGGCCTGACCTATCAGTAGAAAGCCCGTGTGATTACTATAGGCAAATTGTAGAGGTAATAAGAGCTCATTGCAACTTTAATTAAGCATAGCGCTTTCTCTAGCTACCACTACTAAACCTGTTTTACCTTTTCTTTGGTCTTGATAGAAACATCAGTGTTCAATTTATTAATGATTCTTTAGTTTCAGGCCACTCCTAGTTTCTGAATACCAACAATCCTTTTAAAAATTCTCTGGAATTTTAGTCCAAACCATGCTTATCTAATATATATGGAAGTGGCCTACCTTGTCGGATCAGAAAGTACAACATATGCCTCACCAATTATTTTGAATAGTCTGTCAGCATCTTCATGAACCTTTTCAACTATGTCTTTCAATGATCCTGTGTTAGGACCTGAAAATTTTCTTATTTATCGAATATTACTAGTTCACTTAAATATTTATTTATTTATTTTCTCTGAATTATTTATTTCGACCATTTAAAATCCATTTTATGGAACGACGCCTCTTTCATATTTTTAAAGCGTTTTGTTGAAAAAATTCACTTTTCGAAAATCCGTTTAGTTCGGAACAACGAATGCACGTTTTTCGACACTATACTTAAATCGGGAGTGTATTAATACTGAAGAATTAAGAATGATCAATGGTAGATTAAGAAAGATTAATTGAGGAATTAATACTCGACTCATGTAAGGACTCGCAAAAATTTAACATATTTTAAACTCCTATTACTAGCTCATTTAATTATTTATTTGGTCATTTACTTCGAATATTATTTTCTAACCTCTTTGGACCTAATTACATGGGTCTATAACTTAATTATATTTTTAAAATGACTTGTTTCAAAATTTAATTTTTGGAATCTCATTAAGTGAGAATAGCGATTGTGCGTTTGAAAACAATAACTGATTTGGGCGTGCAGTGAGTTTGAAAAATTGGAGACTTGTACATTAGTTTTAAAATAGGTATTTTTATACTTAAGTATTCAAGTATTAGTTAGTGATATAATCGTTATAAGAATTTCTTAAAAATTTCGCTTTATCGCGTATAAATCAGAAGTATGCGTTTTCGCGTACGCGATTATTTGAGGGACCTTAGACCCTTATTTCTAGACTATTAAAAGTGAATAATAATAATATGAATGGAAGTGCATTAGAAGTTTAGTGCACTAGTGAAACAAAACCGAGAGGAATCGAACACAAAACGCGCGCGCATGCGCACTATTCACGATTGACTTTTGTGCACCAAACACCCAACCATCAAGCTTCCTTTAGAAGCTAACTCCACCAGATTTTTACCCTCCCTCTCCTCACTCAAACAGCCGACCAAGGAGAAGAAAAAAACAACAAAAGCTCTCCAATTTTCTTGCACTTTTCCTTCATCAAATCTTCACCATTTCATCTCAAATTTTACCTACACTTAACTAATCACTTGGTGAACCACTCAAGCTACAAAAAGGGGCTGCTTTTCACAATTTTCTTGAGCTCCATTGGGCCGAAATTTCTGTCTTGAATCATCTAAGGAAGTAGGTAACGATCAACCTCTCAAATCTTGATTTATAGAAGATCTATTGCACATATAAGCTCATGCATGCATGTGGGTAGCTTTATTTATGTTGGAAAGTTGATGTGTGGGCTCTATGAACTCCCACTGTGATTGGATGGACTGATTTGTTATGTTTTGATGATATTAATGTTGGTTTAATGCTTAAATTAGTGGAAATGGGTGATATTTTGGATAGAAACTCAAAGGGGAGTAAAGGTGAAAATTTTCCATTTCTGCCCCTGTGTTGTCCGTGATCTTTAGAGTGATTTTTCGTAGTTCTAATGACTTGGTTATGATGTATATATGTTGTGTGAGTTGAGTAGAAAGTTTCATCAAAAAATAACGTGATTTGGTTGGCCAAATGATGTGTTTTCGGAAACCAGCAAAACTGGAAAATTTTCCCCGCAACTGCTCTAGCTGTGTTATTGTTTTGGCTATAACTTTTTGCTCCGATGTCGAAATCGAGTGCCGTTTGTAGCACTGGAAACTAGATATTCCCAGATTTCTAATGCTATAAAATGCACATTCTGATTCCACCTGAGAAATTAATACCAATCGTTTAAACATGACTGTCTTGTTTCTCATTTACACTGGGAACCCTGTTTTGAACAGCGAGTTGATGCTAAAAAATGAGCTAGCTGTGGACAGATTTTGGAAATGATTTCTTCTATGAAATTGTAGCTTTATGAATCTAGTTTTCAAAGTTGCCAACCATGCTCAATTCTGAGTTGAATTGAGTAATTTATGACTAGATTTTGAAACCGACTCTCATTTTGGACAGATTCTAACCAATCTTGATTCGGGACTTGCTATTTGAAAGTTTTGGTGTAAATCACCTGTCAAACACATTTTGGATGTTTATTAGACCTTATCTACACCAATGAACCATGTTTGAGGAAATTTTCTTGGCCAAATGCTTGAAAACGGAAAAATAGAAATCCAAGGTAGATTTGCCTTGGAATTTCTTAGAACTTTAGTGGTTTTGTTAACTGACTTTCCATGTGTATTTTTCTATGAAATTTTACAGAGAAATAGCCCTTATATGGTAGTGTAATACTACTAATTTTGGTGCCATTTCAAGTCCATTTCAATACTCGAACAAAATCCCAAATTTGGTACTTTAAATTTGGAAATTGCCTAATTACCTCAAATTTTCAACAACTTTGAGCTACTATATCTTGGTGCTCAAAACTCCGATTCATGTTCCACTTATTTTGTTTTAAACTTTATTTGCAACTTTAATTGAGTTTCAAATTTGAGAGGCTATTTCACATTGAGTGAATTTTGCTAAATTTTCAAACCTTACCGAAAAACAACCCAAATCTGCCTTGATATTCTAGAACATCTACTTTGAGCTAAATTTTGAATGTCTTCCATTTGGAATCAAGGAAAAAAGTTTTCTAGGAACTTAGTACTTTGGAAGTAGTTTTCAACGGTACCAAATTTTTCAATTTTGGACTTGTGGAGAGTGAGTTATGATTTTTCAAAGAACGTCGCAAATTCGATAAATCTTGAACGTTTTGAAAAGAATTCGCACAGTAACATTTTCAAAGAATCCGGCCGGATATCTGGCCAATTTTCGGCCGGATAGTGATGTGACCAGTTTCATTTCGTTTTCGATCGATCGTTTGAAAATTTAATTGCATGATTTCATACTTACTCGTTTTTGTCCAATGATTTTAAAGTTAAAAATCAGATTTTTTACTTGAGTTTTGAACCCCATTTTTAAGTCTCGATTTATAAGGAAAGTATAGACTCATCTTCGCGCTATCTTCTAGATTGTACAAGCGTACGATCTTCTATGATAATTGTGGGGTATAAGTAATAGTTTATTATTAATTTCTCAGGCACACAAGAGAACCTTCAAGAGGATCCTACAGTGGATGCTTAAACCCTCAAGAGGGCATTACTTCTTGTTTATTTAGTGAGTGTCAAGTGCATGATTAGTTGAACTCCTGTGAACTTGATATATGCTTACTTGTTATCTATGACTTGAGATTTTGAAAATGGAGTCGAGTGTGTACTTTATCGCACTCGTTCTCATTTGAAATGAATAACTCATTCTTGAAATGTTGGAATGTATCAAATGCTTGAAAATGTGTCAAATGTTTGGATATATCAAATACTTGAATATCATGAAATAGTATGCTATGGCTGTATACGTCGTTGGAGTAAATCTCCTCGACACCCAAATGTACATGGGGGACGCCCAAACTCATAGGTCGACCTTGAGACTCAAGCCGGCATGGTTTGGTCGGGAGCTCGGTGAGCCATGAGAATTACATGATAAACTTGATCTATTGAGAGATCTCGTTTGGCATACTCGTGGAGTATCACCTTATAAAGTCGTGCGGATCCAGTGCAGTATACGGTGGACGGACATAAGAAATAAGTGGAGATCTACGGATTTGAAATACCGACCCGATTGATGGAGAGTCATCGCGGGAAGGTATACGCATAACATTGGCAAAGCAAGTGGAACTTAACTCTTGAGAGCTACTATATCCTTGAATTGTTTCTGTTTATATTCCATTGAAATTGCTAATTACTCGCACTTTATCATTTGACCTGTTATTTGGGCTTACTATTTGGACTATGTGCTTGCATGTGTGTTCTTGGCCTCATGAGCGTTTTGCTCACCCTGTAGATTTACTTTCCTTAACAGGAATGGGCATGGAGTGAACTCGGAGAAACCTCTTTTGATGTACTTCTATATTAGAGTTTCAAATATATTTTGGCTAGACCTCGTGATTGTTGTACTTTTGGAATTGATGTAATTTTTTGAATCTTGATGTATCTTGGAACTCGGGGTGTAAGTTTGAATGTTATTTATGGAAGCGACTTATCTTTCTTACCTTACCTTGTCGTGATGGCTGGTAATATATTAAACTTGAACGGGAATTGACTTGAGTTTTGGTGAAAGTTGGATAGGCGTTCCGCTGACACCCTTTGGTTCGCCTTAGGAAAAACTGGGGGGCATCACAGTTGGTATCAAAACTTAGGTTTTAGATCTCTATAGTGTATCTTAGGTTTAAAAATTTAGGACGCCGGACTGTGGAACTGGTTGAAAAGTTAAGTGACAGCTTGTGAAAATGAAAATTAGAATCTAGGTTTGAATTAGTGGATGACAAGGAGTCTTGATCTTGTGTGATACATGTGGGATAGTACGAAATGATCAGATCTAGTTTATTGAATATATCCGGATCTACATGAGCTTTTACTTTTAAGGGTAAGGTATGGGAGTTAAGGATGATATTAAATTGTCTCGGGACGCCTTCCAGTGGTCCATTATCGAGAAAGACTTAAGGGAGTATTGGAGAGATAATCTAATTCGCAGAACTAGCACTTCATGTGATTTTCAAAGGACTTACTCGCGCCCAAATAATGGGGTGTTAATAGTGGTCGATCATTAAAAGTGGCTATCCGAGGAAATTATGGTGATTCGAGGGGATAATTGAGAATTGAGGGCAATTGCGGATGCCTAGACTACTAGAATTCCTGAAATGGAGATTGATATACTTACGGAGCGAGGAAGACAAAGGCTCCTTGTGAGAAACTTTAAAAAAAATAAAAAAAAGAGCTAAAACCCGACTTGTTAGGGTAATGCCCGAAATTGAAGACAAGATGGATAAGTCGATGGTTGGGTTTGTTACCTTGGTTGAACAAGTGGAGAATGACAAGATATTCGATAAGGGAGATGAGATCTAAACTCCAAGTGCTGGAAATGAAAATGATTCTACGGAGGAAGTGAAGACTTTTGGCTCCGCCAATCACTAAGCTAGTGATTTAAACTATTTTAATAGTTTTGCCAAAAATAGACGGGTGGCGCTCGCTTAAAGACCATTGCATTTTGTATCTTGTTTCACTATATTTCCTACCTTTTGAGGCAATTAAACGTTACTCATGACATGCTTGACTTTACTGTTTTATAATTTCAAATCCATGATTGGGTTGTACATATTTGCGATTATTTCGGTGTTTTCCCTTTTATTCTTGTATTTTTTGGCGTGATAAAGGTGTTATTTTTCAAACTCCGTTTATATGCACTCACTTTATGTCATGCCTTTAAACATGTTAAATTTATGAGTGGCCAAAGGAGTGAAAAAGGATCGAGCGCGAGGGGTTAAGCAACTCCAAACTCAAGGGGGCGATTACAGAGCGACTGCTGGACTGAACTAAAACCCTAGAAATGAAGGAAAACAATCGTGTAACTATCGCTATTAACCAGACGATTGATGCCCTAGCATGATTAGTTGAGTTCTAAAGTTCTAAACCAATCAACCACTCTGGGAACCAAGAAAAATGTGAAAATGGAATGATTTTTGAAGTTCGACTATGTAGTCTTCAAGGAGAACCTAATTTCGAAATAGTAAGATTAATTTGAAAGGATACAATAAGGCACTAGTGAGAGCAAGAGGTTATGATTTCTTCTCGAACAACTTTGTAGATAAGTATTGAAAAGTGAACTAAGACATGGAACCTCCATATTAAGGAATAAGGCCCCGTATCTTGTTGTGTTTGTAAATGATGATAATGATCTCGTGGAAACCTAAGAACTTGCCCGTATTAAGCAAAGAATAGTTAAGATCTATACGCGGGGGTAACCTATAGGTGAAAGAATGCCAGAGTAATATGGCTCGAGCTTCAATTATGAATAGCTATTCATTTTGATTCTTTGATTTGCCTGACAGGTTAGCATTTGATTTAAATCAATTGGTAAGATGACAACTTTGGAAGAAATGCGTAAAGAGATGAACATTCTTCGAAATGAGGTAGAATTTCAAAAGAAATTGGCTGACTACTAGGAAGGACGGTGGAACAGGAATATGCAGAGAAAACTAAGTTGCTACATAAGAATGTAGAACTGGAAAAGGAATACAAGGAAAATCCTCAAACTGGTCAAACCGTCACTTCACAAGCAAATTGTGGATACTGTGGCAAAATTAACTACACCGAGGACAAGTACTGGATAAAGCAAGAAAAGTGTCTGAGATGCGGTAGTATCGAGCATAAGATTTCGAATTGCCTCAGTGCATCTAAAAAGAGAAAATACTCAGCGGCCAGCTAGGTTCGCCACAAAATAATCGAGTGTCAGAAAGGGGTCTAAGTACTGGAAGTTTTCGAGTGGGGTGGATAACTCCACTCGAGAGATAGAGGTTGTAACTTTACCCTAAACTAGACTAGCACTTTTGGAGATTTAATCTTTTGTATAAGGGAAAGTCTTTTGTTATTTTGTATCTTGGTAACTCGCCACATTTTGCTATAATCTTGTTGTTTCCTTTTTCCTTTTGAAATGGTTTGATAAACCTATCCTAACTTGATATATCTATTATGATCTTTATGACATATGAAACTTTACTCCGCTTTTGATTGGTTTTATGGTCGAGATTGTGTTTGAAAATATAGATCATCCTGAGGTCTTGGAGGCGACCAGGAATCGTGACCAAATCAAGAACTTGGTGTTAAAGTTGGGATCCAATGTTTGATCACCAATTGAGATATTAAAAGTTGTAAGATTTGGGTTAGTGAAAGGGTATATTTGATGGATTGAATGAGCCTAACGATTAAGGACCGGATATCATATTTGGAATGGACGCTTGAAACTATATATATATATATATAAATATAAATTATCGAGAATTGAACGATATGACTATTAAGAACAAACTCCGTAGCCTCACATAAACGAGAATTATAATCAAGGGTCAGGAGCAGTGAATAAGGGATTTAAAGTAGAGTTACTACCAACCGGAAATCCTACGAGCTGATGTACTTAAGACCACTTCCAATTCAAGATGGGATGTTTGAATTTTCAGTTATGCCCTTTGAGTTGACTAATGCACCAGCAGCAATTATTGCCTTAATGCATCAAGGTTTTAAATCGTAATTGGATTAATTTGTGATGGCATTTATTGATGATATATCGATGAACTCTAAGGTTTGGGAAAAAAATCATGGAAAAACACCTGATGATAGTTTTACAACCCTCGAGAGAGCGCCAACTTTTGTTAAGTTCAATAAATGTGAGTTCGATTGGAAGGAAATAACCTTTCTAGGTTATACAATATCTAAAGAAGGAATTGTCATTAACTCAACTATAGTGGAAGTTGTTTAAGAGGAAACGAATAGAAAATCCTATCGAAATTTAGAGTTCTTGGAGGTAGTCGAACTTTTCCTTTGGTTTAATCAAGAAATTTTCTAAGAGTGCAAAACTTGGCAAGTTATTTGGGATTTTAAATGTGAAAAAAATTTTTAAAAGTGAAAGGTGTTTAACTGATGCACTTGTGTTAGTCCTACCGAGCAGAGGAGGTAGTTTTGTGATTTATCCAGATGCTTTAAAAGATGAATTAGAATGTATACTAACGATACATGATGAGGCGATTGTGTATGTCTCTAGAAAGTTAATATAGCACGAGAGAAAGTAGCCAACTCATGATTTGGAGTTAGTGACGGTAATAGTAGCATTAAAATTGAAGACGTTACCTATGTGAGGTAGACATAAGACCGATTGTGTTGCCTTATAATCCGAAAATTAAAATATCTAATGAAGAAAATCAAGGTTTGATTGTCAATTGAATGAATAGAAATTGTGAAGCATGGGTTGGAAAAAAAATGTAAGTTAATGATTGATCTGGCAGACTTAACCATTAAGAAAATGATATTGTCCTAGGTGTGAATTTCGAGGGCGAAATTCCTTTTAAGGAGGGGAGGATGTGAGAATCCGAAAATTTTCTTATTTATCGAATATTACTAGTTCACTTAAATATTTATTTACTTATTTTCTCTGAATTATTTATTTCGACCATTTAAAATTGATTTATATGGAACGACGCCTCTTTCATATTTTTAAAGCGTTTTGTTAAAAAAATTTACTTTTCAAAAATTCGTTTAGTTCGGAACAACGAATGTACGTTTTTCGAGACTATACTTGAATTGGGAGTGTATTAATATTGGAGAGTTAAAAATGATCAATGGTAGATTGAGAAAAATTAATTGAGAAATTAATACTCGACTCATGTGAGGATTCGCAAAAATTTACCTATTTTAAACTCCCATTACTAGCTCATTTAATTATTTATTTGGCCATTTATTTCGAATATTATTTTCTAACCTCTTTGGATCTAATTACATGGGTCTATAACTTAATTCTATTTTCAAAGTGACTTGTTTCAAAATTTAATTTTTGGAACCTCATTAAATGAGAAAAGCGATTGTGCGTTTGGAAACAATAACCTATTTGGGCGTGCAGTGAGTTTGAGAAATTGGAGACTTGTACATTAGTCTTAAAATAGGTGTTTTTATACTTAAGTATTTAAGTATTAGCTAGTAATATAATCATTATAAGAATTTCTTAAAATTTTCGCTTTATCGCGTATAAATCGGAAGTACGCATTTTCGTGTACGCGATTAATTGAGGGATCTTAAACCCTTATTTTTAGACTATTAAGAGTGATTAATAATAATATGAATGGAAGTGCATTAGAGGTTTAGTGCACTAGTGAAACAAAATCGAGAGAAATCGAGCACAAAATGCGCGCGTACGCGCACTATTCATGGTTGATTTTTGTGCACCAAACACCCAACCATCAAACTTCCTTTAGAAGCTAACTCCACCAAATTTTTACCCTCTCTCTCCTCACTCAAAGAGCTGACCAAGGAGAAGAAAAAAACAACAAAAGCTCTCCAATTTTCTTGCACTTTTCCTTCATCAAATCTTCACCATTTCATCTCAAATTTTACATACACTTAGCTAATCACTTGGTGAACCACTCAAGCTACAAAAAGGGGCTGCTTTCCACGGTTTTTTTGAGCTCCATTGGGCCGAAATTTCTGTTTTGAATCATCTAAGGAAGTAGGTAACGATCAACCTCTCAAATCTTGATTTATGGAAGATCTATTGCACGTATAAGCTCATGCATGCATGTGGGTAGCTTTATTTATATTGAAAAGTTGATGTGTGGGTTCTGTAAACTCCCACTGTAGTTGGATGGGCTGATTTGTTATATTTTGATGATATTAATGTTGGTTTAGTATTTAAACTAGTGGAAATGAGTGATATTTTCGATAGAAACTCAAAGGGGAGTGAAGGTGAAAATTTTTCATTTCCGCCCCTATGTTGTCCGTGACCTTTAGAGTGATATTTCATAGTTCTAATGACTTGGTTATGATGTATATATGTTGTGTGAGTTGAGTAGAAAGTTTCATGAAAAAATAACATGATTTGGTTGGCCAAATGATGTGTTTTCGGAAACCAGCAAAACTGGAAAATTTTCCCCGCAACTGCTCTAGCAGTATTATTGTTTTGGCTATAACTTTTTGCTCCGGTGTCAAAATGAAGTTCCTTTTATGGCACTAGAAACTAGACATTTCTAACTTTCCAATGGTATAAAATGCACAATCTGATTCCACCTGAGCTATCCGTACCATTCGTTTAAACATGACTGTCATGTTTCTCGTTTACACTGGGATCCCTGTTTTGAACAGCGAGTTGATGCTCAAAAATGAGTTAGCTGTGGATAGATTTTGGAAACAATTTCTTCCATGAAATTATAGCTTTATGAATCTAGTTTTCAACACCACCAACCATGCTCAATTTTGAGTTAAATTGGGTAATTTATGACCAGATTTCGAAACCAACTTTGTCGGCGAAAACCCTCATTTTGGACAGATTGTAACCAATCTTGATTTGTGACTTGTTATTTGAAAGTTTTGGCGTAAATCACCTACCAAACACATCTTGGATGTTTATTAGACCTTGTTTACCCCAATGAACCATGTTTGAGGAAATTTCCTTGGCCAAATGCTTGAAAACAGAAAAACGGAAGTCCAAGGCAGATTTGCCTTGGAACTTCTTAGAACTTTTGTGGTTTTGTTAACCCACTTTTCATGCGTATTTTTCTATGAAATTTTACAGAGAAATAGCCCTTATATGGTAGTATAATACTGCTAATTTTGGTGCCATTCCGAATCCGTTTCGATACTCAAAAAAAAATCCCAAAGTTGGTACTTTAAACCTGGAAATTGCTTAATTGCCTCAAATTTTCAACAACTTTGAGCTACTATATCTTGGTGCTCAAAACTCCGATTCATGTTCCATTTATTTGTTTTAAACTGTAATTGCAATTCTAATTGAGTTTCAAATTTGAGCGGCTATTTCACATTGAGCGAATTTTGCCGAATTTCCAAACTTTGCCGAAAAACAATCCAAATCTGCCTTGATATTCTAGAACGTCTACTTAGAGCTAAATTTTTAATATCTTCCATTTAGAATCAAGAAAAAGTGTTTTCTAGGAACTTAGTACTTTGGAAGTAGTTTCCAACGGTACCAAATTTTTCAATTTTGGTCTTGTGGAGAGTGACTTATGATTTTTCAAAAAATGTCGCAAATTCGATAAATCTTGACCGTTTTGAAAAGAATTCGCACGGGAACATTTTCAAAGAATCCGGTCGGTTAGTGACGTTGCCAGTTTCATTTCGTCTTCGATCGATCGTTTGAAAATTTAATTGCATGATTTCATACCTACTCGTTTCCGTCCAATGATTTTAAAGTTAAAAGTTAGATTTTTTACTTGAGTTTTGAACCCCACTTTTAAGTCTTGATTTACAACGAAAATCTAGACTCATATTCGCGCTATCTTCTAGATTGTACAAGCGTACGATTTTCTATGATAATTGGGGGTTATAAGTAATAGTTTTTTATTAATTGTTCAGGCACACAAGTGGATCTTCAGGAGGATCCTACAGTGGATGCTTAAACCCTCAAGAGGGCATTACTTCTTATTTACTTGGTGAGTGTTAAATGCATAATTACTTGAACTCCTGTGAATTTGATACATGCTTACTTGTTATCCATGACTTGAGATTTTGAAAATGGAGTCGAGTGTGTACTTTATCGCACTCATTTTCATTTGAAATGAATAACTCATGTTTGAAATGCTGGAATGTATCAAATGCTTGAAAATGTGTCAAATGTTTGGATATATCAAATGTTTGAATATCATGAAATAGTATGCTATGGCTGCATACGTCGATGGAGTGAATCTTCTTGACACGCAAATGTATATGGGAGACGCTCAAACTCATAAGCCGACCTTGGGACTCGAGCCGGCATGGGTTTGGTCAAGAAGCTCGGTGAGTCATGAGAATTACATGATAAGTTTGATCTATTGAGAGATCTCGCTTTGCATACTCGTGGAATATCGCCTTATAAATGTCGTGCGGGTCCGGTGCGGTGTACGGTGGATGAACATGAGAAGTAAGTGGAGATCTACGGATTTGAAATACCGGCCCGATTGACAGAGAGTTATCGCAGGAAGGTATACGCATAACATTGACAAAGCAAGTGGAACTTAACTTCTGAGAACTACCATATTCTTGAATTGTTTCTATTTACATTCCATTGAAATTGCTAATTACTCGTACTTTATCATTTGACCTGTTATTTGGGATTGCTCCTTGGACTATGTGCTTGCATGTGTGTTCTTGGCCTCACGAGCGTTTTGCTCACCCTGTAGATTTGTTTTCCTTAACAGGAATGGACATGGAGTGAATTTGGAGAAACCCTTTTTGATGTACTTCTATATTTGAGTTTCAAATATATTTTGGCTAGACCTCGTGATGGTTGTACTTTTGGAATTGATGTAATTTTTTGAATCTTGATGTAGCTTGGAACTCAGGGTGTAAGTTTGAATGTTATTTATGGAAGCGACTTATCTTTCTTACCTTACCTTATCGTGATGGCTGGTAGTATATTAAATTTGAACGGGAATTGACTTGAGTTCTGGCTAGAGTTGGGCAGGCGTTCCGCTGATACCCTTTGGTTCGCTTTAGGGAGAAATGGGGGAGTCACAGTTGGTATCAAAGTTTAGGCTTTAGATCTCTGTAGTGTATTCTAGATTTAAAAGTTTAGGATGTCGGACTGTGGAACTGGTTAGAAAGTTAAGTGACAGCTTGTGAAAATGAAAATTAGAACCTAGGTTTGAATTAGTGGATGACAATGAGTCTTGATCTTGTGTGATACATGTGGGATAGTACGAAATGATCAGATCTAGTTTATTGAATATATCTGGACTTACATGAGCTTTTACTTTTAAGGGTAAGGTATGGGAGTTAAGGATGATATTAAATTGTCTCGGGACGCCTTCCAGTGGTCCATTATCGAGAAAGACTTAAGGAAGTATTGGAGAGATAATCCAATTCGCAGAATTAGCATTTCATGTGATTTTCAAAGGACTTGTTCGCGCCCAAATAATGGGGTGTTAATAGTGGTCGATCATTAAAAGTGGCTATCCGAGGAAATTATGGTGATTCGAGGGGATAATCGAGAATTGAGGGTAATTGCGGATGTCTAGACTATTAGAATTCCTAAAGTGGAGATTGAGATACTTACGGAGCGAGGAAGACAAAGGCTCCTTGTGAAAAATTTTAAAAAAAATAAAAAAAAAGATCTAAGACCCGACTTGTTAGGGTAGTGCCCGAAATTAAAGACAGGATGGATAAGTCGATGGTTGGGTGTGTTACCTTGGTTGAACAAGTGGAGAATGACAAGATATTTGATAAGGGACATGAGATCTAAAACTCGTAGTGCTGGAAATGAAAATGATCCTACGGAGGAAGTGAAGACTTTTGGCTCCGCCAATCACTAAACTAGTGATTTAAACTATTTTAATAGTTTTGCCAAAGATAGACGGGGTGGCGCTCGCTTAAAGGCCATTACATTTTGTATCTTGTTTTACAATGTTTCCTATCTTTTGAGACAATTAAACGTTACTCATGACATGATTGACTTTACTGCTTTACGATTTCAAATCCATATTGGGTTGTACATATTTGCGATTATTTCGGTGTTTTCCCTTTTATTCTTGTATTTGTTTGGCGTGATAAAGGTGTTACTTTTCAAACTCCATTATGTGCACTCACTTTATGTCATGTCTTTAAACATGTTAAATTTATGGATGGCCAAAGGAGTGAAAAAGGATCGAGGACGAGGGGTTAAACAACTCCAAGTTCAAGGGGACGATTACAGAGTGACTGCTGGACTGAACCAAAACCCTAGAAATGAAGGAAAATAATCGCGTAGCTATTGCTATTAGCCAGACGATTGATGCCCCAGTACAATTAGTTGAGCACTAAAGCTCTAAACCAATCAACCACCCTGGGGATCAAGAGAGATGTGAAAATGGAATGATTCTTGAAATTCGCCTATCTAGGTTTCACGGAGAACCTAATTTCGAAATAGTAAAATTGATTTGAAATGATACAATAAAGCACTAGTGAGAGCGAGAGATTATGATTTCTTCTCGAACAATTTTGTAGATAAGTGTTGGAAAGTGAACTAAGACATGGAATCTCCACATTAAGGAATAAGGCCCCGTATCTTGTTGTGTTTGTAAATGATGATAGTAATCTCGTGGAAATCTAAGAACTTACCCGTATTAAGCAAAGAATAGTTAAGATCTATATGCCTGGTAACCTATAAGTGAAAAAATGCCCGAATAATACGGCTCGAGCTTCTATTATGAATAGCTATTCATTTTGTTCCTTTGATTTGCCTGACAAGTTAGCATTTGATTTAAGTCAATTGGTAAGATGATAATTTTGGAAGAAATGCGTAAAGAGATAAATATTCTTCGAAATGAGGTAGAATTTCAAAAGAAATTGGCTGACTATTGGGAAGAACGGTGGAAACAGGAATATGTAGAGAAAACTAAGTTGCTACGTAAGAATGTAGAACTGGAGAAGGAATACAAGGAAAATCCTGAAACTGGTCAATCCGTCACTTCTCAAGCAAATTGTGCATACTGTGGCAAGATTAACCAAATCGAGGATAAGTGCTAGATAAATCAAGGAAAGTGTCTGAGGTGCAATAGTATTGAGTATAAGATTTCGAATTGCCCCAGTGCATCTAAAAAGAGGAAATACTTAGCGGCCAGCTAGATTCGCTACAAAATAATCGAGTGTCAAAAAGGGATTTAAGTGCTGGAAGTTTTCGAGTGGGGGTGGATAACTCCACTCGAGGGATAGAGGTTGTAACTTTACCCTAAACTAGATTGGCACTTTTGGAGATTTAATCTTTTGTATAAGGGAAAGTCTTTTGTTATTTTGTATCTTGGTAACTCGCCATGTTTTGCTATAATCTTGTGGAAGGATCGAAGATAACCAAATAGAAGAGATAAACAATGTAAAGATCACAAACATAACAATAAGTAAATAAAAAGGAAAGAATTGCAAACCAATTAACTACCAAACTCCTCTTGAGTTTGTAGATTAATTCAAACAAGATTTTTCAAGTTGATGAATTACAATCACTCTTGTGTACAAAGGAAGGTTCATCTCCTTCTTGCCCCGAATTCCACTCGGTCAAGTTGGGATATTTTACTATCCCTCAGGACAACCCTCGCAGAGCTACACTCATGAAGTATTCACTCACAAATGAAAAACTTACAATGAACCTCACACCACTAAAACTATAAATCTTCCTTAGAGAGTATTTTCTCACTAAAATCACTCTAGATCTTTTGTATTTTCATTGTGCAAAAGTTATTCAAAGATTCTGACTATGCTCTATTTATAGGAGACCAAGAAAGTGATTCATTAATGCTTCCAATGGATAGAAAGTAGCTGAACAGTCAACTAGCCGTTGGAATATCGGACGTCCGGTACTACCCTAGTATGTGTCTGACAGCAGGCAGTGAGTTTACAAAATATTCTTTAATTCTATCCGACGTCCGGTATTGTCTTTGTGAGTGTCTGACAGGTTTCGTTGAGTTTGAACGATCCTATTGGACGTTCGATACTTGCGTTCGATCGAGGTCAGTGAGTCAGGGGGAATGTTTTATTTCCTTCGGACGTCGGATGGTAGAGTTCTTCATGCGTTCGAAGTTGCGAAATGATTATCGGACGTCCGATTCAAGCGTCCGACAGCTTTCAACAGCCTTTGTCCCTTTCAATTGCACTTGATTTTTGAATCTGATTTGCTTCACAACTAAAAATATTTCTTGAAGAGATATTAGTATTAACCATTGTTTTGTAAACATCAAAAGTTAGGGACCAAGGCCAACATCTTGTTGTTTCCTTTCCCCTTTTGAAATGGTTTGATAAACCTATCCCAACTTGATGTACCTATTATGATTTTTATGACATATGAAACTTTACTTCGCTTTTGATTGGTTTTATGACTTACATGTATGTTCAAATCTTGCCCCGCACTTTTAGATTTATAATAAGATACGAACGGTGTTAGACGTGGTCGAGATTGTATTGGAGAATATAGACCACCCTGAGGTCTTGGAGGCGACTAGGGATCGTGACCAAATCGAGAACTTGGTGTTAAAGTTGGGATCCAATGTTTGATCGCCAATTGAGATATTAAAAGTTGTGAGATTTGGGTTAGTGAAAGGGAATATTTGATGGATTGAATGAGCCTAACGATTAAGGACCGGATATCATATTTGGAATGGATGCTTGAGGCTATATATATATATATATATATTATCGAGACTTGAACGATGTGACTATTAAGAACAAATACTCTGTAGCCTCACATAAACGAGAATTATAATCAAGGGTTAGGAGCAGCGAATAAGGAATTTAAAGTAGAGTTATTACCAATTGGGAATCCTAGGAACTGATGTACTTAAAACCACTTCCAATTCAAGATGGGATGCTTGAATTTTCAGTTATGCCCTTTGAATTGACTAATGCACCAGCAGCAATTATTGTCTTAATGCATCAAGATTTTAAATCGTAATTGAATTAATCTGTGATGGTATTTATTGATGATATATTGGTGAATTCTAAGATTTGAAAAAAAAATCATGAAAAAACACCTGACGATAGTTTTATAACCCTCGAGAGAGCGCCAACTTTCGTTAAATTCAATAAATGTGTGTTCGATTGGAAGGAAATAGCCTTTATAGGTTATACAATAGCTAAGGAAGGAATTGTTATTGACTCAACTACAGTGGAAGTTGTTTAAGAGGAAACAACTAAAAAATTCAATCGAAATTTGGAGTTCTTGGAGGTAGTCGAACTTTTCCTTTGGTTTGATCAAGGAATTTTCTAATAGTGCAAGACTTAGCAAGTCATTTGGGATTTTAAATGTGTGGAAAAATTTTAAAAGTGAAAGGTGTTTAACCGATGCACTTGTGTTAGTCCTACCGAGCGGAGGAAGTAGTTTTGTGATTTATCCAAATGCTTTAAAGGATGGATTAGAATGTATACTAACGATACATGATGAGGCAATTGTGTATGTCTCTAAAAAGTTAATATATCACGAGAGAAAGTAGCCAACTCATGATTTGAAATTAGTGGCGGTAATAGTAGCATTAAGAGTGAAGACGTTACCTATGTGAGGTAGACATAAGACCGATTGTGTTGCCCTATAACCTGGAAATTAAAATATCTAATGAGGAAAATCAAGGTTTGACTGCCAGTTGAATGAATAGAAATTGTAAAGCATGGGTTGGAAAAAAAAACGTAAGTTAATGATTGATCTGGCAGACTTAACCATTAAGAGAATGATATTGTCGTAGGTGTGAATTTCGATGACAAAATTCCTTTTAAGGAGGGGAGGATGTGAGAACCCGAAAATTTTCTTATTTATCGAATATTACTAGTTCACTTAAATATTTATTTACTTATTTTTTCTGAATTATTTATTTCGACCATTTAAAATCCATTTATATGGAACGACGCCTCTTTCATATTTTTAAAGTATTTTGTTGAAAAAATTTGCTTTTCGAAAATCCGTTTAGTTCGGAACATTGAGTGCACGTTTTTTGGGGCTATACTTGAATCGGGAGTGTATTAATATTGGAGAGTTAAGAATGATCAATGGTAGATTAAGAAAGGTTAATTAAGAAATTAATACTCGACTCATGTGAGGACTCGCAAAAATTTACCTATTTTAAATTCCTATTACTAACTCATTTAATTATTTATTTGGTCATTTACTCCGAATATTATTTCTAACCTCCTTGGACCTAATTACATGGGTCTATAACTTAATTATATTTTTAAAATGACTTGTATCAAAATTTAATTTTTGGAAACTCATTAAGTGAGAATAGCGATTGTGCGTTTGGAAATAATAACCGATTTGGGCGTGCAGTGAGTTTGAAAAATTGGAGATTTGTACATTAGTTTTAAAATAGGTGTTTTTATATTTAAGTATTCAAGTATTAACTAGTAATATAATCGTTATAAGAATTTCTTAAAAATTTCGTTTTATCGCGTATAAATCGGAAGTACGCGTTTTTGCGTATGCGATTATTTGAGGGACCTTAGACCCTTATTTCTAGATTATTAAGAGTAAATAATAATAATAATATGAATGGAAGTGCATTAGAGGTTTAGTGCACTAGTGAAACAAAATCGAGAGAAATCGAGCACAAAACGCGCGCGCATGCGCACGATTCACTGTTGACTTTTGTGCATCAAACACCCAACCATCAAGCTTCCTTTAGAAGCTAACTCCACCAGATTTTTACCCTCTCTCTCCTCACTCAAACAGCATATCAAGGAGAAGGAAAAAACAACAAAATCTCTCCAATTTTCTTGCACTTTTTCTGCACCAAATCTTCACCATTTCATCTCAAATTTCACATACACTTAGTTAATCACTTGGTGAACCACTCAAGTTACAAAAAGGGGCTGCTTTCCACGGTTTTCTTAAGCTCTATTGGGCCAAAATTTCTGTCTTGAATCATCTAAGGAAGTAGGTAACGATCAACCTCTCAAATCTTGATTTATGGAAAATCTATTGCACATATAAGCTCATGCATGCATGTGGGTTGCTTTATTTATATTAAAAAGTTGATGTGTGGGTTCTATGAACTCCCACTGTAGTTGTATGGACTAATTTGTTATATTTTGATGATATTAATGTTGGTTTAGTGCTTAAATTATTGGAAATGAGTGATATTTTGGATAGAAACTCAAAAGGGAGTGAAGGTGAAAATTATCCATTTCTGCCCCTGTGTTGTCCGTGACCTTTAGAGTGATTTTTTGTGGTTCTAATGACTTGGTTATAATGTGTATATATTGTGTGAGTTGAGTAGAGAGTTTCATCAAAAAATAACGTGATTTGGTTGGCCAAATGATGTGTTTTCGGAAACCAGCAAAATCGAAAATTTTTCCCCGCAACTGCTCTAGCAGTATTATTGTTTTGGCTATAACTTTTTGCTTCGATATCGAAATCGAGTGCCGTTTACGGCAATGGAAACTAGATATTTCCAGATTTCCAACGGTATAATATGAATTTTTTGATTTCACCTGAGCAATCCGTACCAACGTTTAAATGTGACTATCCTGTTTCTCGTTTACACTGGGAACCCTGTTTTGAACAGTTAGTTGATGCTCAAAAATGAGCTAGCTGTGGACAGATTTTGGAAATGATTTCTTCCATGAAATTGTAGCTTTATGAATCTAGTTTTCAATGCTGCCAACCATGCTCAATTCCGAGTTGAATTGAGTAATTTATGACCAGATATCGAAACCGAATCTGTAGGCGAAAACCCTCATTTTGGACAGATTGTAAGCAATCTTGATTTGGGACTTGCTATTTGAAAGTTTTGGTGTAAATCACCTGCCAAACACATATTGGATGTTTAGACCTTGTCTACACCAATGAACCATGTTTGAGGAAATTTCCTTGGCCAAATGTTTGAAAACGGAAAAACGGAAGTCCAAGGCAGATTTGCTTTGGAACTTCTTAAAATTTTATTGGCTTTGTTAACCGAATTTCCATTTGTATTTTTCTATGAAATTTTACAGAGAAATAGCCCTTATATGGTAGTATAATACTGCTAATTTTGGTGTCTTTCCGAGTCCATTTCGATACTCGAACAAAATCCCAAAGTTGGTACTTTAAACCTGAAAATTGCCTAATTGCCTCAAATTTTCAACAACTTTGAGCTACTATATCTTGGTGCTCAAAACACCGATTCATGTTCCGCTTATTTTGTTATAAACTTTGATTACAACTCTAATTGAGTTTCAAATTTGAGAGGCTATTTCATATTGAGTGAATTTTGCCGAATTTCCAAACTTTGTAAAAAAATAACCCAAATCTGCTTTGATATTCTAGAACATCCACTTTGAGCTAAATTTTGAATATCTTCCATTTGAAATCAAGAAAAAGTTTTTCTAGGAATTTAGTACTTTTGAAGTAGTTTCCAACGGTACCAAATTTTTCAATTTTGGACTTGTGGAGAGTGACTTATGATTTTTTAAAAAATGTCACAAATTCGATAAATCTTGACCGTTTTGAAAAGAATTCGCGCGGGAACATTTTCAAAGAATCCGGCCGGATATCCGGCCAATTTCCGATCGGATAGTGACGTGGCCAGTTTCATTTCATCTTCGATCGATCGTTTGAAAATTTAATTGAATGATTTCATACCTACTCGTTTTCGTCCAATGATTTTAAAGTTAAAAATCAGATTTTTTACTTGAGTTTTGAATCCCACTTTTAAGCCTCAATTTACAGGGAAAATCTAGACTCATCTTCGCGCTATCTTCTAGATTGTACAAGCGTACGATCTTCTATGATAATTGGGGGTTATAAGTAATAGTTTTTTATTAATTGTTCAGGCACACAAGAGAACCTTCAAGAGGATCCTACAGTGGACACTTAAACCCTCAAGAGGGCATTACTTTTTGTTTACTTGGTGAGTGTCAAGTGCATGATTACTTGAATTCCTGTGAACTTGATACATGTTTACTTGTTATCCATGACTTGAGATTCTGAAAATGGAGTTGAGTGTGTATTTTATCGCACTCGTTTACATTTGAAATGAATAACTCATACTTGAAATGCTGGAATGTATCAAATGCTTGAAAATGTGTCAAATGTTTGGATATATCAAATGCTTGAATATCATGAAATAGTATGCTATGGTTGTATACGTCGCTGGAGTGAATCTCCTTGACACCCAAATGTACATGGGGGACGCCTAAACTCATAGGCCGATCTTGGGACTCGAGCCGGCATAGGTTTAGTCGGGAAACTCGGTGAGTCATGAGAATTACATGATAAGTTTGATCTATTGAGAGATCTCGTTTGGCATACTCGTGGAGTATCGCCTTATAAATGTCGTGCGGGGCCGGTGCGGTGTACGCTGGACGGACATGAGAAGTAAGTGGAGATCTACGGATTTGAAATACCAACCCGGTTGACGGAGAGTTATCGCGGAAAAGTATACGCATAACATTGGCAAACCAAGTGGAACTTAGATCCTGAGGGCTACCATATCCTTGAACTGTTTCTGTTTACATTCCATTGAAATTGCTAATTACTCGCACTTTATCATTTGACCTGTTATTTGGGCTTGCTATTTGGACTATGTGTTTGCATGTGTGTTCTTGGCCTCACGAGCGTTTTATTCAGCCTGTAGATTTGGTTTTTTTTAACAAGAATGGGCATGGAGTGAACTCGGAGAAACCCCTCTTGATGTACTTCTGTATTAGAGTTTCAAATATATTTTGGCTAGACCTCGTGATGGTTGTACTTTTGGAATTGATGTAATTTTTTGAATCTTGATGTATCTTGGAACTCGGGGTGTAAGTTTGAATGTTATTTATGGAAGTGACTTATCTTTCTTACCTTACCTTGTCGTGATGGCTGGTAATATGTTAAGTTTGAACGGGAATTGACTTGAGTCCTGACGAGAGTTGGACAGGCGTTCCGCTGATACTCTTTGGTTCGTTTTAGGAAAAAGTGGGGGCGTCACATCCTGCCCTATTATCCCCGCCGTCACTCACCAAGTACTGGCCAGCATATGTTAGCACAAAAAGTTAGCAAATGAATGAAAATACTAATCCTCCAACCAATATACAGCCAAAGAAAAAGCAGAATGACTTGAAAACCTTGTCTGGATGATACTTAAGAGCAGCCTTTCGATATGTCTTCTTGATGTCAGATTCCAAATCAGATGCTGTAATTCCCCTGTGAGTGAAAAGGTTTAACCAGTTGGTAGTGGCGCTGCAGCGACGGCAGACTTGTACAGGAGTTAGGGTTACACGAGAAAATGGAAGACGGAAGAGTGAAGATGGAAAGAGAATTAGAGAAATCAAAAAGAGATTGTTTGGTAACTTTGTTGATTTTGCTATTTTTTTAGGTTTTTTTACCTCTATTTTCCTTATTTAGTCGGTCAATGTGTCAAAGTCAAGAATTAAAAAAAATTTAGGCAAAAAATTGAAAAACTGGGTTTAATACATTGTACCGAGTCACCGGTCAAACCCGGTTTTTGACCGGGTATTACCGGTTTATTAATCCCCGAGTTTTTATTCAGGATCGGACTGGCTACCTGTCCGATTTTTTATTCGATCGGCCGGTCCGATCCGAGCCTGAAAACATGTGACAGCCCCACCTACCCCTAAGGCTAAACAAAGGGTTCGGCGGACCCGCCTGTCCAACTCTCGCCGGGACTTACTGATTCACTATAGTCCTCAATTAAATTACAAACACACATCTCAAATATTACATCACATACTCCACAAATTTACATATCATAACGAAGCAAATAATAATTCTCCGAATAAGACAAAAGTTCTCAATTCCCAAACAAATTATACTTACAATATTAATCCCAAATATTATACAAGATAAAACTAAAACAAACTGTATATGAGATAATCCATCCAGTCATACTAATAACTCATTACACGAGTTTCCTTTGCCTTGAGCCCTGTGGAGAAAAAAATATATTTTGGGGTGAACTAGAAGCTCAGCGAGTAACCAGTAAAATCAGTAATCAATCAGTTTCACAATAATGCATTTAATTGATATCATGAATTAGTGATCAAATGTATGTAAGTTGCTCTTGTGAGCCAGTGAAATTATCGTACTTAGAACTCCAACGCTCAAACAGATCCAGTAAGTCAAACAGTACAAGGGAGTCATTTGCTCCAAATAACCAGTGGTGGAGACGTTGGTTCCAAGTAAAAGATTTTTCAAGAACTCATTGGAGCCAAATCATGTCATGGCACACACGCAAACACAAATGATATGCAATCGTGTAACAAATGCAAGAATTAGTTCGAAAATAATGTTGGAGTCACTCACCAACTACGGCTCATGAACCTCATCCATCATAACTCATTGCCTTGCTCAAGTCCAAACCCTTCATTTCTACCACGAGTCCACTCACTCAAAGCAATCAAGTGTTCTCAAAGATTGGACAGCACTTCCCCTTAATTTCTTGACTTTCCACCCTATAAACAACACCAATACCATCTCAAAATAGTACACACAAATCATAGGCTAGTAAATACACTTTCTTAGGGTCACGTACCCTTCACATATAACCATTTGATAGGTCCACAATTAAACACAATTAAGCCCCAAATTAGAAACCCTAATACTGAAATTTTTTGCACAAATCTGAAATTTTTCGCAAACAATCACAACTAACACACAAAGGCTCCATTTCACACCATATCAAGCTATTATTCCATGGCCAACCCACCATTATCATGTAAAATCAAAAAATTCACTAATAAATCAGAAATTGATTAAACTCTACTTAAAATCATGAAATCAACCACAAAATAGCTTATCTAACCTCTACAAACCACTAATTAACCATTATTAAAGCAAAGAGAGAACTTTCTTATCCAACTTACCTCAAAACTCAAGAAAGCTAGCAACTTAGAGCTTTCCTTTTAAAAATCACTCCATCAATAGCTTTAAACCTCCTTAATGAGCATTTGTATGGAATGGATTGCAAAACTAACGATGAAATCTCAAGATTGAGCAAGAAATTGAAGACCTTTCTCTCTTTTTTTGCTCCTCAAAGTGCCGGCCAAGAAAGTGAAGAAATGAGGGAATTATCAGTTAAGAAACAAGATAAGAATGAAGGAAAACAGTCAGCCAAAGTTGGCTGCCGGAGGTGACACGTCACAATCCGGCCAGAATCTGGCCAGATTTCCAATCGGATTCCAGGCCGGATTTATGGCAGTGGCAAAAATCATTTATTTCAAAACACCAAGCCAATCCGGCTAGGTATCCGGCCAAGATCTAGCCAGATTTTTTGCCGGAGTCCCACTGTTCACCAGAAATTCCTTTCTTCTTCTTCCGGGCGTCACAAATTCCCACCCTTAAAAGAATGTCATTTTCGACATTTTAACTTGTACTAATTAGATCAAAATAATCCTCAAACGAATGGTAGTCAAATATAAGAATCACTCCAATCTCACTTATCACTTAGCAACGGCCAACAGATAGCAACTTATACTAATCAGATCAGAATCGTTCTTGAAAATCAATCAAGTGCTAAGAATCACTCTAATCCCTCTTATCACTTTGCAACGGGCCAACAGATAGCTAAACAAGTAACCAAACAGAACATGTAAAAGGGCTTGGTTCAACCAACTAGCCCTGAGTTGGAAATCAAGTCCCAGATATTTGGAAGAAATTCAGGACATAGCGAAGCCTCAGATCGGAAATTTTACCCCTGACGGTGCTAGTCAACACAACAAGTTAGCATACAGCCATACTTCACCAGAGAGTCTCAGAAATTTGTCCTTGGTGGTGCTAGACAACACAACAAGCTAGCACAACGGTTATACTTCATCAAAGAGGATTAGTTCAAGAATTTCATCTCTGGCGGTGTTGGACAGCACAATAGACATGTCTCGCCAAAAGAATAGCGGTGCTTGATAACATAACAGGCAATGCCCCACCAGAAAGACTCAGTTCAAAAGTTCATTCCTGGCAGTGCTTGATAACACAACAGGCATGTCTCGCCAAAAGAATGGCGGTGCTTGAGAACACAACAGGCAATGCCTCGCCAGAGAGGCTCAGTTCGAAAAGTTCATCCTTGGCGGTGCTTAATAACACAACAGGCATGTCTCGCCAGAAAAATGGAGGTGCTTGATAAAACAACAGGCAATGCCCTACCAGAGAGGTTCAGTTCAAAAGTTCATTCCTGGCGGTGTTTGATAACACAACAGGCATGTTTCGTCAGAAGAATGACGGTGCTTGAGAACACAACAGGCAATGCCTCGCCAGAGAGCTTCAGTTCAATCGCTACAGAAGAGTAGTAGCCGGTTTACAACCACCCATAAAAGCATACAAGTTCAAAAGTAGGGTCAATTACTTCAAGTTCATGGAGCATTGGTACGAATAAGAACACACTCGTCTAACCTATGTCCAGCGATTCACCTTCTCAAGTAGTCACAGTATTCAAGTCCACATATAAGTCATGTACGAATCAAACTACTTACTCATGCGTAAAAGAGATACCATAAATTCAGTCAAGTCAGGTCCATTAAATGTACGTAAGAGCACACTCGCCTAAACAAGTTCAAGTCTCAAGTAAACTCAATCTAATTGGTCTCAGGCAGTTCAAAGTCAGTCTCAAGTAGTTCAAATATTTCAAATCTCATCACTTATAAATTGGATCGTGCAAACCTTAATCAAATAAGAAGACTAGAAGAAAGATGCAAAAATCAGAAGTTTTCTTAACAAATTCGAACAGCACCATAATCTATCAAAACCCTAGCCAAAATCTTATTGGACACGTCCAGGATAATATTCATCATTCTAATCTCCTCATTCATTTAAGTCTCGAGTCCAATACAAAATCCGTTATATTCGAAACTGTGCCATTACAACTTATCTCAAAGTCACTTATGATTTCTATTCACATCATCATACACTAGACTATGTTCCTTCTAAACTCACAAACATTTTTTTAGAAAAAGTGTCGAGTACTCAAGTCAAGAATCTCAAAACTAAGAAATTGTACAACTCCGGCCGTACATTAGTACCAGAATCGATTGATGTACGCTTGAGAGCAACAAGGTCATATCTTATACTTACCACTTTCAAACCAGTCCCACAGTCCGGCATCCTAAACTTTAACTTAGAATACACTGCAGAGATCTGAAACCTAAACTCTGATACCAATTGTGACAGCCCCACCTCCCCCTAAATCGAACCAAAGGGTTCGACGGACCGCCTACCCAACTCTTGCTGAGACTCATTCACTCACTACAGTTCTCAATTAAATTACAAATACACATCTCAAATATTACATCACATACTCCATAAATTTACATATCATAACGAAGCAAATACTAATTCCCTGAATAAGAAACAAGTTCTCAGTTCTCAAACAAATTACACTTACAATATTAATCTCAAATATTACACAAGATAAAACTAAAACAAACTGTACATGAGATAATCCATCCAGTCATACTAATAACTCATTACACGCATATCTTTTGCCTCGAGCCCTGTGGAGGGGAAAAATATATTTTTAGGTGAGTTAGAAGTTCATCGAGTGACCAGTAAAATCAGTAATCAACCAGTTTCACAATAATGCATTTAAATGATATCATGAATCAGTGATCAAATGTATGTAGGTTGCTCTTGTAAGCCAGTGAAATTATCGTACTTAGAACCCCAACGCTCAAATAGATCCTGTTGAGTTTGATCCCTATCTTTTGATGTTTACAAAACAAATGGATGATACTAATATTTCTTCAAGATATATTTTCAGTTATGAAATTATTTGATTCCATGAACAAGTGCAATTGGAAAAAGACAAAGCATGCTGAAGCTGTCGGACGCTCAAAAAGACTGCATCGGACGTCCGACAACCATTGAATATCTTCGGACGCAGAAAACCAGCCTATCGGACGTCCTAAGGAATTGAAGAAAAATTCTCAGTTTTACATCATACCTTCGGACGCAGAAAACCAGCCTATCGGACGTCCGAAAGAATTGAAGAAAATTTCTCAAACTCACTGCCTGCTGTCGGACGCATAAAACAGTGCTATCGGACGTCCGACACTACCAACGGGTAGTTGACTGTTCAGCTACTTTCTATCCGTTGGAAGCTTTAATGAGGCTCTTTCTTGGTCCTATATAAATAGTGGTTGGTCAGATACTTCAAACAACTTTGGCACACTGAAGATACAAAAGATCTAGAGAGATTTTAGTGAGAAAATACTCCAAAAAGAATATTTGTAGTCTTAGTGGTGTGAGGTTCATTGTAAGCTTTTCATTTGTGAGTGAATCTTTCATGAGTGTAGCTCTGTGAGGGTTGTCCTGAGGGATAGTAAAACGTCCTGGCTTGACCGAGTGCTGCTTGGGGCAAGGAGGAGGTGAACCTTCCTTTGTACACAAGAGTGATTGTAATTCATCAACTTGAAGTAGCTTGTTTCAATTAATCTACAAGCTCAAGAGGAGTTGGGTAGTTAATTGGTTTGCAATCCTTTCCTTTTTATTTACTTATTGTTTCGTTTATGATCTTTGCATTGGTTGTTTTTGGGCCTTACAATTGGTATCAGAGCCAGGTTTCCTAGAGATTAAGCTCAATCGGCTTTGGAGTAAAGATGACAACCAATAATGCTATGTTTTTTGAAGGACATTCTGTTATTAGACCACCTGTGTTTAATGGGTCAAATTATATGAGTTGGAAAGAAAGAATGATTATCTTTTTGCAATCTATTGATATCGAATTGTGGTTTATTATTAGTGAAGGTCCATATGATGTCTCTCTTATAGATGAAAATACTCATGCATCTAGACCGAAAACAAGGAGTGAACTGACTGCTGTGGTAAGGGTTTATTTTACGTATTTTTATGTGCATCTTATTAGTTGAATTTGGTTTGATTATTTAGTTTTGTAACTAAAATAAATAGGTTTTGGTAAAAATATACATTATTTGGTAAAAGTGGCTATTATTGCATTTCTATTGATTTTAGTAATAAAAACTTCATTTTAATGCAGGTTTAATGATTCAATCACCAAAGGATGTCAAGTGAGGTGAAAAATAGATAATTGGTGATGAATTCAAGTGGCTAAAAGAGAAATGAAGTGAAAACGTTCAAAGTGAGGAAATGCAATTCAAGACAATTTTAACACTTTTCGACATTTCGACTATATCTAGAGCTACACTTGGAATTGAAGTGATCTTTATACCATTTTAAAGCTAAGAAAGAGACCTACAATTGTTATGAAGACATCGAAATCCAATTCTGCTGTTTTCATGGACAAAAAGTCGAAATACAGAAGCTGCATTCTGTGGTAAAAAATTGAAACAGGGGTTTGACCAAGTGATAGTATTTCAATCATATCTCAAGTTACAAATCTCCAATTTGGATGATTCTTAAACATTGGAAAGCTAACTCAAAGAGCTACAACTTTTATGTTTTTCACAAAAGCTAATTCGGCCTTCACCAAAGAGAAAATCGCAGTTGAATCAAGGCCAAGTTGAAAACACAAGTTGACAAAACGTGAGTTGATGCCGCGTTTTGTATAGTCGCGTTTTGTAGCCGAAAATTTACAATTTGCTCAGCTATTTCTCTTGAGCAGTTTTTATGCAGAGACATTGGGAGAGGTCTGATTTCCATACGTAGCTAGTTTTTCTTCTTGTAACTCGTTTCTCTCTAGTTAGGAGTTCTTTGAAAAGCATTTGGAGTTTTCACTTGTAATCATCTTGTACAAGAACATAACAGAAATTGGAGGGTTTCACCATCAATTGGCTAAGTTTTCTTTTATCTTTCTTGTACTTGTACTTTATGATGTTTTGCATTAATAAACTTGTGAGTTTGATTGTTAAATCATTCATGAGTAGCTAATTTTCTTTATCTAGGGAGTAGATGAAACTTAT
The DNA here is from genome assembly GCF_036785885.1 of Coffea arabica. Lineage (NCBI taxonomy): Eukaryota > Viridiplantae > Streptophyta > Magnoliopsida > Gentianales > Rubiaceae > Coffea > Coffea arabica. The sequence continues at coordinate 52,376,730 of NC_092320.1, read as the reverse complement.
GGCTAAATAGTATGAATTGAATGTGATTTACACTTGTTATATCTTGTATTAACTTGTCTATTTGTACAGTTGAGATTACTTGTTATTGATTGATCACCAATAACATGTTTATAGTTGTTATTGTTCAATGAGAATTGATAGTAACAATGAAAAAACATGAGTAGAGCTTGAATTGTATATTCATGAAAATAGATGTACACTTAAGTGGGTTTTCCAGTATTTCATGAAGGAAAACAGAGTAAAACTAGTATTTCACCATGAAAATAGGGAAAACTATATTGTTTTAGGGCATTTCATCATGAGAATGAGAATTGGTAATATTGGAAATGAATCCCTGGTTAAATAAGAAAAATAACAAGAGGTAAATCTAGTCATTTGTGTTGTTTATGCCATAAGTGAAATCTACATCCCTAGATTCAATCTTTAGTGAAATTTCTTCATTTGCATTTAATATTGATTAAACCAGATTTGTAGACAATAGCATTATAATTTTCTTACTCAGATTTATTATAAGTCTAAATAATAGAGAAAAATAAGGGTCTAGTACTTGTTTAATTTGCTCTTTGTGGGATCGACCCGATACATACCCTACATTACGATTTCGGCCTGTACACTTGCAGTCAACGGGTATTAAATCGGATTTAAACTTGCATTGATATAAAAATTCCGTCAAGTTTTTAGCTTCGTTGCCGGGGAGTGGTAATATTAGAGCCTAATCATCTCTATTAATTTAGACATCTGTATTTTTAGTTGAACTATCTATAGTTAGCTCAACATTTTAATCAATTTTTGACAAATAAAAGTTGCATAAATTTTCTTGTTTCTGTTTGTAGTGTATGCATCGGACATCTCGAGAAGTAGCACATTTCGATCTAGAAATTAAAAGGACGTTACGCAAACAAAGGAGGGATACACCACAGCAAGAGGAACAAAAGGTTTGGCAACCAATATAGCAAATTTTAATAGAGCTACCATTTGAACAAGAAATGGCGAAAAATGAACCAAATAGGTTAAATTCTACGAGATTTTGCTTTACCATGAACACAAGATTTTCAAACTAGCATTTCAAGGCCAACGATAAATGCTAATAATTTTGAGATTAAACCATTACTAATTCAAATGGCACAACAATCTCAATATGGAGGTAATGCTATCGAAGATCCAAATTCTCACTTGTCAACATTTCTTGAAATTTGTGATACAATTAAGTTGAATGGCGTTAGTGATGATGCAATTAAATTTCGATTGTTTCCATTCTCACTAAGGGACAAAGCTAAGGTTTGGCTACAATCTCATCCTCCAAATACTTTTACTATTTGGGCTGAATTAGCTAAGGCGTTTTTCAATAAATTTTTTTCACTTGAAAAAACTGCTAACTTAGAATGGATATAACTAGTTTTTCTCAACAGGAAGGAGAGACATTGTATGAATTTTGGGAGCGCTATCGGGAATTGCAACGAAGATGTCCTCATCATGGTTTACCAGATTGGCTAGTAGTCCAAACATTTTACAATGGTTTCACCTATCCAACAAAGACGCATGTAGATGCGGCAGCGGGAGGAGCATTGATGGGAAAGACAGCTGAGGAAGCTCAACAACTAATTGAAGAAATGGCTGCTAACTATCACCAATGGGCCAACGAAAGAGATAATACAAGGAGAACCGCAAGTATGCTTGAAGTAGATACCTTGAATATGTTAAGTGCAAAAATGAATAATGTGGTTAAAATACTTAATAGGCACGTTGGTTCTACCTCTAATTAAGGAGTAGTTGTTGCATGTTGTACTACTTGTGGTGGAGATCATGATGATTCTATATGTTCTAGCAGCGAACAGGTTCAATGCCTCAACAATTACAACCGTCCACCCCAAAACAATCCATACTCTAATACCTACAATTCAAGATGGAGTAATCACCCGAATTTTGGATGGAAGGATCAAGGGAACCAACAAAGACCAGTTAATCCACCGGATTTTCAATCAAAACAACCACTTCCGGAGTCCAAACCAGTTTGGAAATTGGCAATTGAAAAGCTGACAAATGTATCAAATGATAAAATTGAAAAGTTAGCCAGTGCCACTACTCAACGGTTTGAAAGAATTAAAGGAAGAATGGACAAACTCACCAATATGTACAGGAATGTTGAAATCCAATTAGGGCAAATAGCAAATGCGGTAAACAATCGCAACCAAGGGGATTTACCTAGCAAGACTGAGGTGAACCCAAGAGAGCTTGTGATGGCTATAAACCTCCGTTGTGGTAAGGAAGTAGGTGAACTGCCGGTAATTGAATATGAAAGAAGAGAAAACAAGCAGTTGAGTGAGTTAGGAGAGGACGGCCAGGAAATCATAGGGAAAGAAAAGATGGAGGAAAATGAACCACAAATGGGAAATACAACACCAATTCCTCCACCGGTGTCATTCCCTCAAAGATTGAAACCTTCGAAAAATGACAAAGAATTTGAGAAGTTTGTCAATATTTTCAAATAATTACATATTAATATTCCCTTTGTTGATGCTATTTTGCAGATTCCTTCATACGCAAAGTTTCTCAAGGAGATAATGACTAAAAAAAGAAAGTTAGTAGATAGCGAGACAATTGCATTAACAGAAGAATGTAGTGCCATCCTACAAAACAAATTGCCACCCAAGTTGAAAGATCCAGGGAATTTAACAGTTCCTTGTACTATTGGTAATGTAGAATTCTCTAAAGCACTTTGTGACCTTGGTGCGAGTGTGTCATTGATCCCTTTAACTGTGGCTAGATAATTGGGGTTGAAAGAGTTAAAGCGTACTAACATTTCCTTGCAATTAGCTGACAGGTCTATTAGACATCCAATGGGCATATTGGAGAATGTGCTCATTTAAGTGCAGAAATTCATTATTCTTGTTGATTTTATTGTTTTAGATATGGAAAAAGATGTCAATGTACCTATTATACTTGGTAGACCATTTCTGGCCACCGCAGGTACAATAATAGATGTTAAATGTGGTAAGTTCAAGTTCCAAATTGGTAAAGAGGAAATGGAGTTTAATCTAAGTAAAGTGGAGAAATATCCCTCTTTTATTGACCATGTTTATTCTGTTGACATATGTGATGAATTGGCATTAGAGATGAGTCAAGTTAATCTTGATGATGATTCACTTGAACTTTGTCTTAATGTATAGGTTTACAAGAGGAACAAGTTAAAAAAATGACTGAATTTTTGCAGGCACAGGTTTCCTATAAAAGGAGAAATGCCTATGAGGAGTTAGGACTGAGCAAAGGATTACCTCTACTATCGTGTGAGCAAGCTCCACGGCTTGAGTTTAAGCCGCTACCTAAACACATCAATATGCATTTTTTGGGGAAAAAGAGACATTATCGGTGATTGTAAATTCTGCATTAGATGAGGAACAACTAGGGAAGCTCTTACGTGTCTTGAGAAAGCATTTAAGGACAATAGGATGGACAATTTCTGATATCAAAGAAATTAGTCCAACTATTTGTATGCACAGGATTTTGTTGGAAGAAAACTCTAAACCGATGGTTGAGACTCAAAGAAGATTAAATCTAAATATGAAAGAAGTGGTAAGAGTAGAGATTCTTAAATGACTAGATGCAGGTATAATTTTTTCAATTTTTGATAGTGTTTAGATTTCTCCTATTCATGTAGTGCCGAAGAAGGGGGGATAACCATAGTACGTGGTAACAATGATGAAATGATTCCATTTAGAGTTGTAGTTGAGTGGCGAATTTGTATAGATTATAGAAAACTGAATACAGCCACTAAAAATGATCATTTTCCTCTTCCTTTTCTTGATCAAATGGTAGAAAGATTGGCCGGATATGAATTTTATTGTTTCTTGGATGATTTTTCAGGATACAATCAAATAGTCATTGCATTGGAAGATCAAGAGAAAATCACATTCACTTGTTCTTACGGCATTTTTGCATTTCGAAGAATACCCTTTGAACTGTGCAATGCACCAGCCACCTTCCAACGATGCATGATGGTAATTTTCTCTGATTTTAATGAGAAAATTATGAAAATCTTCATGGATGATTTTTCTGTATTTGGATCTACATATGATGATTATTTTAATAATTTAGATCTAATTTTGCAGAGATGTGAAGAAACAACCTTGTACTCAATTGGAAAAAAATGTCACTTCATGATTTGTGAGGGTATTGTGTTAGGTCACAAAATTTTTTCAAAAGGTATTAAGATAGATCAAACCAAGATAGAGGTTATTGAGAGATTGGCTCCACCTATCAATGTGAAAGGCATTCGCAGCTTTCTTGAACACGTGGGATTTTATCGGCGATTTATTAAGGATTTCTTCAAGATTGCTAAATTTTTATGTGAATTACTTGCAAAAGATGTTCCTTTTCACTTTAATGATGAGTGTTTATTTGCTTTTAATAGGTTGAAGAAGGAACTTGTTTCTGCACCCATAATAGCATCACCAGACTGGATCTTACCATTCGAATTGATGTGTGATGCAAGTGATTTTGCAATTGAAGCTGTTCTTGGGCAAAAACATGATAAGCGACTTCATGTCATTTATTATGCAAGTAAAATATTAAATGAATCCCAAGTTAACTATGCAACAACAGAGAAAGAGTTGCTAGCAGTGATATTTGCATTGGATAAGTTTAGATCGTACTTAGTAGGATCTAAAGTTATCATTTATACCGACCATGTAGCACTCAAATATTTGTTAAATAAGAAAGATGCAAAACCTCGACTAATTCGATGGATTTTATTATTGCAGGAATTTGATTTGGAGATCAAAGATAAAAAAGGATCCGAGAATTTAGTTGCTAATCATATTTCTAGATTGAAAAACATGCCTCAAGAAGACCATTCCTCCATTAAAGAAGAATTTTCAGATGAGTTTTTAATGGCAATTTATAAGTCACCATGGTATGCTGATCTAGTTAACTTTGTAGTTAGTGGAGTGATACCAAGTGGTTTGAATTCTCACCAAAGGAAAAAGTTCTTAAATGATGCTAAACATTATTTTTGGGAGGAACCGTTCTTTTACAAACATTGTGCAGATGGAATAATTAGAAGATGTGTTCTGGAAGAAGAGGTATATTGTATTCTAATGCATTGTCATACTCTTGAAGCGGGAGGTCATTTTAGTACAACTAAAACTGTAGCAAAGATATGACAATCTGGATTTTATTGACCTACTATGTACCGAGACACTAGAAATTGAGTTAAAAGTTGTGATCAATGCCAAAGAATCAGTAATATCTCAAGAAGAATGAAATACCTTTGACTACATATTTGGAAGTTGAGTTATTTGACGTTTGGGGCATTAATTTTGTGGGACCATTTCCTAACTTATATAATAATAACTACATCCTATTAGCAGTCGATTATGTCTCTAAATGGGTGGAGGCCATTCCTTCACAAACTAATGATGCTAAAGTTGTACTTAAGTTTCTTAAACAGAACATATTTTGTAGGTTTGGAGTCCCAAAGGCAATAATAAGCGATGAAGGTAAGCATTTTTGTAATAAAATTATTGACACTTTGTTGCTTAAATATGGATGCAGGCATAAAAAGTCACTTTCCTATCACCCTCAAGCCAATGGCCAAGTGGAGTTGGCCAATCGAGAAATAAAAATCATTTTGGAGAAAACTGTCAATCGATCGAGAAAGGATTGGTCAAACAAGTTTGAAAATGCTTTGTGGGCATGTAGAACGACATTTAAAATGCCGTTGGGAATGTCTCCATATAAGTTTGTTTATGAAAAAGCGTGTCATTTACCTATAGAAATAGAACATAGAGCTTATTGGGCTATTAAGGCTATTAATTTTAATTTTAAATCTGCAGGTGAAAAGAGAATGTTCGAGTTAAGCGAATTGGAGGAATCGCGGTTAACATCATATGAGAATGCCAGAATTTATAAAGAAAAAGTGAAAATTTGGCATGATAAACACATTCTCCTTAAGCATTTTGAAGAAGGGCAAAAGGTGTTATTGTTTAACTCAAGACTTAAATTATTCCCTGAAAAGCTTAAATCTCGATGGTCCGGACCATTTGAAGTGGTTCGCATGTTTCCTTATAGAGCAGTGGAAATAAAAGGAGAAAATGGTGCCCCATTCAAAGTAAATAGTTAAAGATTGAAACCCTATTTGGCCGGAGAAAAGGTTCCTAAAGGGGTAATTTACTCCCTAGGAAACGCAATACAGAGTTAAAGAAGCTATAGGAGAGTCGAGCCAACGACTTTAAACAAAAGCGCTAATTGGGAGGCAACCCAATGTTTAAGTTATATGTGTTAATTTGTAGTGATTTTGTGTTTAATATATGTATTTTAGTTAATTTGTTATTTTTGTGTTATAGGATTGACATATGGAAGCAAAGATGACCATTTGAGGTGAAAAAGGTGAACTTTGATCAAACAACTCAAGCCCTTAATTTGCGTTACAGGTGTATTTGATCCTTTGAAAAGGAGTAAAATGCATGTTTTTAATGTTTTACATGTGTGCACATCGATAAATTTGACAAACAAATGATTTATGATGCATTTTGAGTGATTGGGGTACATGGTAATTTTTTAAAGTTGAATTTCTGCAAAAATTTTGCAGAAAAAACGTACCTGGGCTGAAAACGCGCCTTAGAGTCGCGTTTTCAGTAGGCGCGTTTTCAATTCTGCACCTACACTGAAGAAAATGGGATTTAAAACACGACAGAAAGTCGTGTTTTCAGGTCAATCGTGTTTGCAAGCCTGATCAAAAGTCAAAAACGCGACTCAGTCGCGTTTTCCAACATAGTCGCGTTTTCATTGCTACAAGATTTCTGAATGAAACGTGACTTCAAAAACGCGAGTTGAAGACGCGTTTTGAGTCGCGTTTTCTGTGTCCGAATAAGAGCTTCAGAAACGCGATTTCAGCTTCATTTTTCTTCCTCTTTGCCCAACTTCAGTCGCATTTTCTCTGCTCTCTTCTACCCAACTCATAAATCTTCAATTTTATTCCATAATCTTGCTAGAAAACATCAACCCAGCACCTTTTGAGCATCAAACAACCTTTTTAACCGATTAAAATTCAAGAAAAACACCTTAAATTCGATTTTTAAGAAATTGAAAGCTAGGGTTTGTGAATTCTAATTTCTTCAATTAGAGTTCAATTGGAGGTTGTTTCATAGGACTTTTCACATTTTTAGCATCACCAAACATTCTTCTACGAGATTGAAGTAAGTTTCTTCATCAAATCTTTTGATTTTAGAAGTTCATATTTTTTATCCTTAGCTTTCTTACATCTTTTAATTTTGAAAATTTGATGATGTATATGACTATTTTTGAAGTTATTCATGCTTATTAAGATTGTTTAAGCATGTTTAAATGTTTAAATGTACTAATTTGTTGGTCATTATCGCTTTAAAATTCACAATTGCTATATTTGGAGGAAATTGAAAAATAGATTTAGGATGTTTTTGAGCTAATGGTGATTATTAATTATGGTTAAAAATGGTTAGTTGATGATGTTTTAGCATGTACATTATGTATAGTGAACAATTTGGTTGCATTTGTGAGTTAATTAGTTTAATTTTTGCCTAACCATGATTATAGCTAATTGCACATTATTATTATTAATTATAGAATGCTATAATCATGATTGATACTACTTTCACTGATTGAATTATAATTGATACATATCTTGTTTAAGTTGGTGATTTTGGGCAATTTTTATCAGAAAATATGTTTCTTTTTGTATGATCATTGAATGATTAGTACTTGAGGAATTGTATTTGAGGTTATTTGGATTAATTCTAGATTTTTGTTACCGAATAAGGATTCATGTCCTAATATGTTAACCTTGGTCCCAAACTTTTGATATTATAAAATAATGGATAATTCTAATATCTCTTCAAGAAATATTTTCAATTGTGAAACAAATCAGATTCAAAGATCAAGTGCAATTGAAAGGGACAAAGGCTGCTGAAAGCTGTCGGACGCTTGGATCGGACGTCCGATAATCATTGCGTAATTTCGGACGCATGAAGAACTCCACCACCGAACGTCCGAAGGAAATAAGACATTCCCCCTGGATCACTGACCTCGATCGAATGCAAACATCGGACATCCAATAGGATCCTTCAAAATCGACGAAACCATCGGACGCTGAATATGTCTTCACCAGACGTTCGATAGAAACAAGATAATTTCTCAAATCTCTTTGTTTGCTGTCGGACGCACAAAGAGCTCGCACTGGATATCCGATAGAATTGAAGAAAATTTCTCAAACTCACTGCCTACTGTCGGACGCAAAAAATAAGAGTGCCGGACGTCCGATACTCCAACGGCTAGTTGACTATTCAACTATTTTCTATCCATTGAAAGCATTAATGAGATACTTTCTTGGTCGTATATAAATAGTGGTTGGTCAGATACTTAAAATAACTTTTGCACACTGAAAACACAAAAGATCTAGAGTAATTTTAGTGAGAAAATACTCTCGAAGGAAGATTTGTAGTTTTAGTGGTGCGAGTTTCATTGTAAGCATTGCATTTGTGAGTGAATATTTCATGAGTGTAGCTCTGCAAGGGTTGTCTTGAGGGATAGTAAAACGTCCTAACTTGATCGAGTAGAGTTCGGGGCAAGAAGGAGGTGAACCTTCCTTTGTACACAAGAGTGATTGTAATTCATCAATTTGAAGAAGTTTATTTGAATTAATCTATAAGTTCAAAAGGAGTTGGGTAGTTAATTGATTTGCAATTCTTTCCTTTTTATTTACTTATTGTTACGTTTGTGATCTTTACATTGTTTATCTCTTCCATTTGGTTGTTTTCGATCCTTACAATTGGTATCAGAGCTTGGTGTCCTTGAGATTAAGCTCAATCGGCTTATGAGTAAAAATGACAATCAATATAATGCTATATTTTTTGAAGGACATTCTGTCTGTGAGAACCCTAAATTTTCACCTTTTCTCCGTATTTATTTGGATGCTTATTTCTCTTATTTTTGTAAATGAAAAGAATTTGTTACCTATCACTAAGGAGGGTTTCATTTCATATATGTGCACATGTATTGGTGTGTACTAAGTATTTTTGTGTGAGTTTTGAAATATATATTCATTGGATTGACCTTAGAAAAAAAAAAAAAATTCGAAAGAACTAAAGGATCGAATCCGGCCGGAAATCCGGCCAGTTCTTGGCCGGATTGATGGCCGGATTGCTTGACGTTTTTGAAAAAAAAACTAGTTACTCTCTGGCCAGTATCCGGCCAAGAATCCGGCCGGAAATCCGGCCAGATTCTGGCCGGATTCTGACGTAGCACAGCCGGTCAGCAGCTTTGACCGGCTGTTTTCCTCCATACTTATCACCTTTTTGCTACAAAATATCTTCATTTTCTTCCCTTGTTCAGCCGGCTAGCTTGAGAGGAAAAGAAAGAAAGCTCTTCCACTTCTAGTTTCAATTTTCTCTTTGATCTTGAGATTTCACCATTTGATTTCTAATTCCTTCCATACAAGTGCTAGCTAGGAGGGGTTTAAGGGATTGGTGGAGTGAGTTTTGGAGTTGGGAGCTCTAAACTATCATTTCTCCTTAAGTTTCAAGGTAAGCCACGTAGAACCTTTCTTTTACTTCTTGTACTTGCAAAGTAGTGGATTGGAGAGGTTACATGTGAAGTTTTGTAGCTTAGATGATGGGTTTAAGTAGAGGTATAGTGAATTTCAGTTTTATAGCAAAAATTTCTGTCCTCATATGATGATTAATGTTTGGGCATGATTTGGTAGTTGATAAGAGTAATTTTGAGCTTGAGAATGTTGGTTTTACTTGTCTTCAAAGAATTTCAGCTTTTGTAGCAAAATTTCCAGTTTTAGGGTTTATATTTTGTTCCTTGATGTGGTTGCATTTGAAGGATATTGTGGTCTTAATTCAAGGTGTTTAATAGCTTGTTGTTTGTGGGAAAGATTGTGGTGAATTTGAGGAGTGAATTGGTATTGAGGTTTGGTTGGAAAAGTAAGGAAAAACTAAAGGAAGTGCTGTCAAAATTTTCGTAAGAGCTCCTGCGTAGTCTTAGGAAAATTGCTATATCTTGATGTGGGAATATCGGAATTGAGTTCCGTTTGTTGCGTTTTAAACTAGACACATAGGGCTATAAACCGTGTAAGTTTCAGACCCTGTTTCTATCTGTGCAATTTATGGTGATTTTTCAAATTTGACTGAAAATTGTAACCTGTTCTGTCCTGTGATGGTTAAAGCAGTACCTTGCGACCTAAATTTGACCGACTTGCGTTCTGAATCATAAGATGGTGTTTTCTGGAAAGTTATAACCCTTTGAATGTAGTTTCCAACGGTGTAAATTTTATCAACTTTGGACTTACAAAACTTGAGATACGATTTTTCTAATAGGGTTGTGCAAAACTGGAAAATCCTGTTTTCCGAGTAATGTTTGTACATTCATTTTCTACTTCAACTTTGGAGTTGGTTACTTATGATAGATAGAGTATTGGGGTTGTTCATGCCTATAAGACCGATTGTTACTCCTTTTCACTCCGAAGTCGCATTGCCTTTGCATTAATGGTTCATGTGGTTACGCACAGGACTTGTAACCGAGTTACTTGCAAATTTCTTTGATTCCAATTGTAATGTCAAGTCGTAAGTGTTTGCCTTGTTTGTTCTAGGAGGTGCCAGCGAGTAAAACCACATTTGGCAAGGAAACTTTTGAAACTGTTCTTGTTTGATCTGGTGAGTGTACCACCCCTTGTATTGTTGCTACTTAAGCTATCTGTACGTGAAATCTATGACATAAATGACTGTGAATCCTGTTTAGTGTGATTGAGACGAGGGTGTACTTTATCACACTCGTACTCTTGCCTGTGTGGTATAAACTGCAATCTATCACTTGTACATGTTATGAACTTGAACCTGTTACCTGCACTTGTTATAATGTCGTTTGGATGCGTCCAACGGCTTCCTTATTAAACCTGAGCTCAACCTCATGGGGAGTTAATTAAATCGAGCCATGCAAGGGCTTGGTCGAGGAAATTGACAATCCGTGGGTGCCTGCTTTATGGAATTCTTGAGTATTGAGACTCTTGAATCCCGGTATACTCGAGTATTACCATTCCTGTTTCTATTCGGCGTTCGGGCCCGGTAAGGGGTATGAATGGTGGACGGGACTTGGCGTTAAAGCGGTGTTCTACTGGACGGGTTTTTCTTATTTGAAAGTTGACGGAGGGTCAACATAGTCGGATCAAGTACTGCAACGGGAAATTGGCTCCTGAGAGCCATCTGTATCCTTTCTGTCTGGATTGTTTACTTATTTTCCTGTTGGGTACATGTATGTGATTAATTGAGCATGGAATGACTTGGTCCTTGACTGTATCTTTTATTTTGGTACCTCATTGGGCTTATAGCTCACCCCGTTTTGTTATCCTTGTTTTCCTTACAGGAAAATCTTTTGGAAGCATGAGTTGAGCTGGTTATATATATTCTTTTGTATAGCTCCTCAATAGATGGAAACCTTGAATGTATTTTGATCAAACAACTCCCTTTTGATTTGTAACATTGTGATCATGTATATATCTAAAAGTGTTTGCTCATGTAAATGTGTTACCCCTCTCCAACATGTTCATTCGTTATGGTTGCTTGGAGTTATTGTAATTACTGAAGTTTCGTACGAGTACGGTATTCAGGCATAAAAAGGAAAAGAGAAACAAGTGTGGCAGGGGTTTTCGACAATCTTGTGGCTTGGTCAGTTATTATTTAACTTGGTGGCTTCCGAATTGTTCGTTTCCTTTGATTTCTATCACGCGTACTTTAGAGCTGTGAGTGTAGTAATCGACTGAGTCCCGGCGAGAGATGGGCAGGCGGTCCGCCGACTCCTCTGGTTCGCCTTAGGGGAAAGTGGGGCCGTCACACTGTCATTAGACCACCTATGTTTAATGGGTCAAATTATGTGAGTTGGAAAGAAAGAATGATTATCTTTTTGCAATCTATTGATATTGAATTGTGGTTTATTATTAGTGAAGGTTCATATGATGCCTCTCTTATAGATGAAAATACTCATAAATCTAAACCAAAAATAAGAAGTAAACTGACTGCTATAGATAGAACTCATCTCACCCTAAATGTAAAAGCCATGAATGTGTTATATTGTGTTTTAGACTCAAATGAATCTGTTAGAGTCAAAAGCTGCAAGTCAGCCAAGAAAATTTGGGATAAACTGAGAGAAATTCATGAAAATAGTGAGAATGTTAGAGAACAAAAGAAGACCATTCTAGTTACAAAGTATGAATTCTTCAAGATGGAACCTCATGAAAACATTGATGAGATGTACTGTAGATTCAACGACCTTATTAAGGATTTAGAGGTGCTGAAAAAGGAATACTCTCTAGGTGAGAAAAATAAAAAAATTCTGAATGCTTTATCCAAGGATTTGGAGAGTAAAGTTACTACCATTGAAAAAGCTAGAGATCTAAATTCCTTACCCATTGAATCTCTTATTAATTCTTTAATCTCTTATAAGCTGAAACTTAAGTCCAAAATACAAGAGGAAGAGGATGCGAAAGTAAAAAGGAGCATTGTTCTAAAGGCATCTTAAGATGAAGATGATTCTGTCTCCCTAGATGAAAAAGATGCGGAAATTGATGACAGTGATCTTGCTCTCATCACAAGAAATTTCAAAAGGATTCTCAATAAAAAGAGATTTAGAAGAGAAGGACCTAGCAATTCAGATTATAATCAATTCAACAATACAAGAAACAAAGGAAGATATGAGACCAACAAAAAGTAAGGTGACAAATGCTATGAATATGGCTAGCTTAGACATACATGAGTGAGTGTCCAATGAAGAAGAGAAAAGGTGAAAGAAAACCAAGATTCAACAACTTTCAGTTCACATGAAATGAATGTAACTCCGATAGTGAAATTGAAGAGGAAGAAAAATCTGTTCAATTGACTTTCATAGTCATTGGAGATGATGAGGTAATATCTTCTAACTCTCAATTTGAAAGTGATGATGAAACTGATGATGATCTTGAACCTTTCATTATAAAATTGCATGATAGTTTGAAAGAATCTTATGCTAGAAACAAGAAATTAAGACATAAAATTAGCTTTCTTCTTTAGGACAATGCACGTCTTTTTCAAGAAAACAAAAAATTGAAAACTGAAAGTGATTTCTTAAAAAAGAGTGAGACTGTTATACACTTTGAGATTAATAGAAAAACAAGACTTTATGAAATGTTCAAAAAGGAACAAGATGATTTGAAAAGAAGAATGAATAATTTAAATGAGTTGCTCCAATATAAAAAATAAGACTGTTTTCAAAGTAATAAATCAAAACCTCATTTTTGCACTTATGAGAAGAAAATAAATTCTGCTGCAAATGAATTTGCTATTTATAAGAGAAGACAAGTAAGATTTATTAAACCTGTTCATGTAAATAATTCTTTGGTTATGTTTAATTTTTGTTGTAAAAAAGATCACATGAAAAGTGATTGTTATATGAGAAAGAATACTAGAAGAGGCACGAAATGCATGTGGATAGTTAGACATGATACTAACTCTAACAAATAGGAGATATGATAAAATTGATGAGATTCTTATTCAATGTTTTTTTTATAATTTTCTTTTGATGTTTCTGATATTTTGAACTGAGTTTTTCTTAATATTTTTGAATATTACTGAAGTTTTATGATGACAAAAAGGAGAAGAAATGGATGCTATGTGAAAGAGGGAGTTGCTCTGAGTTTATAAAATTTTTTGATGCAATGAGTGAGGGGGAGTTTATTCTCATATGCAAAATTTTTTATTTCTTTCATCCATTGTTTTATCATCATAAAAAAGGGGGAGTATGTTGACCTTGGTTCCTAGGTTTTGATGTTTACAAAATAATGGATAATTCTAATTTCTTTTCAAGAAATATTTTCAATTGTGAAGCAAATCAGATTAAAAAATCAAGCGTAACTGAAAGGGACAAAGGCTGCTGAAAGTTGTCGGATGCTTGGATCGGACGTCCGATAATCATTGTGTAACTTCGGACGCATGAAGAACTCCACCACCGGACATCCGAAAGAAATAAGACATTCCCCCTGGATCACTGACTTCGATCATACATAAGCATCGGACGTCCGATAGGATTCTTCAAAATCAACGAAACCATCAGACGCTGAATATGTCTTCAACGGACGTCCAATAGAAACAAGATGATTTCTCAAATCTCTTTGTTTGCTATCGGACGCACAAAAAGGTTGCACCATACATCCGATAGAATTGAAGAAACTTTCTCAAACTCACTGTCTGCTGTCGGACGCAAAAAACAGGAGTACTGGACGTCCGATACTCCAACGGCTAGTTGACTGTTCAGCTACTTTCTATCCGTTGGAAGCAGTAATGAGGCACTTTTTTGGTCTTATATAAATAGTGGTTGGTCAGATACTTAAAATAACTTTTGCACACTGAAGATACAAAAGATCTAGAGTGATTTTAGTGAGAAAATATTATCCAAGAAAAATTTATAGTCTTAGTAGTGTGAGTTTCATTGTAAACTTTTCATTTGTGAGTGAATACTTCATGAGTGTAGTTCTGCGAGGGTTGTCCTGAGGGATAGTAAAACGTCCTAACTTGACCGAGTGGAATTTAGGGTTAGGAGGAGGTGAACCTTTCTTTGTACACAAGAGTGATTGTAATTCATCAATTTGAAGAATCTTGTTTGAATTAATTTACAAGCTCAAGAGGAGTTGGGTAGTTAATTAGTTTACAATTCTTTACTTTTTATTTACTTATTGTTACGTTTGTGATCTTTACATTGTTTATCTCTTCCATTTGGTTGTCTTTGATCCTTACATAGTACATGTGGTTAATTGAAAATATTTGTTAGGTACTATGCCAAGGAGAAGATGAGTGATACCTTCATCTTCTAGTAGTGATGAGAGGGAGGTGAATGAGGAAATGGAGGTGACTGAAGAGGAAATGTTACCTCATTCTCCACCAGTTAGCCGACAACCTGGTGAGAGCACCTCTCGTGGAGCGGAAAAATCGGTATTTAACAGTGCTAGGTGATGGGTTTTAGGGACACTATGCAGCGAAAAAATAAAAATTTTTTCCTAAAACTATCCAGGAATCGCCCTAGATTTTACGTATGATGCATTAAAAGGAGGATTATAGGATTACCTTAATCCTTGCGGCGTCTCCCTGTAGTGTTGTTGAGAATGGTCAGCACTTGAGCAGTCCAGCCGTCCTGCCTCTATTGATATCTATGCTAGAGCAACCCTGGGTCGTCTCACGAACTATGTATTGAAGAGCAAGAAAAAGTTGCTAGCCTTTCTTACTCTTATTCGAAGTATGTGATGCTCACAGACTCTCTCTTTCGCCCTTCTGGTTACCCTCACCCTCCAAAACATCCTCTAACTCTCTCTTAGGAGTTAAAAGGAGAGAGAGAGAGATAATAAGATATACTCACGAACTATGTATTGAAGAGCAAGAAAAAGTTGCTAGCCTTTCTTACTCTTATTCGAAGTATGTGATGCTCACAGACTCTCTCTTTCGCCCTTCTGGTTACCCTCACCCTCCAAAACATCCTCTAACTCTCTCTTAGGAGTTAAAAGGAGAGAGAGAGAGATAATAAGATATAATGATGAGTCTGTCTGATTCAAAATCAAATGATAAGACTTCTCATCACACAAGACTCTATCTATCAGTTATCTGACAGATAAGGGATAATCGTTCACTCTTATCTACTCAAATAGGTCTGGAATTTATTTTCTTTTAAAATTAAACCCCGATAATTTACATAGTTTTAATCCAGGATTAAATCTCTATTGCGTATGACCCAATAGATCCCGAATAAATTGGTAATAATTATGGTTTAATAATTAGATAAAATAAACAACTTTATTTTATCATAACTTATAATAAAACATCAATCCATAATTCTATACCACGAGCGGTGTCTAGCAACACATCGCGATTGCCCAATTCCTCAAAATTAGTCAAGGGAATTTGACCTAACATTTCGGTGAAAAACTACCGTGTAATTATTATCCTTTCACCAATGATATCCAATTAGTGAGGAATGAGGAATAAGTGCCAATTCCCTGATGACTAATTAAGTTTTTCTAGTTCCCGAAATTTACCCTGAATTAGGTTAAATTGAAGACATTCTTCAATTTATCTAATAGTCGACTTCAGGGTTCATTTTCTACTAGTGGCCATCCGGATATCAATTCCTTCTATCAGAGTGGTAAATTCTATCTTGATCACCCATTTTCTTTACGTGTTTCACACTACATCCAATTTCTACACTTTAAAGTACTCATGAAGAGTAACAAGTAATTAGAGTCAAAATATAGTGGTTCACACTCAAGATACTATGGTAATCTCAAGTCGTAGGATCACTTACACAATTTTTCACTAGAGATACACCATTGGCACTAGATAGATATTCTAATGGGATCTCTAAACGGATCACTCCAATGCATTTGAACTCTTCAAATTATCTACACATTAGCCTAGATATCTTCATACCATGGTTGATGAGAACAACCACTAATTACCTTAATCAGAGGTTAACTATGTACTAGTTTTACCGTACTAAAGATGTCCTATTTCATTAGTACTATAATTAGGGAATTATAAGAATATTACTATAAATGCGATTGATATCTCATGGTCACCAACTCTTGTGACTACCATCACATCAGTAAATATTCTAAGGACTTTATCGGTTATAACTAATATTTAACAGATAAATAAAAAGTTATTAAAATACAAAACATATAATAAGGAATGCATAAAACAAAACAAATACATTGTTTTAGGGCATACACTCCAACACTAAGTTCAACAATTGCAGGAATCAGGAGTGGCATGAGGAGCATGCTAATTTGGAGTTTTTGTTTGAGATGCACGTGAGTCCACCAGTTGAGATGATGTACAACATCTCGAAGGCTTTTGCTTAGATTGGATGGGTTCCGATTCTCACCTTACCAAACTATTACTACCCTGACTTGGTGCGAGAATTTTACGCCAACATTGAGAGTAAGGCGCGCCATACTGGAGAAATGGTTGAGTCCTGGATGCGTGGACGACGAATCGTTTTGTCACGTCAAGATTTGGCATCTATTTTGGGGTGTATGGATGACGGACGTTCAGTAGATTTGAAGGAGTTTGTTCCCCCGAATAGGAAGTGGGATCTCTCGTTGGCCATGGCTAGGTTTGGTCTCGAGTACCAACCTTTTCGCTCTACAAGGAAGGAGACCATAGTGGCGAATGTCTTCGAACCTCGTCATCGTCTTATCATTTATATGATGGCTCACAATGTAATTTCTAAGAAGACGGGCACACGGAGGTTCGCAAGAATGATATCTACTTCTTGGATTATATGTTTCATAATCGGACGTCTCCATATGCTCGCATTTCACTGCCTAACATTATCATTAGCCATATTCGGTCTATGGCGAGGCGTAAGACCATTTCTTTCGAATTATCGTTTCCTCGTCTACTAATTTTGATCTTCCCACGTTTTGAGGTTCGCTTGGAAGGCATGCGGTGGGAGTATGTTCCACCGAGAGCTAAATTATCTATCACTACTCTCCGCCGGCTTGGTATTGGCACGGGGGACGTTCCACGCTCTGTTCGTGAGCGAAGACAGAAGGCTAGACATGGTCGCGATGAAACTAGACCATCTACTACAGCACCACCTCCTCCTCCGCCACAGACTAATTGGCAGCGACTTTTTGACCATATGGACGACTTTGCATACCAGTTTGCTGACTTTAGGAATCGTCTAAGCCGAATTGAAGATCATTTGGGCATTCACCCACCGCCCAATCGTGATGCAGAGGATGACAATGATGCCGAGGGGGATGACTAACTTGGCGCACTGCAGATGCTATTTTTTGTTGCTGGATTTGTTTGCCTTATTGTCTTAAATTGTGGAACTTAAGTTGTTTAACTTCATTTTATTTTTCTGTTTTCTATTTGGTAGGTACTTGTATTTTGGCAGTGGTTTGTGATTAATGGTTGATAAGGATCTCAGCCATTGCCTTGGGAAGTATTTCTTTCTTTTCTTTTCTTTTCTTTTCTTTCCTTCCCTACACATTGAGGACAGTGTGTATTTTAAGTGTGGGGTAGAAATATGTGTGGTACTTGTGGTTTTAGTTGTGTTTGATGTTGGTTATATTTTTTGTGCTTCAAAATTGTTTCTTGTGGTTGCTGGCAGGGAGTTTAGTCCACTTTTAAGGGGAGACTCTGTCAAAATTTTTTCAAAACCTTATACATATATATATAATAATCATAATAAATAAATAAAATTTTGTCACTTATCCTTTTGAAATAAATATATATGGTTTGAAACTTCTTTTCTCATTTAATTTGGAAATGCCTATTATGTGATTATAATTTTTACATCTATAGGAAATATATTTAGTAAAGTAGAGAAAATTATGCCTACATTTTGTATATTTGATGAAAATTCTTCTTTTTATCTGATTTTATAAGTTAAGAAATTAATATTGTTAATAAGTGTCATACTTTTCTCATGATTATTCTTAGAGGGAATTTTATTATTTCTTTATATATATTTAAATAAAAAATAATAATATTCTATTCCAATGGTTCTTGTACTTAGTAACCGGGAGTTTTCATCTACAAATGTCGACTTTCGCATAAAATGGTACTTGAATTAAGAGTATGAACTGCAACTTGAATATGTGAAATATTGAGTAACCGGTGATCTTCATTTAAAAATATCGATTTTCGCGTCAAAAAATATTTTTTTACAAATTAAGTAGTATTTAACTCTTAAAAGATATATATATAAAAAAAAGAGAAGAAAATAAAGCCCTCTTTAAGAAAAATAAGAAGTTGATCATGAGATTAGTTAGCATCTTTATTGACATAGGAGTTGCTTGCCTGTGAAATTGGATAAAATGAGAAGTTGAGTTGAATTAGTAAAATTATGGTATACTTGACTCTTCTTTATTTGATATTATGAGTATTTGAAGTTAATTGAAAGATCACATAAGGGTTATTTACCTTGATTCGAGAAAATGAAGTTGAAATGCTACGTATGTTTATTTTCAATCTTGGAACCATTGTTGGTTAGTGTTTTTAATTGCTTGAGGACAAGCAATGATTCAAGTGTGGGGGTATTTGATAAGGGTTTATTTTACGTATTTTTAAGTGCATCTTATTAGTTGAATTTGGTTTGATTATTTAGTTTTATAACTAAAATAAATAGATTTTGGTAAAAATATAAATTATTTGGTAAAAATGGCTATTATTGCATTGCTATTGATTTTAGTGATAAAAACTTCATTTTTATGCAGATTTAATGATTCAATTACCAAAGGATGTCAAGTGATGTGAAAATAGATAATTGATGGTGAATTCAAGTGGTTAAAAGAGAAATAAAGTGAAAAACGTTCAAAGTGAGGAAATGAAATTTAAGACAGTTTTGACATTTTTTGGTATTTCGACTATATCTAGAGCTACACTTATCGGATTGAGATGATCTTTATAACATTTTAAAGCTAAGAAAGAGATCTACAATTGTTATGAAGACATCGAAATCCAATTCTGCTGTTGTCATGGACAAAAAGTCGAAATACAGAAGCTGCATTCTGTGGTCGAAAATTGAAATAGGGGTTTGACCAAGTGATAGCATTTCGATCATATCTCAGGCTACAAAGCTCCAATTTGGATGATTCATAAAGCAATGGAAAGCTAACTCAAAGGGCTACAACTTTTGTGTTTTGCACAAAAGCTAGTTCGGCATTCACCATAGAGAAAATCGCTGTTGAATCAAGGCCAAGTTGAAAATGCGAGTTGATGCCATGTTTTGTGTAGTCGCGTTTTGTAGCCGAAAATCTGCAATTTGCTCAGCCATTTCTCTTGTGTTCGGACTACTTTCCAGCTATAAGTTGTAAGGAAATTCGGCACACATACTTCAGAAGACAAAAGAGCAGACAATATGGCTTATTTTCAAGTCAAAAACATTGGTTATTGACTATCCTAACAAAGTTGAGATTTGGGAATCAAAAGGTAGAATTTGATTTGAAAAAATAGAGCTCTTGAGCAGTTTTTATGCAAAGACATTGGGAGAGGTCTGATTACCATACGTAGCTAGTTTTTCTTCTTGTAACTAGTTTCTCTCTAGCTAGGAGTTCTTTGAGAAGCATTTGGTGTTTTCACTTGTAATCATCTTGTACAAGAACATAGCTGAAATTGGAGGGCTTCACCATCAATTGGCTAAGCTTTCTTTTATCTTTCTTGTACTTGTACTTTATGATATTTTGCATTAATAAACTTGTGAATTTGATTGTTAAATCATTCATGAGTAGCTAAATTTTTTTATCTAGGGAGTAGATGAAACTTATGGCTAAATAATATGAATTGAATGTGATTTATACTTATTATATCTTGTATTAACTTGTCTATTTGTGCAGTTGAGATTACTTGTTATTGATTGATCACCAATAACATGTTTATAGTTGTTATTATTCAATGAGCATTGATAGTAACAATGGAAAAACATGAGTAGAGCTTGAGTTGTATATTCATGAAAATAGATGTACACTTAAGTGGGTTTTCCAGCATTTCATGAAGGAAAATAGAGTAAAACTAGTATTTCACCATGAAAATAGGGAAAACTATATTGCTCTAGGCCATTTCATCATGAGAATGAGATTTGGTAATATTGGAAATGAATCTCTGGTTAAACAAGAAAAATAACAAGAGGTAAATCTAGTCATTTGTGCTGTTTATGCCATAAGTGGAATCTACATCCCTAGGTTCAATCTTTAGTGAAATTTCTCCATTTGCATTTAACATTGATTAAACCAGATTTGTAGACAATAGCATTATAATTTTCTTGCTCAAATTTATTGTAAGTCTAAATAATAGAGAAAAATAAGGGTCTAGGACTTGTTTAATTTGCTCCTCGTGGGATCGACCCGATACATACGCTACATTACGATTTTGGCCTGTACACTTGCAGTCAACGGATATTAAATTGGATTTAAACTTGCATTTATATAAAATTCCCGTCAGATAGCACTTCCCCTTAATTCCTTGACTTTCCACCCTATAAACAACACCAATACTATCTGAAAACAGCACACACAAATCATAGACTAGTAAATACACTTTCTTAAGGTCACAACACCCTTCACATATAACCATTTGATAGGTCCACAATTAAACACAATTAAGCCCCAAATTAGAAACCCTAATACTGAAATTTTCCGCACAAATCTGAAATTTTCCGCAAACAACGACAACTAACACACAAAGGCTCCATTCCACACCATATCAACCTATCATTCCATGGCCAACCCACCATTATCATATAAAATCAGAAAATTCACTAATAAATCAGAAATTGGTCAAACTCTATTTAAAATCATGAAATCAACCACAAAATAGCATATCCAACCTCTTCAAACCACTAATTAACCATTATTAAAGCAAAGAGAGAATTTTCTTATCCAACTTATCTCAAAACTCAAGAAAGCTAGCAACTTAGAGCTTCCCTTTAAAAAATCACTCCATCAATAGCTTTAAACCTCCTTAATGAGCACTTGTATGGAATGGATTGCAAAACTAACGGTGAAATCTCAAAATTGAGCAAGAAATTGAAGAACTTTCTCTCTTCGTTTGCTCCTCAAAGTGCCGGCCAAGAAAGCGAAGAAATGAGGGAATTATCAGGTAAGAAACAAGATAAGAATGAAAGAAAACAGCCGGTCAAAGTTGACTACCGGAGGTGACACGTCACAATCTGGTTAGATTCCAGGCCGAATTCCAGGCAGTGGCAAAAATCATTTTTTTCAAAACACCAAGCCAATCCGGCCATGTATCCGGCCAAGAACTGGCCGGATTTCCAGCCGGATTCCCACTGTTCACCAGAAATTCCTTTATTCTTCTTAGCCAAAACATTTCATGGTACATATGCAAGCACACATGATATGCAATCGAGTAAACAGTGCAAGAAACGGTTCATAAGTAACTTTGGAAATAGTTTGGGGATCACTCACCAACCACGGTTCATGAATCTCATCCATAATAGACATTGTCTTGTTCAAGTCCAAGCCTTTCATTCTTCCACGAATTAACCCAAACGCAAAGCGATCAAACGTCCTCAAAGATTGGCAGCACTTCCCCTTAAATTTCCTTATTTCTATCCTATAACAATCACCAATATCCATTCAAAACAGTACACACAAATCATAGGCTAGTAAATACACTTTCTTAGGGTCACAACACCCTTCACATATAACCATTTGATAGGTCCACAATGAAACACAATTAAGCCCCAAATTAGAAACCCTAATACTGAAATTTACCCTACAAATGGAAATTTTTCGCAAACCATCACAACTAACATACACAAGTTTCATTTTATCCCATATCAATCTATCATTCCATGGCCAACCAATGATTATCATATAAAATTAAAAAAATCACCAATAAATCTAAAATTTATCAAAACTCTACTTTCAACCATAAATCATCCACAAAATAACAATTTGAGCCACTAAAAATCACTATTTTACCATCATTAAGAACAAAGAGGAAGTTCCTTAACAACTTACCTTAAAACTCAAGAAAGATAGTAACTTAGAGCTTCCTTCTCCAAAACAACTCCACCAATAGTTTTAAACCTCCTTAGTATACACTTGTACGGAGTAGTTTGTGATTCTACCGGTTAAAACTCAAGATTTGAGCAAAGATTGAAGCTAGAAAATGAAGAACTTTCTCACTTGTTTTCTCTCTCAAAACAGCTAGCCAAGAAGGAGCAAAAATGAAGACCAAATTTAGCCAAAAACAAGATAAGAATGAAGGAAAACAGCCAGTCAAAGTTAGCTGCCGGAGGTGACACGTCACAATCCGGCCAGATTCTGGCCGGATTCAAGGCAGTGGCAAAAATCATTTTTTTCAAAACACCAAGCCAATCCGGCCAAGTATCCGGCCAAGAACTGGACAGATTTCCAGTCGGATTCCCACTGTTCACCAGAAATTCCTTTCTTCTTCTTCCGGGCGTCACAAAACATAGTGGAAAATATGTGCATGCAATTAATTACCTTCACTCTTGTGAATAATCTGCTTCCATGAACACTTTGGTAAAGCACCATATATGACATAGGCATTTATTTTTGTTGCACAATTTGTGGATAGAACTTTTTGTAGGACCAAAAAGAACTAGAGGAAACAAACGTGGAAGCATCAAGTTAGATGCAAGCTTTTGTTATAGTAAAATGAAGCATATATCCAACCACATTTTCTTTTTGATACAAAAACATCTTAATGAAATGGACCAAAGATATACCATTGCACATCAATAAACTTTGTTGTAATCAAGTATCAAGATTAGTAGATGTTATGTCTCTACTAAGGATGGCATCTGTAATTCATTTCAAACACTTCAAACCACTAAAAGTTTTCTTTAGTTGTATTTGTATACTGCTGAGTTGAAATTCAAGCATTATAGTCCAAAAGATCATTGCTTAGAATAATTTGTATTAGCTTCTTGGAGTCGAATTCATAAACAATTATCCAAAAGGCAAAGCACCAATCCAGCATCATAAAAGGCAGGACAAAATGATGACCATGACTCAATTGATTCAACATATATATGCGTTATGAATCAGCATAAAAGGCCAAACAATGAGATCAATTCTTTTTTAAACCATTTCTATCAAATGAGAAAGTATTACAATATTTAGAGAAAAGGGGGAATAGTATGACCACTCCTCTCTCCCACTTCTCCAGAAAAGGGGGAAAGAATAAAAAAACTAGAAAAGAAAAGATCTCGAGAAAAGTAAAATAATTATTACCTGGCACTCAATTAAAGTACCTCGAAATTTGAACCAAGTCATCAACAATCACAACATAACAACCATTTGGATTATCTTTAGCCTTACAATTCTTTTATCACCTTCACAATTCTTATCACAATTCTTTGGGCTCACTATCCGACATTCGACAATTACAAGTATCCAATATATGATCAAGTAGTGGAATAGAATGATAATTAGAATATACGTAAATATGTCAACCATGAAAAAGTGGTCCAATTGCTTGTGGAATCATTTCCATGCGCCATCATCTAAAAATGCAATTATAGTTTGTACAATAAATATACTATATTGGAGATGAATTGATCTAGACATTTACTGATTGGAGAGGAAAAGAATTTCAAATACATGAAATAAGGATTGATAACTCAGGTATAATTATAGAACCAACACCAACCCTAACCCCCAAAAACCTTATTAGAATCGAAGCTAGTGAAGCCATTGTTTCAATAAAGGAATCCTAGCCTCAAACAAAGGCAAAACTTGATCCAAAGTAAAGCCTTTCCTACAAAAGAAATATTCAAAATATTGATGTAGAAGATGAAAAAATAAAGCATTATTTTTTTCTTTTACTTGTATTGGCTAAACTTTCATTCAAAAGGTTCCGACGGAATATAATTTTTGCTTGTTTTATGTTTCTTGACATAATAGCTTCACATTCATTTCAAAGTTATCTCTTTTGGACACAATGAACCATTAAAGTTGATATGATTTAGCAACAATCTTTAATTGTTTTATTGTTCTAGCGAAGAAAGTAGCTTAAATATTGCTAGAAATGGTTTCCAAAAAACCGTTAGAACATATTATTCTCATTTTGACATATAAGCCTTCACATGGAGAAAAGCATTTTTCAAAACCTCCAACCTAATTCATAGATTTGAAGATACAGACAGATAGTAAATAAGTGCACAAAAATAAGTACAGGTAATTACTAAAAAGGTTACCAACAGTGGGCACAAAATATTTTTGGCAAATTTATTCATATTAGCTAATACAAGTGTACTAATCATGCTAAACCACAACCATAAAAACAATTTAAAAAATCAATTATAGAGAATATATCTAGTGCATCCAATATAGAGGATAAATTGTAACTAAACTTTGCCTGCAGAGCATGTATATCATAGATGACTAAACTTGTTGGCCCATCCCTTGAAATAGGAATGTTGGACAAAATTCTTGCATTGTGAATGCAATGGCGACATCCCCTTTTTCTTCCATTATTTGAAAGGAAACAATTGGAAAGAAAGGCAAAACCAGCTAAAAAGAGGCTTTCAATTTCTAAAGTTATAAATAAATAAAAAAAAGGGCAAAATGTAAAAGTTAGTTGTTTTAATGAGAACCCAGTAAACTAAACTTGCAGGAGTTCTAAGAGGATAAAATAAAAAAGGAGGGGAGCAAAAAGTTGAAAAAATTGGAAGACTTACCTCACGAACAGCTTTCAAGGTTTGAAAACCCTCTAGTGCTTGAGAAATGTAGGAGAAAATAGGAACAAGATATAAAATCCTAGAAGACACAAGGAATATACATCATGATGAAAAAATAGATACTAAATTACTAGAAAAGATCAAATAGATAGTTAAAAATATTGAAAACAATAATTTTATTCTGTATTTTGCCAAGTGCCTTTCAAGTGCAAAAGAGAGATGAGGGTAGGAAGGGTTCTTAGATGGAAAAAGGGGGGATGAAAGTAGGAGAAATTGCAATATAGGGACCAAAGCTGTTTCGAGAAAATAATTAGGATAATGGTTTAAACTGGGGATGAATGTGTTTAAAAAACAAATTAATATTCAAGAGAGGGGTGGTGGTATGAAATTGACGACTGGTGAGAGAGAAATATAGACTCGCGTGGAAATTTTTTGGAGCCATGAACATAGAGTAGCAATCAAAGCTACCATATCAGTCAATCATGCTATTTTTACTTTCAAATCAACTAGCAAAAAAGATTGTTAACAAATAAAATGACAAAACCATGCAATCTTTTCATAAAATAATCTTATCAAATATGATTTAAATGAGTACATTAGGGAGATTCAAGAAATATGTCAGCATTCAGTGAAGGCGTGGTAGAAAAATAAAAAAATAAAAGCATTTATCATGGCAAACGTCAAGTAAATTATGCTTTTGAATTAATATTTTTAGAAAAATAAAATAGAAAGTGAATTTTTAACAATATGGGATAAGAGAACTGTGGACTTATAGTAAAGTATATGGAGAATCTTACGTTTATAGGTATAAAAGAACCAAGTTATAAGATTTATTATAAAAAAATCACTCCATAAGCATAACGGGTTCAAAGAAATTTCTTCTTTTTTGCCAAGTTGTCAAAATTTATCTGTTCCAATGATCCATATTGTTCTTTCAGATGAATAACTACATTATTAGATAATTTGATTTCCACCATGGTAGCTTCATTTGGTGTAGCAGATTCAACCATCCTACTGATTCAAGCTACAGTATTATGAACAGGCATTTTAGATACAACAATCTATTATCACCCATGACAAAATGCTCTGATTAAGTCAAAGTATCTACCAATGCTAGCGAATGCTGAGCCCGGTAAGTAAAATTGAGCAATAGTGTGTTTAGGCTTCCAATTTTAGAAGTTCTTATTATGCTCAAACACAAATAATAACTTAAGAAGCACTTTTTTCATTTGTAATGCAACTTAGATGTGAAATCTTTAAATGATATCCACCTTTAGATGTCCAAATAATTATTTTCTGTAAAATTATCAACATGCTTTACCAACCAAATTCATTTAAGAAATCAAAATAAGATTATGAGTGGCAGCAAAACTAAATAACTAAACAAGATATCAAAACTTCTAATCTTCAAAGCCAAAAAAAAAGGAGAAAGTAGAAACTTGAGGTTCAATTTAACATACAATTTGAAAAAATTACTAGGAAATAGACTAAAGATGAATTCAAAACCTAAAAAGTTAAAACTTTTTTCTTCTTTCAGTCAACTTTCGTTGCATTTTCCCTCAACCTATCACAAGAATAATGAGATCTCTGTCTATCCATAGACAGGAAAAACTTGTAAAACTTGAAGTACTAAACAAGAAATCGGAAACTTTTCTAACTAAAAAAACTTGAAGGTCCAATCTAGAATAAAATTGCAAAAATGATTAAAAAATAACTTAAATAAAATCACACAACCTAAAAAGGTGATCTTTTTTCTCCTCCTCTTGGACTTCTCCTCCATTTTTCTCGATCTATCAGAAGTAAAGTAAGATTGTAAGTAATTGCAAACATGTAAAAACAAAAAAAATTAAACAGAAAGGCATCAAAATGCCTCTTTGTTTTCTTCTTGTGGTTGAAAAAAAGAGAAAGAAAATCAATTGAAAAAAGAAAAGATAAGTCTGGTCATTGAAGTTTGAGGGAGATTAGGAGAAAGTGAGCAGTTGCCTAGAGTTTGAAGGAGAGTGAGATAGAAAGAGTGAGATCGGAATAAATGATGGCAGTGAGCATTAGTCATAGATTTTTTTTTTTAAAGGTTGGTCTAGTAGAATCGAAAGCAAACTCACGTGAATTGCATGTAAGAGGCGAACAAGGGACGATGAAGGATGACCAAAAGTTTGGAAATCCTTCTAGCCCCTTTTGTCTATATGTTAATAAGTATTAGTTAAAATTAACTATTGGATTAGGACACTTAAAATGGTACTTATCTACTGCCATAATCTCTCACAAATAAAAAATTACCTAAATAATTGCACTCTGAGGCTTCTTCTTAGGTGAAATATATCAAAATTCAACTTAAATCACCATTCTTACTCTCTCTCTCTCTCTCTCTCTTACCATCAAATCTACCCCACACTTCTCCATCCTTTTGTTGTTGAGTTCTCTTTCACAGTTCCTCTCATGCATCCATCTCTCTTCTCAATCAATTCTATCTGCAAAATTGATCTAGTGATAGTTTTAATTTTTTTTGTTTTTTTTAAGTTGATTTTTCTTTATATGAGAAATCCAAACTTCATGTAAATGTCTTATGTTATCAATATTGTCTTGATTTTGTGTGAAAGTATATATTTGTATATATTTGTACCTGATACGATATTGAGCTAGCAACGAAGTAAGTGGAATGCATTTGGATCAAGTCAAGTTGTTTTCTTTAGTTGTATAGGTTATGCCATTTGTTTTCATTCTTATGAGTCTCGTTAAGTTATTTCCAGCAGCTTTAGTTTGTCGTTAGTTAATGGAATAAATGGCTAAGATCATGTTGACCATAGTAAGCCATGGATAGCATTAGTAAGCCATGTTGGCCGAATTTTAAGAGTCCATGCTTAATAGTTAATGTTTAGTTAAGTGAGTTCTAGTTTGATTAGGAGCTGGGTCGTATAAAAGGCTATAAATAAGCTTTGGTCTTTACATTTTTAGTAGTGAACAAAAATTTTGAGAAAATTTTCAGAATTCTTTCTTGTGAGGAAGAGCTCTCTTGGCTTGTCAAAACCGTGCTTGAACATCTTAGAGTTAGCCTAAGATGTTTCGTCGACTTATCGATCAAGTATTCACCTTGATTGTGACGTCATTCTATCCAATTCTAATAATTCCTGAGCAGTCCAAGATTGATTATGAATTCCATCCACAAATGTTGATCGCGTATCGAAAATCGTATCAATACCCATTGGTAAAAAAATCAGTCACAAATCATTTTTTATTCCAAATCAGATATTAGTTAAAGATTATTGTATTCAGTGGTATGATTTGAGTAATTGTACATCATATGGTCCAAAATATATACTTATGGATAGATCCAAAACGGTAAAATAACAAACTAGTTGTAAGAGATGCTTATTGGGTTCCCTTGAAAATTTGCAAAATTCCTTTAAATTATGGAGTTTTATTTATTTCTACTTAGACTTTCCTATTGTAATTAGTTTTTAGATATACTGCATTTGTGTTCTTGGAAGTTTAATTTTTGAGTACTTAAATTTATATATATCACTTTGATTTTCATTATGACCTTATCTTGATTCTTATTTTGCATTGCATGATCTTTGCATTTTAGGTAAATTGGTTTATTGCGCCATATGATAGTATTTGCCACTAATATATGCTGCTTTAATATGTTTCAACTTAATGCTTATATTGAATAGTTTGTCCTAAGTTCTTTATGAGTAGTTGCAGGGTTAATATACATTGTGACGACCCCACCTCCCCCTAGGGCATACCCCGGGGTTTAGCGGACCGCTTGCCCAACTCTCGCCAGAACTCACTCATTCACTCCAAATGAAATAGTTCACAACCTCAAGCGTAAATGGAACAACAGTTCCCAAGTTTGGAACGTACATATACATTCATTTCGATCTCAAACATTCAAACATTCCCAAATATAACAAAAGATTTGAGTTCCAGATACATTCAACCCTAATCGAGCACTAGCGCGAGTGCAATCGTAAAAGTTCAAAACTAGACTATGCTAGTTTGTACCATTCTCACGCCCTAACTCGTTCCCCTTGTAAGGAGAACAAATTTAACGGAATAGGATGAGCTAAAATTCAGTGAGGTTCCAAATAGCAAATTGACCATTATTCAAAGTGCAAGTATCAAAATAGCAAAGTAGCGAGCATAACAAGTCAAGAAAATGAGTAATAACACTTCAAATAGCAAATATCAAAATGAGTGAGTGTAAAGTTTTTTTTTTCCAAAAATAAACAATAACACGACAAATAATAATCATTTCAAAGTATAAAGATACAGATGGCTCTCAGGAGTCAAATTCGTATTGCTTCACCAGAGCTTGATCAAGTAGTAGTTGACACTTCGTCAACTTTCGAGTAAAATAACCAATCCAGTAGTGCCCCACTTAACGCCAATTTCCATCCACCATTCAACCCCCTTACCGGGCCCGAACGTCAAAGTAAACATGTGTGGTAATACTCGAGTATACTGATTAGTCGAGGAAGTATCACTCCACTCGACAAAAAAAGAGACACATGGTTTGTTATCTAATTGACTAAACTCTTGCCGACTCTACTCGATTAACTAGCCAGTGGGGTATGGGTTCCCAAGTAGTCAACATAGTCGATGACCAATCGACTTAGTCAAGAGAAAAAGTACAGAGATGAGAATGAGAAGCACCTCCCACTCGGATCGAGTGTGGTACATGCTGTCGCTCAACACTTACAAGTCAAGCATAAGTACAAATACAAGTACAGGTCAATGCAAATTAAGTTACTTGTACAAGCATGAATGAGATATCAAGTGGTTAGTTGAGTTAGGTCAGGGGTGATAAAGTACACACTTGCTTGACCAAACCAAACAAATCTTATCCGATCACGTTGGTAAAGAATTTAAATCAAGTATCAAGTTCAATCATGTATTTGAAAGCACTCGCCAAAGATTTAGTACTTGTCAAAATCACGCTCAGGTACAACTCCTTGGTTGGAGTCCAAATATGCGGTAAAACATCATTTAAGAGTTTGACATCAACTAGGGTTCGAAACTTAACAGTTTCGCTTAAAGAAAATCAAGTAATCGAAACTCATTTAGGTAGTATTCATGCTCGCTCTTTTGGTATTGCTAAAGAAACAAATAAAACTTTGGAATTCGCGTTTGAATCTAAAAGACGAGAAAAACATATTTCGAGTGGTCGCTACCTTCACTTTTTCAAGGGTACGAGTTTCGGCAAAATTTTATATAGTTTTACGAAAGAAAACTTGAATACCCTAGACAATCCAAGTCCAATTCGATCTCAAATCATCGCTCAAGTCGTGAGTACATACGCCTAACTCTCGAGTGAAAATTTGGATAGCACGCCCTTTGTATTTAGCTATTTTCAGCCATTTATGGCTTCATTATTTTCCTTAATTAAGCCCAAATTCAACACATAAGTAATCCTAACATAATAGCTCTTCAATTAGGCTCAATATCATCCAAATACAAGTCAATTCTAACAATGAAACCACAAAGACCAAAACTAGAAACTAGTATTAAAGAAGAATGTCTAAGTGGTAGATTTGTCATCTTTTGATGTTTTGGTTACAACTGAAGCTACACTTATCAGATTGGGGTAAATTTTATAGCATTTCGAAGCTCAAACATAGACCTACATTTCCTATGAAGACATCAATACCTAGTTCTCGCATTTTCAGGGTCAAAAATTAAAATCTCAGAGAAAATAGAAAGCTACCTGTGAAACAGGACAATTGGGCAGTCAGGGGTATTTTAGTCATTTTACAAGATATAGTGCTGCGATTGAGATGAAGTTTTGTAGGTAGATATTTTACTCAATTCTCTAAAACTTTCATGTTTTGAGTAAGAACTGAATTGGCCTTTATCATGGACAAATATGCAGGTCAGATTGGTTTAAAAAACAAGGCAGAATCTCTATCAAATGCTGGAATTCAACTTTTACTCTAACAAAGTTACACTCAAGCCCAAAATCACTTCACAGGTTCCATTTCCAACCTCAATAACATCATTTACTAGTTAAACAACACTAACCAAAATTGAAAGATGCAAACCCTAGCTAAACATGCCACTACTCCATCAAAACTAAACAAGTAACCATAGCAAACCAAGAATATAAGCTTCTATCCCAAATTTAACAAGATTAAGCAAGAGAAAAGAAAAGTCAAGCCTTATACCTTCCAAAAGCTGCTTGGAATGAAAACCAAACCACTCTCTTCCAAAAATTTCACCACACCAAACTTTCCAAACACCAAAAGGTAAGTTTAATCGGTGTAGTTTTTGAGATTTCAACTCAACAAGGAAGAATTAAGGTTGGAGTTGAAGTTATTTTTCTCTCTCTTTCCCTCTCTTAGTTTCGGCCAACATGAAGCAAAAATGAAGGAAATTGAGCCAAAAAGAAAGATAAGAAGGTAAAAAATTTGTTTAATTTGTTTAGTCAAAATTTACTAAATTTCCAACAAGTGTCACACTTTGATTTGAAGTCAAATTTTTTCTTTTCTCTCCTGTTTTTTAGTCCAAAATTTTGACTGGTATGAGGAGATATTTAGAGCTTATTTTACTCAATTAATAACAAGAAAATTAAGGTAATAAAGTAGTGTTCAAGTGGTGCATTCAATCGATAGCAAATTGTGCACGTCGGTTCAAGCCTATTTTCCTTAACTCGCGCGTACTAGAGTTTTCACTTATGATTTATTAACTTATTATTAGCATTTCTAATCACACACTTTCTTTTATCTAAAACTCACTCTTAACCACCAAATTTAGTACACACCTCACTAAGCGATCACACTACCAAAATACACCAAAAACACACCAAAAACCCTAGTATGCACAAAAAACCTTAACTTGTGCCATTCCTTTAGAAAAATCATAACTTGAGTTATAAATGTCAAACATCCATACAACTTGGCAAGTTAAAAACTAGACTAAAAACACTGATAATCTTTAGAAGACATCTCAAAGAAATTCAACCCATAAGTTAGTCCAAATTGAGTCATAAGCTACTACAACATTCCTATGTTTACTTGTGCAGGGCAGAATTTTCAGTCAACTTTGCCAATTTTCTGAAATTTATAGAGATTGAATCAAATTTTGAATTTTTCACTGTAGGAAGCCCTATGAGTCTAGTTTAAACGCAACAAACGGAACTCAATTCCGACCTTCCTATGCGAAATTATAGCCAATTTTCAAAAGGTGCGCAAAGTCTTCTGCGAAAATTTCTAGATTTTCTAGCAACTTGAGATTATGAAACTGTTCTTAACAAAATTCACTCCTTTGACTCAAATTCAACCATTCAGACAACTAAGAATCTAAGGCAAGTAAGTTTAAATAAGAGTTATAAAGACAAGTAAAATTTCGGGGTCTCACATACATGAAACTTTGAAAAGTTTGATGCCTTTTTTATGGTTGATAGTTTTATTTTTAGGGTTAGATTGAATCATTTGAATGTTGATACATGTCAATTGGATAACTTGGAAGCATTTAATTTGCCCATTACATTGATGAAAGATACATAATATTGTAATAATCCAATATTTCGACATATAAGGTAATCCATCCAATTTATGTTTTAGTGTAGGACTTTTGTTTATTATTTAGTTATCATTTAGAAATATCTATGTTTATTTTTATCTAGGTGTTGGCAGTTCTTTATTTTTTAAAAAACAATTCCAAGAATGGCTAACATGATATGGATGTGGTAATTTAACATATCTCTTAGATCTAATCACATGTGTTATATCTTATTTATCATTCTATGTTTTTGTTCCACCGTTTAATTTTGCCCCTATATTTTGATTTGCTTCACAAATTTCTTTTTGGTACATTTCAATTAGTTGAATGCTTGCAAGTTACTATCTTAGTTGATTTCTTGGATTACTATCATATTTTATATTCTTGACTTTTGACTACACTTCATTTTGGAAGTTCTTGTATCTTTTAAACTCTCTACATTGTAATTCCTTTTCATGTGTGCATGGACCTTAACCCAAGTAATGGTCCAATTCGAGTTCCATTAGGCCCGGTTACACGTGCACGGGCCAAGCGCTTCAAGGAGTCTCTTCAAACTCTTGTGCTCAATGTTCAAAACCAACAAGGAGTCCATAGGAGCATTGAAAGCTTAGATGGTGATAATCAAGTTGTCTACACGATGATCCAAGCCCATGAAGAATTAAGTGGCCACGCATGTGGGAGGGTTGACTAGGCCTTTAGTTTTTAGTGTTAAATGTCGTTATTCACATTAGTTGAAGGTGTAATCTTGGCTCACTTGAAGCCAAGGGTGGCCGACCCCTTCCTCCTAGTAGTCCTTAGGGTTTTCTTAGTCCTTATCCTATAAGAAGGCTCACTTTGTACGGCTTAAGGGTTAGACACTTTTGATAATAAAATTCTGTTTGTGTTTCTCTCCAATTATTGAGAGATTCGAATCCTTTACTTACTTTGGCAAGAGTTCTTGAGCAATCTCGTGATTGTCCTTGATTGTTCATCCGACCTATCCACTTGAATATTCACCTCGTTTGGAGTCATCGTTCTACCACCTTCAATCAAGTCGTGTCTTCCGCCTTGGTTTTGGGTTCCGCAAACCAAACGTTGGACATCCTCGCTAGATCCTTCGGCAAACGTGCTACGTGTCTTGAAACGTGTTGATCGAGGAGCGTATTAGCTGGTTTCAGAACATAGGTTGAGGTATCTTTCGTTATATCCGTGTTTTCGTCGTTGTCTCGTCTAGGGTTTTGTGTTTCCGCTGCATTGTTCAAAAAAAATAATATAGAATCTGTCCGCACCTTTTCTTGTTCCTTGTTGCGTCAATTTCTGGTCGTTGTAGTTGTTCATCAAATTTCTGTCCGTTAGCGTCTCTTTGTTGCGCTAAAAATCTGTCCGCCACTTGTTCTTGGTATTGAGTCGTTAGTTGTCTCCAATTCTATCCGTAATCTTGTGCCTTGTGTCGTGTCAATCTGTCTCGTTAAGTTGGGTGTCGCTTGGGTAGCAAGAAAAGGGAACTTGGCGGTTGCTAGAATTTCTTAATCGCGTTAGGGTTTCTCGAGTTGCAATCTGCCAAGTTGTTCGCTGGTCATCCAAGTTGTTTTACTTGCTTTTCAAATCTGATTTTTGGTTAAAACTTGTTGGTGTTGTGAATCTTAAGGAGAACTTACAAGAATCTAGGGTTTCTTGAATTTCTTGAACACAATCTTGAGGTTCTTGATGTTCTTGGTAACTTGGAAGTTCTTGAGGGATTTTGATCGTGCTTGTGTGTTGTTGGCCGAACACAAATCTGGAAATTTACTCCATTCGGCCAAGTTGTGTTTGTGTTGTTTGTTAAGTTAAAAAAAAAGGGAAATGGCAAACAAGGAAAGGAGAGAGAATTCGGTGGGGCAAGAAAAAAAATTAAACAAGAGGGCAAGTTCGAAACTTTTATTGCCAAAACAGTCTCCATTAAATCTTGTTGCCAAGCCGAAAAGAGAAAAAAAAAATAAATCATAACAAAGGAAAAAGACTTAGAAGTTTTGATCCACCACTTCTTGGAATTCTTGAATATCTTACTTCTTGGGAACTTGCTTCATCCTTCGAGTGTACAACTTCTTGTACTCTTTAGCGGTGGTGAAGGACTTCCTTGGAGTTGGTGTGTATTTCTTGGGAACATCTTGGGTAACCCGTTGGGGGGGGAGCTCGAGGAGGATTATTTGCATAACTTGTTTGAGCCTCTATTGCCTTGAAACCAAAGAAACCGAACTGCCTTGCTACTTGGGAAAAATAGAAGGGTCCGAAACTAATTTGTGTGTAAGAGTGCGGCTGTGTGGGGGAGTTTTATAAGTGATCAGCAAACTTTAGTAAGGGTATTGTGGGAAGGAACGAAATCTGGTTGGGAAATCCTATTGGGAATCGAATTTGGGAAGTTTCAAAAAAAGTTGTGTCAAGAAGAAAAAGTTTTCTAAAAGGTTTCCAACACTAACTTGTTTCCAAAATCACTTAGGAAACTAAGTTGACAACTTGGGCAATTCTTTTGTTCCCACTTGGATACACTCCTACATTTTAGGAAACTAGGGTTTTACTTGATTCTTTGTTCACACTAGCGCACTTTCCATTTCTATCCGCCACTTGAAAGCTTCCAAAAACCGTGCATTCTTGTTCCATTTTGCACTCCATTTGTGTCTTGTTTCCTTGATTACTCTTGTGAAAAAGTTTGGTGACAATTGTTGGATCTTTGTAGCATTTCTCAACTACCCAATCCGACAGGTAAAGGAATTTGGTAAGATCATTAAAGTGTTTGAGTGAAAATACGAGGGTGAGAGAAACACTAAGGGAGTGAAGTAAGGTTATATTTGTTCTATTTCCTTGTTCACTAACGTTTTGCAGGATAAGTCAAGGGACATGGAGCAAACTCATCCAACCACCGATTATTCATTTATGTTCACCGTCATGAAAAACGAGCTTAAGTGGATTAGTGAGCAACAAATGGAGGAGATGCATAACCGCTTTGACAAGCTCTCAAAGAGCTTCACAAGAGGCTCTCGTTCTAGATCTCGCAACCGAAGTAACCATGGCACCAAAGGAGCAAACTATGAGGAGTGCTCGGCTAGTGAAGATGAGGAACGAGTCAAGAGGCCTAAACAAGACATGTCTAGGAACGAGTTCAAGGAATTTAAAATTCAAGTTCCTACGTTTCAAGACAAAAGTGACCCTGGGACTTATTTAGAATGGGAAGGCCGTATTGAAATGGTCTTCAATTGCTACAAGTATAGCGAGGAACAAAAAGTGAAGGTTGCCACTGTTGAGTTCACTGACTACGCACTAGTTTGGTGGGACCAAGTAAGGACTAATAGAAGGAGAATGGGAGAACCCCGAGTCCGGATTTGGCGAGAACTCAAGGCATTAATGCGCAAGAGATTTGTTCCAAACTACTACAACCGTGATCTCCATTCAAAGCTACAAACCCTCACTCAAGGCAACATGAGTGTGGAGGAATACTATAAGGAGATCGAGATGGCCATGATTAGAGGTGGCAATTCCTGACATGACCCGAAAATACGACACGAACCTAATATGAAATTAATGGGTTTGGGTTGAGATTTCGGGAGTCCGGGTCAGAATCGAGTCGAATCCGATGAACCCGAAAAGAAAACAGGTCAATTTCGGATCAACCCGTGGTGAACTGATATGACCCGATGTGACCCGTTTACGAATTAAAACTAATTTAATAAACATAAAAATTATTTTATCTAACTAAACTAAATCATTCTTTTTTTTCCAAAGGCATTAATTACTTAATCCTAAATGAATTTATTTAACTTATGTGAAGTTAAAATTAATATATTTGGACAAATAATATATTATGTTATTTTTTACTTTTATGCTGTTTTAATTTATTTTATATTTGATTTGGGATAAAACACTTTTACGGTGTTTAATTTATTTTAGATTTGGTTTGAAATTATTTATTTAAATTTTTATTACTTGATGATGTAATTAATTTTATGAAAAAAATGATTTTATTAGAAATTACAGTGATAAGTTAATAAATTAAAATTAAGTTTCGGGTCATTTTGGGTCGACCCGCCAACCCACCAACCCGAAATTTTCGGGTTTGTGTCAAGTACCCTGACCCGTTTCGGGTTGGCGGGTCGGGTTCGGGTCAGCAGGTTCTTTGTTGTACTTAAGTCTCAACCCGAACCCGACCCGATTGCCACCCCTAGCCATGATGAGGGCGAACATTCAAGAAAATAGTGAGGCTACCATGGCAAGGTTCCTTAGAGGTCTCAACCCTGACCTTCAAGAAGCCTTGGAACTCCAACATTACTTGGACATGCATGATCTTCTTGAACTAGCCATCAAGATCGAGAGGGGAAAGAAATTGAGGCGAAGGGCCCGTACCTTCCAAACTTCCAACTCAACTTCATGGAGGGGAAACCAACCACGGAGGACAACCCACGAAGCTGAAAATTTGGCTACACCCATCTCTTTCAGCCGAATTCAAGGTAGTGTTCCTAACCAAAATTTCCAATTTACCCCTAACAAACTAGTTGATGCATCCAAATTCACTTCTAAGACTCCTCACAAAACTCCTAAACCTAGGAGTAGAGATATCAAATGCTTCAAGTGCCAAGGGTTTGGACATATCCAGTCTCAATGTCCAAATCAAAAGGTCATATTAGTCACCCACAATGGAAAAATTGTGTCTGATAACGACGATTGTGAGAATATGCCTGGATTGATCAAGGGCGATTGCTTAGAGGATGACTCGGCTGAGGAAGAATGCTCTCCCACTCAAGAGAAAATCGGTTGTTTGGTAGCATGACGCGTGCTAACCACCCGGGTCAAGGAAGACTAGCAATTGCAGAGGAAAAACTTATTTTACACCCGATGTAAAGTAAGTGATAGGGTGTGTAGTCTCATCATTGATGATGGGAGTTGCACCAATGTGGCAAGCTTACTAATGGTTGAAACCTTGGGTCTTCCTACAACTAGACATCCACACCCATACCGCCTCCAATGGCTAAGTGAAGAAGGAGAGGTACGTGTCTACAAATAGATACGTGTTCCTTTTTCAATTGACAACTACATTGATAAAGTTGTGTATGATATTATTCTTATGCATGCGATACATGTCATCTTAGGAAGATTTTGGTAATTCGATAAACATGTCACATTTGATGGTAGAACCAATAAGTACACTCTATTGCACAATGGTAAACACATGGTCCTAACACCCCTCACACCTGCATAAGTATATGAGGACCAATTGAAATTGCAAAGAGTATGATTTGGACCGCCAAAAGAGGAAATACAAGGCGACCGACCCTTAAAAATGCTCCACTTCTACAAGTGAGCAATCGACCAAGGGTCAAGTGAGCACATCTAGTGTCACACATGATCATGCATTAATTAAATCCAATACTAGAAAGCAAAACATGATAATCAAGGCTAAGGATGTGTGAAATCTTGTGAATGCTGATCAGCCTGTATTACTCATGATTTGTAAGCATGTGCTCCTAAATGTTGATGAACTCGATAAGGCATTATCTTTGATTGTAGTTGCTCTTTTGCAGGAATTCGAGGACGTGTTCCCTGATAAGATCCCAGATGGTTTACCACCAATTCGAAGGATCAAGCACTAGATGACTTGATTCCTGGAGCACTACTACCTAACAAACCTGCTTATCGCATGGGTCCTGAGGAAACTAAGGAGCTCCAAAGGCAAGTTGATGACTTACTAGGTAAGGGTTGGGTAAAGAAAAGTTTGAGTCCGTGTGCTGTGCCTGTGATATTTGTTCCTAAAAAGGATGGTACTTGGCATATGTGCACTAACGGTAGAGCTGTTAATGCCATAACTGTTAAATACCGTCATCCAATACCTAGATTAGATGATATGCTTGATGAACTTGATAGTGCGGTGATTTTCACTAAAATTGATTTAAGAAATGGTTATCATCAAATTAGGATGAAAGAGGGAGACGAGTGAAAAACAGTTTTTAAAACAAAACATGGATTTTATGAGTGGCTAGTCATGCCTGTTGGGTTGACTAACGCCCCTAATACTTTCATGAGGTTAATGAACCATGTTTTAAGACAATTCATTGGAAAATTTGTCATTGTTTACTTTGATGATATCTTGATATATAGTCGAAATTAACATGAACACATGGTGTGAGGACTCGCAAAAACTATTATTTTATGCCTAATTTATGGCTTAATAAATTATTTAATTGGGTTTTATTTCCAAGGAATATTTTCTAGTCTTGTTAGACCTATATAAGTGGTAGTATATCTTCGTTATATTTTTAAAATGATTCGTTTCGAAAATTAATTTCCTAGAGCGCGTTTAGTAAAAATAGTGAATAGTACTTGGAGATTTTATCCGCGTTTAAGCACGATAAGCTTGGAATATTGGAGACTTGTACTATGGTCCTAAAATAGGTAATCTTATGAATAAATACTCAAGTGATAGTTAGTAGTGCAATCGTTATAGGAATTTTTCGAAAGTTCTGCGTATAGCGGTAAAATTTGACGGTACGCGTTTTCACACGCGCGACTTCAATTGAAGGACTTTAGACCCTTATTTCGGGACAATTAAGAGTGAATAATGTTTATATTAACATGAGTGCATTAGAGGTTTAGTGCACTAGTGAACCAAACGCGCGAGAAAATCGAGCCTAAAAACGTGCCAAACGAGCCTTACAAGAGTTGACTTTGGAGCAATTTTTCACCACACATTTAATCTTCTTGGAGAAGCTAACTTAGATCAAACACACTCTCTCTTCTCTCTCCTCACAGCCGGCCAAGCTCTCCCTTCTCTCTAACTCATTTGCAACAAAAAATTCTGCACACTAACCTCACTCAAAACCACCCCAAATCACCTCCAAATCACACCAAACTTGGAGACCACTTAGCAAATCTCTTGGAGGTTGGATTTAGCTAACAAAAGGCTGCATCTTCACGGTTTCTTGGAGCTTCAAGAGGGCCGAAATTTTCTGGTCTTGCACACCCAAGGAAGAGGTAATGATCAACCCATGAATTCTTGTCTTTTGGAGGTTATATAGCAAGATTAAGCTCATGCATGCACTTAGTTACTTGATTATGGTGTAAAAATGTGATTGTGGGCTCTTGGAATTCACACACTTGGGTTGTTGTTGCTGATGTGATGATTGATGGTGATTATATTGTTGGTTTAGTGATTATAATGATGCATTAGTGATGGGTAATTAGTGGAAACTTCTTTGGGTGTAAGAGGCTAAAACTTCCGATTTTGCCCCTGCTATGTTCGGCCATTTCCAGGCCAAATTTTAATGGTTTAATGGCTTGAATTGGATGTTTATAGGATGTATTAGATGTGTGAAAAATTTCATTGGAAAATATTGGGGTTTGATGGAGCAAATGAATTTTTGTTCGAAACCAGCAAATCTGGAAACTGACTCGCGTATGTCTCTGACCAGCAGTAGTGTTTTGGCTATAACTCTGTCCTCGGATGTCGAAATCATGTGCCGTCGGTGGCGTTTGAAACTAGACATTCCTAGCTTTAATTTGGTATATAATGCACGTTCTGATTCCTTGTGACCAAGTCGAACCAAATGTTTTAAGTTCGCTGTCCTGTCACTCTGTTCATCTGGAATGAAGTGTTCAGGCAGCAACTTGATGCCCGAATTTGAACCAGATGGGAGCCAAATTTGGAAACGATTTCTTCTGTGATATTTTAACTCTATGAATGTATTTTCCAACGGCGTAAGCCATGCTCGATTTCGAGCTATATTGACTGAGTTGTGACTGAAACAAGTGGACTGCTCTGTTTTGGAAAAACCCTAATGTTGGACTGGTTTGGAACCAAATCTTGGAATGAACTTGTTAGTTGATGTTTTGATATTAAACACTTACCAAAGATATTATGGGTGTATCTTAGACCCTTATTTCACAAATGAACCATGGTTGGATAACTTTCTTGGTTAGACGATTGCAAATTGGGAAATGCAAGTCAAAGGCAGTTTGCCTTAGGATTTTTCTTGAACTTTGGTGGGCTAATTAACTACCTTGCCGAAGGTATTTTTTCCCGAAATTCGATAGAGAGATACCTTCCATATAGTATTGAAACACTGCCAATTTTGGTGCCAATTCAAGTTCGTTTCAATACCTAAATAAAATTCTAAAGTTGGGGGTTCAAATCTGGAAATTCTTCTCCAGTCTTGAATTTGCTCAACTTCGGGCTACCGTATCTCGGTGCTCGAAACTCCGATTCTTGATCCGCTTGTTTTTTTCATACACTTCACTTGCAACACTAATTGAGCTGAAAATTTCAGAGGCCGGTTTGCAACGTGCGAATCGTGCCGAATTTTCAAAGTTGGCCGAAATCCAACTCAATTCTGCCTTGTAAACTGAAGCTGCGTCTTCAAACCCATTTTTGATCACTTTCCGCCTCGATTCATGGAAAAGTGTCTTCTAGGAACTTATAGTACTCTCTAAGAGGTTTCTAACGGTAAAGTTTTCCAATTTTCGACTTATACCGAACGAGTTACGATTTTTCAAAGATTTATCATAAAACTGGAAAATTTTCCAATTCCAAGAAAATAGAGTTTTTCAAAAAACTCTTTATTCTTTTTATATTCTTAAACGTTTTGCTTACGATTTTCATGATAAAAACTCAAATAATATTATACCTAATAAAAGGCAAGTTGAACCTCGATTTACGTGTAATTGAGGTTCCTTTTTGCAAAATAATTCTTAGATTGTACTAGTGTACAATCTTTCTTGATAAGTGGGTTAATTGTGTGATTATCCACTATTAAATTGCCAGGCACACAAGGAGACCTTCAAGAGGATCTCACCGTGGACACTTGAACTTCCGGAAAATAATTCTTGTTGAATTGCTCGGTGAGTGTCAAGTGTATGAATTTGATACTTGCTTACTGTGATACTTGTTGGGAGTTTTAAAATAAGGGCGGGTGCGTACTTTATCGCACTCGTTCTAATTTCAAATGAATGAATGAATGAATGAATGAAATGTATTGAATGAATGAATGAAATGCAATGTCATGTCATGAATGCTTGTGTCGTTGGAGTGAATCTCCTCGACTACCAAATGAATGGGGGACGCCCAAACTCATAGGCCGTCCTTAGACTCGAGCCAGCAATGGGCTTGGTCGGGAACTTGGGCGAGCCATGAGATTATAAGCTCGACCTAATAAGAGGTCTTGCTTGGCATACTTGTAGAGTATCGCCCAATAATAGACTTGTGGGCCCTTGAGGTGTACGGTGGACGGAGGGAAGTAAGTGGTGATCTACGGAAATGGAAATACCGACTCGGTTGACAGGAGGGTCAATGCGGGAAGGTATACGAATGACAACGGCAGAACAAGTGGAACTTAGCTCCTGAGAGCTACTATATCATTGAATTGTTTCTGATTACTTTTCCTGTTTGAATAATTGATTATTGAAAAGACGTGATTTTATTTATTAAAGTTGGGATTGTTATTTGATTACGTGCTTGCATGTGTGTTCTTGGCCTCACGAGCGTTAGCTCACCCTATAGTTTTGTTTTCCTTAACAGGACCGACTCTTGGAGAATTATGGAGAAACCATCCGTGGTAATTTTGTTAAGACTCCTGTTATATATTTTGACTAGGCCCTGGTTTGGGTTGTACTTTTGGAAATTGTAAACTTGAAAAGTTTGGGCCCTGATGTGTACTTTGAATTTAAGTCGTTTCATGATTACCCGATGTACTGGTAATACATTAAGTGACTTATTAAGCTTGAACGCTTCCGCATTATTGTATTCATGTTGCTCTCATCGAAGTGCTTAGTTCGGTTTGAATTTGGATGGAATTGCTTGAGTCCTGGCGTGAGCTGGGCAGGCGTCCGCGGATACCCTTTTGGTCCGCCTTAGGGAGATGTGGGGCGTCACAGTTGGTATCAGAGCCATATGCCGACAGTTGGGACTTTACGTCCTTCGTCTGGAAAAGCCCCGAGCCTCTCGTTCGTGAAGAGTCACGAAGCGAAACTCTCCGTAGGGGATGCCCGCGTGCGGGTGGCAAGCTGATAGGTACCCCGTGATGTGACCCTGAGAACTGTCACAGTTGGTATCAGAGCTTAGGCTTCAGATCTCTGTAGCGTATCGTAGGCTCAAAGTTTAGGATGCCTGACTGTGGGATTAATTTGGATATTATGTGACAAGGATCTATTGTATCTTAGGGGTTAAAGAAATTTATTATTTGGGAGTTCTTATTTGGGACTTGCAGAAGAAACTGAGGAATTAGGTGATGTTATATTGAAGGAAGATATGGGATGAGAGATTTGTAGTGAAAGATTGGATGAATTTGAATTATCATTATATTTGTAAGTGTGGAAAGAATTGAGATAATTATTAGTACTGGCTATGGAGGGTAAGAGACCGAGATTTGATAGTCAAACTCCATGTGTGATGATTTTGAACCAAGATAAAAGTACAAAGGAATAAATTGTATTTTTCGCCCACATATCTTCTAAAGATATTCTGCTTTGAAAATTTAAAGAAAAACTAGGATGTACTAGTTTTATTTGTAAGCGATGAGTGGAAGTAAGATATATGTGCTTTAAATATGTGTAATTTTCCGATTTTGGTAAAAGGGTGAGTTTTACTTGAATTTCACATTTGAAAATTTGTGAATAACTAATGAGTTGTTGAACTTTGTATATGATGGGTTAATACAAGATTAACATTTTCTAAACTAAGTTTTTCCCCTTGATTGTATATTGGTGTAATCTCACACTTGAATTTGTCCATGCTTTACACGAAGAAAAATATATCTATATATCCTGAGTTTTCGAAAGAATGGCAAGCTTATGTTTAATAATGTGAATCCTGAACTTGATAAGATTTTTGATTACTTGAAATACTCTCCTTATGTTTTAAAATTCTTGACTTTCAAGAAGAGTGAGCCAATTTTAAATGTACGGACTGAGGCAACTTTGAGATATAGAGAGCAACTGCATTCAAGAGTACAAGTTAGTGTGAGTTGATTTGGTTTCCATTTGACACATAAGGTAGTAAGTTGTACTTATTCTTGGGTTTGAACTTGGAGCTTGAAACTTTAATTACAAAACCCTAAGACTGGTTATTTTGGAGATGATGGTGTTCCGACTGGTGGCTGGTTATTAAAGATTTTGAACTTCGAATGGATAATCTTGGTTTTAGCTTGCGTTATGGCTTT
This sequence comes from Coffea arabica, assembly GCF_036785885.1. Lineage (NCBI taxonomy): Eukaryota > Viridiplantae > Streptophyta > Magnoliopsida > Gentianales > Rubiaceae > Coffea > Coffea arabica. The sequence continues at coordinate 52,332,847 of NC_092320.1, read as the reverse complement.
ATTGGATCTAATTTCGTAAAGGCGTGTGATCTGATTGAAATTAGTGATGTCTGGACCCCTTTGGTTTAACTATGGACTTAGAAAGGGGTAGTGCACGCTGTGAGGCCTTTTGTATCCTGCTTGTATGTACTTCTATATTTTTGTGGCACTTAATTGCCTATGTGCAATATTGGACATATTGGTCTTGTTTTGTAACTTCTAACCGTGCTATAACTTTTGATACATGTAATGAATCATGACCTGATTTTAAATGTTTTTGCAACTTGTATACGCAATGTGCTCTTTATGCTTAGTTATGCCTTTTCCTGTGCTTATAGACTTTTCTTAAGTAGGGTAGCAGGAACGAGAAAAGGGGACCGTGACCGAGGGCTTAGACAACCCTGTACCTGTGAGACAAATTGATAGACAGTTTCATATAATTTAATAGGTCCCTAGTACTAAATATGAATCGAACATAAACCCGAAGATCCGATCTACTAGTGTATAATGGATTAACCTAGCCGGAAACTTAGTGAGATTTTCTTGTGCGCAACATATGTTAGGATTGGTTCTGTGCCAATATTTCAATCTTAGGAAGTTTGAACTCCGAAAGTATTGCAGTGGGTTGGTAAGAGAACTCGAACTGCCTGAAACCGATTAGACTGAGCTTACTTGAGACTTGAACCTGTTTAGGCTAGTGTGCTCTTGCGTATCCTCAATGGACCTAATTTGACTGAATATATGGAATGTGGACTTGAATTTTGTGACTGTTTAAGAATGTGAATTGCTGGACAGAGGTTAGGCCAGTGTGTTCTTACTCGTACTCATGACCCTTGAATTTGAACTTGAACTTGCACTTGAACTTGAACTTATACTTTTGTTCATACTCATGCACCATGAACCTGAAGTATTTGGTTCCGCTTTGACCCTACTCTTGAACTTATTCGTACTGGTGTGGTTGTAGACCGGCAACTACTCTTCTGTAGCGGTTGAACTGAACCTCTCTGGTGGGGCATTGCTTGTTGTGTTGTCCAGCACCCCCAGGGATGAACTTTTGATTTGAAACTTCGCTATATCCTGAATTTCTTCCAAATGTCTGGGACTCTACGTCCGACTTCAAGCCTTTTGCCTGTTTTATCTGATTACGCGATTAATTCCCTATTGGACCATGACTATTTGATAGGTTGGATTGGTGTGATATGTAATACTTGAACCTGATAAGTGATTGTTATATAAGCCATGCTCTACTGGATGTAAGGGGTAAGTTAGCCTCGTCTGCACTTATTTCGGGAATTTGGGCTAGAAAATTGTTAAATAAGGGAGCTCAAGGGTATTTGGCTTTTCTTATTAATACCCCTAGCGATAAGGTGAATCTGGAGGACACACCGGTAGTGAAAGAATTTTCTGATGTTTTTCCTGAAGAATTGGAGTCTCTATCCCCGGAACGGGAAATAGCTTTTAAAATTGATTTAGCTCCGGGAACAGCACCTATATCAAGGACACCATACAGGATGGCCCAGCTGAATTGAAGGAGTTGAAAATTATAATTACAGGATTTGTTGGAACGAGGTTTTATACGGGAGAGTGATTCCCCGTGGGGAGCCCCAGTTTCGTTTGTAAAGAAGAAGGATGGGAGTTTGAGGATATGTATAGATTATCGAGGTTTAAATGATGTTACGGTTAAGAATAAATACCCACTACCCCACATCGATGAACTGTTTGATCAATTGCAAGGGGCGGTAGTGTTTTCAAAGTTGGATCTAAGGCAAGGTTACTATCAATTGAGGATTTTGGAGAAGGACATACCTAAGACTGCTTTTAACTCGAGGTATGGGCACTTCGAGTTTGCAGTAATGCCTTTTGGGTTAATCAATGCACCTGCCGCTTTCATGGATTTAATGCATAGGGTTTTTAAGCCTTACTTGGATCAATTCGTGGTGATCTTCATTGATGACATTTTGGTGTATTCTAAGAATGTGAAAGATCATGAGAAACATTTGAGAATTGCTTTACAAATCTTGAGGGAACATCAGTTATATGCTAAGTTTAGCAAGTGTGAATTCTGGCTGAAAGAAGTGACTTTCCTAGGGCATATAATTTCTAAGGATGGGATTAAAGTGGATCCAGCTAAAGTGGAAGCTGTTTCGAAATGGAAACGACCGGAAAACCCAACGGAAGTTCGGAGTTTTATAGGATTGGCAGGATATTACCGGAGATTCATCCAGGATTTTTCGAAAATTGCTGGACCTATGACTGAGTTGACCAAGAAAAATGGAAAGTTTATTTGGAGTTCTAAGTGTGAAGGAAGTTTTCAGGAGTTGAAAAGGCGGTTGACTAGAGCGCCTGTTCTAGCTCTACCAAATGGACATGATAGTTTTGTGGTTTACACAGATGCATCTAAGGAAGGTTTGGGATGTGTTTTGATGCAAAATGATAAAATGATAGCTTATGCCTCTAGAAAATTGAAGCCGCATGAGGGAAATTATCCGACCCATGATTTGGAATTAGCGGCTGTGGTCTTTGCTTTGATGAAATGGAGACACTATTTATACGGAGTGACATTTGAGGTTTTTACAGATCACAAAAGCCTTAAGTACTTATTTTCTCAGAAGGAGCTGAATTTGAGGCAACGTAGATGGATGGAATTTCTGGAAGATTATGACTGCATTATTAAGTACCATCCTGGGAAGGCCAATGTAGTGGCCGATGCTTTGAGCCGTCAGGTACAAATGGCTGGATTGATGGTTAAGGAATTTCGATTGTTGGGATGAAGTAGGTGAACGGAAAATCTTAGACACGATTACTGTATCTTGGATTGAGGAGGCTAATGAAAAGGGTGAAATTGGTACGGCAAAGAATTCAAACCGCTCAGAGTAGACAAAAAAAAAAGTTATGCCGACAATCGGAGGAAGGATTTGGAGTTCACTGTTGGAGATATGGTATTTCTCAAGATTACGCCTTTAAAAGCAAGTTTGATGTCCGGAAAAGGGAAGAAACTACAACCAAGGTTTGTAGGGCCTTATAAGATTATTCAGCGAGTTGGGAATGTAGCCTATAAGCTGGAATTACCACCGAGTTTATCTCGTATCCATAACGTGTTTCATGTGTCCATGCTTAAGAAGTATCATCCAGACCCCTCTCATGTTTTACAACCGGAGAATATTAAGATCGATGAAACCCTAACCTATGAGGAGAGACCGGTAAAACTTCTGGATCGAAAGGTGAAGGAATTGAGAAACAAGCAGATACCACTAGTGAAAGTTTTATGGAAGAACCATGGAGTAGAAGAAGCAACATGGGAAGTTGAAGAGACAATCAGAGATAAGTACCCAGACTTGTTCATCAACCAAGGTAAATTTCGAGGACGAAATTTTCTTAAGGGGGAGAGGATGTGAGGACTCGCAAAAACTATTATTTTATGCCTAATTTATGGCTTAATAAATTATTTAATTGGGTTTTATTTCCAAGGAATATTTTCTAGTCTTGTTAGACCTATATAAGTGGTAGTATATCTTCGTTATATTTTTAAAATGATTCGTTTCGAAAATTAATTTCCTAGAGCGCGTTTAGTAAAAATAGTGAATAGTACTTGGAGATTTTATCCGCGTTTAAGCACGATAAGCTTGGAATATTGGAGACTTGTACTATGGTCCTAAAATAGGTAATCTTATGAATAAATACTCAAGTGATAGTTAGTAGTGCAATCGTTATAGGAATTTTTCGAAAGTTCTGCGTATAGCGGTAAAATTTGACGGTACGCGTTTTCACACGCGCGACTTCAATTGAAGGACTTTAGACCCTTATTTCGGGACAATTAAGAGTGAATAATGTTTATATTAACATGAGTGCATTAGAGGTTTAGTGCACTAGTGAACCAAACGCGCGAGAAAATCGAGCCTAAAAACGTGCCAAACGAGCCTTACAAGAGTTGACTTTGGAGCAATTTTTCACCACACATTTAATCTTCTTGGAGAAGCTAACTTAGATCAAACACACTCTCTCTTCTCTCTCCTCACAGCCGGCCAAGCTCTCCCTTCTCTCTAACTCATTTGCAACAAAAAATTCTGCACACTAACCTCACTCAAAACCACCCCAAATCACCTCCAAATCACACCAAACTTGGAGACCACTTAGCAAATCTCTTGGAGGTTGGATTTAGCTAACAAAAGGCTGCATCTTCACGGTTTCTTGGAGCTTCAAGAGGGCCGAAATTTTCTGGTCTTGCACACCCAAGGAAGAGGTAATGATCAACCCATGAATTCTTGTCTTTTGGAGGTTATATAGCAAGATTAAGCTCATGCATGCACTTAGTTACTTGATTATGGTGTAAAAATGTGATTGTGGGCTCTTGGAATTCCCACACTTGGGTTGTTGTTGCTGATGTGATGATTGATGGTGATTATATTGTTGGTTTAGTGATTATAATGATGCATTAGTGATGGGTAATTAGTGGAAACTTCTTTGGGTGTAAGAGGCTAAAACTTCCGATTTTGCCCCTGCTATGTTCGGCCATTTCCAGGCCAAATTTTAATGGTTTAATGGCTTGAATTGGATGTTTATAGGATGTATTAGATGTGTGAAAAATTTCATTGGAAAATATTGGGGTTTGATGGAGCAAATGAATTTTTGTTCGAAACCAGCAAATCTGGAAACTGACTCGCGTATGTCTCTGACCAGCAGTAGTGTTTTGGCTATAACTCTGTCCTCGGATGTCGAAATCATGTGCCGTCGGTGGCGTTTGAAACTAGACATTCCTAGCTTTAATTTGGTATATAATGCACGTTCTGATTCCTTGTGACCAAGTCGAACCAAATGTTTTAAGTTCGCTGTCCTGTCACTCTGTTCATCTGGAATGAAGTGTTCAGGCAGCAACTTGATGCCCGAATTTGAACCAGATGGGAGCCAAATTTGGAAACGATTTCTTCTGTGATATTTTAACTCTATGAATGTATTTTCCAACGGCGTAAGCCATGCTCGATTTCGAGCTATATTGACTGAGTTGTGACTGAAACAAGTGGACTGCTCTGTTTTGGAAAAACCCTAATGTTGGACTGGTTTGGAACCAAATCTTGGAATGAACTTGTTAGTTGATGTTTTGATATTAAACACTTACCAAAGATATTATGGGTGTATCTTAGACCCTTATTTCACAAATGAACCATGGTTGGATAACTTTCTTGGTTAGACGATTGCAAATTGGGAAATGCAAGTCAAAGGCAGTTTGCCTTAGGATTTTTCTTGAACTTTGGTGGGCTAATTAACTACCTTGCCGAAGGTATTTTTCCCCGAAATTCGATAGAGAGATACCTTCCATATAGTATTGAAACACTGCCAATTTTGGTGCCAATTCAAGTTCGTTTCGATACCTAAATAAAATTCTAAAGTTGGGGGTTCAAATCTGGAAATTCTTCTCCAGTCTTGAATTTGCTCAACTTCGGGCTACCGTATCTCGGTGCTCGAAACTCCGATTCTTGATCCGCTTGTTTTTTTCATACACTTCACTTGCAACACTAATTGAGCTGAAAATTTCAGAGGCCGGTTTGCAACGTGCGAATCGTGCCGAATTTTCAAAGTTGGCCGAAATCCAACTCAATTCTGCCTTGTAAACTGAAGCTGCGTCTTCAAACCCATTTTTGATCACTTTCCGCCTCGATTCATGGAAAAGTGTCTTCTAGGAACTTATAGTACTCTCTAAGAGGTTTCTAACGGTATAAAGTTTTCCAATTTTCGACTTATACCGAGCGAGTTACGATTTTTCAAAGATTTATCATAAAACTGGAAAATTTTCCAATTCCAAGAAAATAGAGTTTTTCAAAAAACTCTTTATTCTTTTTATATTCTTAAACGTTTTGCTTACGATTTTCATGATAAAAACTCAAATAATATTATACCTAATAAAAGGCAAGTTGAACCTCGATTTACGTGTAATTGAGGTTCCTTTTTACAAAATAATTCTTAGATTGTACTAGTGTACAATCTTTCTTGATAAGTGGGTTAATTGTGTGATTATCCACTATTAAATTGCCAGGCACACAAGGAGACCTTCAAGAGGATCTCACCGTGGACACTTGAACTTCCGGAAAATAATTCTTGTTGAATTGCTCGGTGAGTGTCAAGTGTATGAATTTGATACTTGCTTACTGTGATACTTGTTGGGAGTTTTAAAATAAGGGCGGGTGCGTACTTTATCGCACTCGTTCTAATTTCAAATGAATGAATGAATGAATGAATGAAATGTATTGAATGAATGAATGAAATGCAATGTCATGTCATGAATGCTTGTGTCGTTGGAGTGAATCTCCTCGACTACCAAATGAATGGGGGACGCCCAAACTCATAGGCCGTCCTTAGACTCGAGCCAGCAATGGGCTTGGTCGGGAACTTGGGCGAGCCATGAGATTATAAGCTCGACCTAATAAGAGGTCTTGCTTGGCATACTTGTAGAGTATCGCCCAATAATAGACTTGTGGGCCCTTGAGGTGTACGGTGGACGGAGGGAAGTAAGTGGTGATCTACGGAAATGGAAATACCGACCCGGTTGACAGGAGGGTCAATGCGGGAAGGTATACGAATGACAACGGCAGAACAAGTGGAACTTAGCTCCTGAGAGCTACTATATCCTTGAATTGTTTCTGATTACTTTTCCTGTTTGAATAATTGATTATTGAAAAGACGTGATTTTATTTATTAAAGTTGGGATTGTTATTTGATTACGTGCTTGCATGTGTGTTCTTGGCCTCACGAGCGTTAGCTCACCCTATAGTTTTGTTTTCCTTAACAGGACCGACTCTTGGAGAATTATGGAGACACCATCCGTGGTAATTTTGTTAAGACTCCTGTTATATATTTTGACTAGGCCCTGGTTTGGGTTGTACTTTTGGAAATTGTAAACTTGAAAAGTTTGGGCCCTGATGTGTACTTTGAATTTAAGTCGTTTCATGATTACCCGATGTACTGGTAATACATTAAGTGACTTATTAAGCTTGAACGCTTCCGCATTATTGTATTCATGTTGCTCTCATCGAAGTGCTTAGTTCGGTTTGAATTTGGATGGAATTGCTTGAGTCCTGGCGTGAGCTGGGCAGGCGTCCGCGGATACCCTTTTGGTCCGCCTTAGGGAGATGTGGGGCGTCACACATGGAGCATTTGAGATTGGTTCTCGATACACTTCAAAAGGCGTGCCTATATGCCAACCTTAAGATGTGCACTTTTTGTACAATGAACTTGTATTCTTAGGCTATGTTATGAGTTCATAGGACATCAAAGTAGACGAATCCAAGATTGAACCTATCAAGCAATAGCCCACACCAAAATCCGTCTCTGAGGTGCGAAGTTTTCATGGATTGGTGGGCTTCTATCGGCGTTTTGTCAAAGACTTCAGCACCATTGCTGCTCCATTGACCGCCGTGACGAAAAAAAATGATAAATTTCATTAGGGAGAAACCCAAGAACAAGCATTTCTTTTCCTTAAGGACAAACTCACATATGCACCGGTTTTAGCATTACCTAATTTTAACAAAATTTTTGAAATTGAATGTGATACTTCTGGTGTAGGGATTGGAGCTGTTCTCATGCAAGATAAGAGATTTTGTGCATTCTTTAGTGAGAAATTGGGAGGTGCTGCGTTGAGCTACCTCACGTATAACAAAGAGTTGTATGCACTGGTGAGAGTTTTGGAAATCTGGCAGCACTACCTCCGTCCAAGCGAGTTCGTGATACACACTGATCACGAGTCATTGAAATTTCTCAAGGGACAACCGAAATTGAGCAAAAGATATGCCAAATGGATAAGTTTCATTGACATCTTCTCTTACGTCGTTAAGTACAAAACTGGTAAAACGAATGTGGTAGATGATGGACTATCTCATAGACATTCTCTGCTTGTTTTCCTTGATACTAAATTGTTAGGTTTTGAGATGATTAAGGAACTTTATGCACATGATCTTGATTTTGGTGACATATATGCTTCTTGTGTTAAGAGTCCGCATGGAAAATACTTTTTGCATGATGAATTTCTATTCGATGTGGATAAGTTATGTGTGCCTAATTCTTCTATTCGTGATCTTTTGGTTAGAGAGACACATAGTGGTGGTCTCATGGGTCATTTTATCATTGTTAAGACCTTAGCAATGTTGCAAGAACACTTCTACTGGCTCCATATGCGTAGGAATGTTGAGCACATGGTTGGTAGGTGTGCCACTTGCCATAAGGCCAAGTTTAAAACAAACCCATATGGGTTGTATACCCCATTGCCCATTCCACATTATTCTTAGGTAGACTTGTCTTAGGACTACCTAGGTCACCAAGGGATAATGACTCCATCTATGTGATCGTTGATAGATTCTCAAAGATGACTCATTTCATTCCTTGTCATAAAACTGATGATGCATCTCATATTGCTAACCTGTTCTTTAAAGAAATTTTGTCTGGTTGAACCATTGTTAGTGATAGAGATGTGAAGTTTTTGAGCTATTTCTGGAAGACTTTGTGGTCAAAGTTTGGCACTCGATTGTTATTTTATACTACAAGTCATCCCCAGAGCGATGGCCAAACTGAAGTTGTCAATCGCACACTTGGTACTTTATTCAGGGTTTTGATTAAAAAGACTCTTAAATCTTGGAAAGAGTGTTTACCACATGTTGAATTTGCTTATAATCGAACTGTTCATAGTGCGACACACTACTCATCGTTTGAGATTGTTCATGGTTTTAACTCTCCGACACCCCTTGATTTGGCACCCTTATCTTCCTTTAAGTACACAAGCTTAGATGGAAAAAAGAAAACTGATTTTGTGCGTAGGTTGCATGAAGCTATTCAAGCCAATATTGAGAAGCGCATGCAGCAATATGTCCAGCAAGCTAACAAGCACCGTCGCAAGATGACATTTGAACCTGGAGATTGGGTGTGACTACACTTGAGAAAAGAAAGATTTCCCAAGCAACGCCAAAACAAGCTGTCCCCAAGGGGTGATGGACCCTTTCGAGTACTCCAATGAGTCAATGACAATGCCCACAAATTAGAGCTATCTGGGGAGTACAATGTTAGCGCGACTTTCAATGTCACGGACTTGAGCCCATTCCTTGATGAGAAGGATCCAGATTTGAGGACAAATCCTTCTCAAATGGAGGGAACTGATGTGTGCACGGACCTTAACCCAAAGAATGATCCAATTCGAGTTCCATTGGGCCCGGTTACACATGCACGGGCCAAGCGCTTCAAGAAGTCTCTTCAAACTCTTGTGCGAAATGTTCAAAAGCAACAAGGAGTCCATAAACATTGAAAACTTGGATGGTGATAATCAAGTTGTCAACACGATGATCCAAACCCATGAAGAGTCAAGTGGCCACGCATGTGGGAGGGCCGACTAGGCCTTTAGTCTTTAGTGTTAAATGTCGTTATTGCTATTAGTTGAAGGTGTAATCTCGGCCCACTTGAAGCCAAAGGTGGCCGACCCCTTCCTCCTAGTAGTCCTTAGGGTTTTCTTAGTCCTTAGCCTATAAGAAGGCTCACTTTGTATGGCTTAAGGGTTAGACACTTTTGATAATAAAATTCTGTTTGTGTTTCTCTCCAATTATTTAGAGATTCAAATCCTTTACTTACTTTGGCAAGGATTCTTGAGCAATCTCCTGATTGTCCTTGATTGTTTATCCAACCTATCCACTTGAGTATTTATCTTGTTTGGAGTCGTCGTTCTACCACCTTCAATCAAGTCATGTCGTCCGTCTTGGTTTTGGGTTCTGCAAACCAAACGTTGGACATCCTCGCTAGATCTTTGGACAAACGTGCTACGTGTCTCGAAACGTGTTAATCGAGGAGCGTGTCATCTTTTCTCTTTGATTAATGAGTTGTAATTTGATTATGCAATAGAAAAGGTTCTGTAAATGTTGGGTACAGTAAAATTAAGTGTAATGGTAAAATTGGGTGCCTAGGGATGATAAAGATTGTGGAAGAGATATGGCTTCTCTTTCTCAATATTATTATTTTTCATATTGAACTTGATTTCATGCAGTCTCAGAATTTTCACAAGAGTATCGATCCTACTATATAAGATATCAATAATGTGTAATTTTTTATTATATTTATAGTATATAATATATTACTAAAAGTATACTGTGTGCAAGACTGTATAAGAAAATCCTCCGAAATATGGATTGAATATACTGAATTTTGCGAGTTCTTAGATTACATATTCAATAATAACAATCTACAATATTATTTTGGACAAACTAAATTTCAACTCATGAATGGTCATTGCATTGGACAAAAAATATTGCTATGATTTTTTTCTTCAAATACACTAATTTTCTTCGATGTAAGTTTTAAGACATATCAATATTCTTTTGTAGAATTTATTTTCATTATTACAGATTCACTTCATGGATAAGTGTGAGAAAGATCATTTCTAATCTATTCGAACATGCTTGGATTGCAGTTTTCATGGTAATGAAAATTCTATTCAAAGTTTGTTGAACTTTAGATATAAAGGATTAATCCTCTATTGTCTTTTTTGTTGTTTATACAGGAGCACATAGTTTTCTTTTTTAATGGCATCATAAGTATTATTTAAAATTTGAACTTTAGATATAAAGGATTAATCCTCTATTGTCTTTTTTTGTTGTTTATACAGGAGTACATAGTTTTCTTTTTTAATGGCATCATAAGTATTATTTAAAATTTGAATTGATTTGCAAGTTTATACAAATTGATACAAGAAAACAGGGGAAAATGCTTTTGATTTTGAACTTAGATGAAAGAGATACCATTAACTTATAGTATATATAGATTAACACTTTAACTTTATACAGAATATTTATACTATTCTTTTTCTTTTTATTCATATAGATTTATGATATTACTGAAGTACTTGTACCTTTGTAAAAAGACTCATTTATATAATAAATGACATTTACTGATGTACTATTTGATTTATAGATTTGATTGATTATCTAATTTTTTATTTATGTTAAAAAATCTATAATGGCACTTGGAAGTGCCATTAGAGCTACTGTGTTAAAGTATATAAAATGTCATATTTTATGCGTATAATGGCACTTCTATCATGGCACTTGAAAGTGTCATGAGTTTTCAACGACACACATTTTAAAAGTGCTAGCATAGCGAAAGTGGCAGGAAATCAAAGAATTTTTCTTATAGTAGGATAACTTTTCCTTTCTGTTTATTTTGCAACTACTTTCAAAATTAGCTGTTTCTGTGGTATGATATATAAGTAATTTTGCTATAATTTTGGTATTTTTAAGTGAGCCATATCTTGATTTCTCATAAGAAAATAGCATAACATTGTTTACTTTTAATATATTTTAAAATTTTGTTATTGTATGTTGTTTTTGAGAATACAAGACCTTCAAAATGTGTTATTCAAAATCATGTCGGTGTAGATCTCATGACACTTTTAAGTGCCATGGTAAAAGTGCCATTAGTGGTGTAAAATATGGCATTTTAATATAGCTTAACACAACAGTTCAGATGACACTTATAAGTGCCATATAAAAAAATTACATAATTAATCAAATCTATAAATCAAAATAATGCATCAATAAATTCTAATAATCCTTATTATATAACCAAGTCAATTTAATAAAATACAAGTACTTCAATATCATCATAAATTTACATGAACGAAAAAGAAAATGAATAGTACAAAGATTTTGTATAAAGTCAAAGTGCTAATCTATATATGTTATAAGTTAATGGCATCTCTTTCATCCAAGTCCATATTCATAAGCTCTTTTCCCTGCTTATTTGTATTAACATGTAAAAACCTGCAAATCAATTCAAATTTTAAATAATGTGTATAATACCATTAAACGATAAAACTGGGTGCTATTGTATAAATAATTAAAAAGTCAATAGATGATTAATCCTTTATATCAAATATCCAATGAACTTTGAAGAGAATTCCCATTACTATGAAAATTGCAACCCAAGTATTCTTTAGCAGATTCCACAAAGAAATATCTTTATGTCAAATTAATTGCAAACAAAAATTATAAAAAATGATATAAATTAGAGCCATTACAAGTGTCCTTTCTCACACTTATCCATAAGTGAATTTGTAACAATGGAAATAAATTTTACAAAAGAATTTTGATACTAGGGTTAGCCTAGTTGTGTCCACTAGATTGGATCTATTATATAGACTAAAAATATTGTCAATCATGCTTGCTTAAACTGCATAAAACATAATTTAGATCTTAGTTGGTATGTCAACTGCTTTCTTTCAAGAATACAAGGCCAAAAAATAAATATAGTAAATCGCTTCAATTTCCATAAAATTGGCTAGCAGTTACAGAAGAGATTCCAATGATTCTAGATCTGTAAAAAGAAAATAAACAATCCTTCAATGCAAGTCCATCTGCAATCCCTGAAGTTCTAAAAATTTCAGAATTAAGAGAATGAATTTTCATTTATTTTGGGAACAACATTATTGAATGTTGCTTGAGGTAAAAAAATTAGATTAAAAAAAGGTCAAAAGTTCACCAATTTTATGAAACATGCTAAGAATTTTCCCATTTAAGTGCATATCAAGATTACATTATATCAAAATTAGAAGGTAGGATTTTATATCCCCCTCTATTTTGTACTCTTTTACGAATGCTTAAATAAAAAGGTCAAAATTCATGCCTAAAAAATATATATGTTTTCTTATTTGTGAGTTTTATGCTAGTTAATTAATTTAGTTGATTATCCACTAAGAAATAGTTTAAAGATTTAAAAATTGGAAGTTTTTTAAAAACAAAAGATCTTCATGATCGTAACTTTTATGATTTCATTGATTAGGTTTGTTATAAGGATGATTTCATCATTCAAATATAAAATACATAAGTAATCAAAATAATAATAATGCCATTTATGAAAACATAAATAGTAAATGTACGTAGAAAACCTTAATAGTTAATTAGCTTTAGGGCACACATACTAATCTATGTTCAATTACTTACACTTCATGATCCATTATATCAAATTTCAAAATAATTAGTCAACATACTACAAAAGCTAACAATATTTTGTTCGTAATATTATCAATTGTTATAGTTCTACTATATTAGATTAATCAAATTACTAAACAACGGTAAGCAACAACTTTCATAACATTGACGAATATAATTATTTCCTAATGACGACCGTGATAGTGACGTAGTACTAGTACATTTTTTATTCTGAAATCTCATTCTATTCCAAACTCTATTTCTTGATTACCATCCTATTCTACAAAAAAAGATAGTAACAAGTATTACTATTAAGAAATGTACATCTTATTTGTATAAAAATTAAGAGAAACATTTATTAGAAAATTTTGAAATTATTAGCAATAATACTCCCTCCCTGTATCCCATAAAGATGGACTTATTTCAATTTTCACATAGATTTAGAAATAGAAGTTGAAGTAGTTGAAGCATTCATCATTGTTTCTTAATTTCTTGATATACCCCTTCATTAATACTAGATTAGTGTCGTATTTATTATTCTGGTGAGTGTTACTGTGAGGACCCGAATTTTTATTTATTTTAATCTTATTTTAATGGTTTAATTAATTATTTATCCACCTATTTTCTCCGAATAATTTATTTCAACCTTTTTAGACCCAATTACATGGAACTATGACTTACTTATATTTTTAAAATGACTTGTTTCAAAATTTAATTTTTGGAAGCTCGTTAAGTGAGAATAGTGAATGCACGTTTGGAGATAATAATCGAATCGAGAATACAACAAGATTGGAAAATTGGAAACTTGTACATTAGTCTTAAAATAGGTATTTTTATACTTAAGTATTCAAGTATTAGTTAGTAAAGCTATCGTTATAAGAATTTCTTGAAAATTCCACTTTATCGCGCACAAATCGGAAGTATGCGTTTTTACGCGCGCGATTAATTGAGGGACTTTAAACTTTTATTTTGAACTATTAAGAGTGAATAATAATAATATAATTGGAAGTGCATTAGAGGTTTAGTGCACTAGTGAAACAAACTCGAAAGGAATCGAGTACGAAACGGACGCGTACGTGCGGGAGAGAGAGTTGACTTTCGGACCAATTTAGAGCCACACATTTTAGCTTCTCTTGAAAGCTTCATTTACAGCCAAAACCTCTCTCTCTCTTGCTCCAAACAGCCGGCCAAAACAGCAAGGAAGGAGGAAGAAAAGCTTCACCATTTTTACTCCAAATCTTTGCACCAATCTTCACCATTTCATTTCAAATTTCACCTACACTTAGCTAACCACTTGGAGACCACCTCAAGCTAGGAAAAGAGCTTCATCTCACGGTTTTCTTTTAGCTTCAAGAGGCCGAAATTTTCTGCTTTGTTCATCAAGGAAGGTATACAACGATCAACTACTAAAATCTTGACTTATGGAAGTTGTTTAGCACTTATGAGTTCATAATTTCTTATGGGTAGCTTTATTTATGTTGGAAATTTGGTGTGTGGGCTCTATGAACTCCCACTTTGGCTTGATGGACCGATTTATTGTGTTTTGAAGTTATTAATGTGGGATTACTATTTAATCTAGTGGAAATAGGCTGTATTGTTGAAGGAAAGCTCAAAGGAAGTGAAGGGGAGAATTTTTTCATTTCTGCCCCTGTACATGCCGTGGCCCTTAGAGCAATTTTTTGTGGTTCTAATGACTTGTTCCTGATGTATATGTGTAATATAGGTTGTGTACAAAGTTTCATCAAAACATTTCGTGATTTGGTTGGCCAAATGTGGTGATTTCGGAAGTCTAGCAAAACTGGAAATTTTCCCATAACTGCTCTGGCAGTGTTTTTCAAACGGCTATAACTTTTTGTTCCGATGTCGAAATTGAGTGCCGTTTATGGCACTAGAAATTAGACATTCTCAGATTTCCAACGGTATAAAATACACATTCTGATTCTACCTGAGTAGTCCATACCAATTGTTTGAACATGACTATACTGTTTCACGTCTACATTGGGAGCTCTGTTTTGAGCAGCGAATTGATGCTCAAATATGAGCTAGCTGTGGACAGATTTTGAAAACAATTTCTTCTAAGAAATTGTAGTTTAATGAATCTAGTTTTCAATTCCACTAGCCACGCTCAATTCGAAGTTGAATTGAGTGAGTTGTGGCCGAAGTTCGAAACTGATTCAATGGTTGAAAACCCTCATTTTGGACTGATGAATGGCCTATCTTGTTTGGGACTTGTTATTTTGAAAATTTTGGTGTCAATCACTTAACAAATATATCTTGGATATTTCTTAGACCTTTTTTTCATAAATGGGCCAGATTTGAATCGTTTTCATTGGGCAAAATGTTTGAAAAGGAAGAAAGAAGCAAATGACAGATTGGTCTTGGGATTTTCTTGAACTTTGGTAGTTTAGTTCACTACCTTTCCGTGTGAATTTTCAAATGAAATTTGGTAGAGTAGTCCTCATATGGAAGTTGAATTGTACCAAGTTTGGTGTCAATCTAAGACCATTTCGATATACAAATGATGTCCCAAAGTTGCTCTTCGAATCTGGAAAATTTTCCTTTTCTCTTAGCCGAATGGTCAAATCTGATTGGGAAGTTATATTTCGAAAACCTTGATGTCAATTACTTCTAAAATACTTAATGGATGTTTATGGAACATTAGTTTCAATATTTGAATTAATTGAAGTTGATTGTGGGGAACAAAGCTTCTAAAAAGGCAAAATTGAAGTACAAGGCAGAATTGCCTTGGAAATTCTTGGAATTTTAGTGGCTTTGTTAACCAACTTTCTGAACGAATTTTTATATGAAATTTGACAGAGGAATATATCTTATATGGTAGAGTAATACTACCAAATTTTGTGCCATTCCGAGTCTATTTCAATGTCCAACTGAAATCCCAAAGTTCAGGTTTCAAATCTGGAAATTCTTGATCAATGAGGAATTTTTGGTCAACTTTGAGCTGCTATATCTTAATACTTAAAACTTCGATTCTTGTTCCATTTTTTTTGTTTTAAACTTTGATTGCAACTCTAAATGAGTTCCAAATTTTGGAGGCTAGTTCGCATTGTGTGAATTTTGCTGAATTTCAAAAATTGGCCAAAAAAAACCAACCGAATCTGTCTTGGGAGTACAAGTCAGCCACTTTAAGCCAAGATTTGAGTGTCTTCCATTTTGAATCTTAGAAAAGTGTCTCCTAGAAACTTTTAGTACTTTGGAAGTAGTTTCCAACGGTACCAAGTTTTTCAATTTCGGACCTATATAGAGAGAGATACGATTTTTCAAAAATTGCCTATAAATCTGAAATTTTCCAAACATAGGGAAATTGAGTTTTTAGAACTCTTCATTTTCCTTCAATAACACTTGACCTTTTTACACTTGTTTTAAAAGATGAAAATTAGATTTCTCTTGTGTTTTAAAACCCCACTTTTGAGTCTCGATTTATGAGTAATTAAGACTCATTTTCGTGATATCTTCTTAGATTGTACACTAGTACCATCTCCTTGATAGTTAGGGATTTTAAGTGATTACGTGTAATAGTTCATTATTAATTGTTCAGGCACTCAAGGAGACCTTCAAGAGGATCTCACGGGAGATGCCTAAACAATCGTTTGCACTTACTCCTTGAATTACTTGGTGAGTGTCAAATGTATGTAAACCTGATACGAGTTTAATTGTTATTAATGATTGGAGATTTTGAAAATGCCGAGTCGAGTGTGTACTTTACCGCATTCGATCTCATTTAATTGAATCATGAATGATTTGATTGAATTGAAATGACTGAATCATGAATGACTTGATTGAAATGAAATGAATGATGGAATGTATTGAATGATTGAATGAAATGATAAATTATGCTATGGCTGCATAAGTCGATTGGAGCGATGCCTCATCGACCACTGAACGATTACAAGTACCACACCGATTCGGGTGGGAGGTACCTCTCGAGTCGTCTCAGAACCATAAAGTATTCTAAATCGATTGGAGCGGAGTCTCATCGACCTCTGAACGATAGTAAGTACCACACCGATTTGGGTGGGAGGTACCTCTCGAGTCGTCTTAGAAACATAAATGGAATAAGTGAAGTGTTACGAATTTGATTACCTACCTGGGTGACAGGGTGCCGTCACGAGAAGGTATTAAATTTAACTTGGACAAAGCAATTGAAAATTAGCTCCTGAGAGCTCCTACATCCTACTCAAGTGTGTTTATTATAAATTATGAATTACTTGAATGTTATAACTTTTATTATTGTGTAAGTGCTATTATTATTGAACTACGTGTTTTGCATGTTTTCTTGGCCTCGCGAGCATTCGCTCACCCCGTTAGATTTGTTTTCCTTAACAGGAGCAGATATGGGAGGAATTATGGAGAAGTTTACTTGGTGGCCTATTTGATTAGAATTTTGAATGTATTTGTTTAGACAACTTTTAGAAGTTGTATATTTTGGAAAAAAGTAATTGTAAGTTTGAAATTGTGATGTAAGATTGAATATTTACGTATGGAAATGACTTCATACTTTTATTCTGATTTTCATTGTTAGTGTTAGATTTTAAGTTTGAATTAGAATTGTCTCGAATCCTGACGAGAGTTGGACAGGCGTTCCGCGGATACCCTTGGGTTCGCTCTTAGGAGAAGTGGCGTCATAGTTAAACCACCAAAAATAAAATTACCTACTCCTCAAAAGTTAATGAGTATGGTGATGAGTAGGGTCGTTCCTCAGGGAACCGGTAGATTTATTACTCACAGAGAAATGCAATGAATATTGGAGAGGGGTGTGACGCCTCGGAAAAAAATTCAAGGTGTTTTCGAAATGTATTTTTTAAAATTTTCTACTTTGAATGAATTATATTTCTTAGTGATTGAAAAATGATTTATAAATAATTTTATACCTTCTTGTTTTTGTCCAATAATTTTAAAAATATTTGCAAGGGTTTAATTGAACTAGTCAAACTTATTTGGATGTACAAACTATATTTGAGTGGAAATGAAGGGTTTATTGGCAAGATTTCAAAGATATTTTGAAGGGAAGGAATTACCAATTGACATTTGTCAAAATTCCATTCAAGGCTTGACCAACCTATTTTCTTTATAATCCAACCCATTTTCTTTATAAACCAAAGAAGCTACCAACTTGTTCCATCTTCTTCCATTTTTCCTTCTTGGTGGCCTGATGATAGAGAGAGGAGAGGGAGGAAAAGCTTCATTTTCCAGCCATTATTTCTTGATCAAACAAGAGAGGAAACATGTTTGCTCCATAAACTCTTGAGTCAAGCTTGGAGAGGAGCCTTGGAGGAAGAACTTTCTTGAGCTTCTTGGTGGCTTTCCTCTTAGATTTTGATAGAAAAATGAGGTAAAAGTACTAGTAACCCACTAATTTTTGAAGATACTTAAGTTTATACGATTGTATGTTGGATTTGAGCCATGGAAGTTAAGTTTTGTTGAAGACATCTCTTGTTTCCCAATTATTTCTTTGTTGCCAGCTTTATTCCAGATTTGCACTCACCACTTGAATTGCATATTCGTCCATGATAAAGGCCAAATTAGTTCTTGCTCAAAACATGAAAGTTATATGGATTTGAGTTAGCTTTCTACCCAAAAACTTTCACCTCAATCAGAGTACTGTAACTTATAAAATGACTAAAATACCCCTGACTGTCCAAATGCCCTGTTCAACCAATAGCTTTTTATTTTCTTTGAGATTTCAATTTTTGATCATGAAAATGCATGATTTGGCTTTGGAAGTCTTCATAATAAATGTAGGCCTATGTCTTAGTTTCAAAACGCCATAAGATTCATCTCAATCTGATAAGTGTAGCTTCAGTTGTGATTAAAATGCCAAAAGGTGAGAGGAACTTGATGATTTTAGAATTTCTTTTGCTTGACATGATATTTGTGATCTAGGACTTGGACTTGAGTAAGGAAACTATCTATGATGGAATAGGATCATAAGTTGTGGTTGGTGAGTGATTCCAAAACTATTTCCAAAGATACTTTTCGAACTGTTTCTTGCACTGTTTACTCGATTGCATATCATGTGTGCTTGCGTATGTGCCATGCAATGATTTGGCTCAAATGAGTGTTTGGAAGTTTTGTACTTAACACTAACGTCTCCACCTTAATGACACTTGACTTGCCTTGAATGTTGGAGCACCGATGGCTCCTTTGTATTGCTTGACTGTTACTTGATCTATTTGAGCGTTGGATGTTTAAATACAATGATTTCACTGACTCACAAGAGCAATAAACTTACATTTGATCATTGATTCATGATATCATCTAAATGCACTATTATGAAACTTATTTGATTATTGATTTTTACTGGATACTCGTTGAGCTTCTAGCTCACCCCAAAATATTTATTTTCTCTCCACAAGGTTCGAGGCAAAGGAAGCACTTGTATTAACTTATTAGTGTGATTGAATGGAATATCTCATGTATATTTTGAATTTCAATACACTTGTGGTATGTAAATTCGTGGAATATTTGATGTAATATTTAATATTTACATTGTAGTTTATTTGAGGACTGTAGAGAGTCTTGGCGAGAGTTGGACAAGTGATCCGTCGAACCCTTTTGGTTCGTCTTTGGGGGAGGTGGGGTCATCATAGGGGGAAATTGTAGAATTTCTTTGAAATTATAATTAAATTAAATTAAATAGTAAAATGCAATAATATAAATTAAAGAATAAATTAGTTATCAAAATCAAGTCAAGGAAATAATTTTGGCAACGGTTCAACTCAAATAACTCATATGTTTACAAATAATTTGGTTATAGCAGTTCAACAACCGTCGAACCACCAATCTCTCCTTCATTTCTCGGTAGTCAAGAGACGCTCATTAACTACTTTCCTTGTAAAATAGATAATCCTAGAGACGCTCATAGGATTTAATCTATTCACAACCTTAAATATTAGAGAGATCCAATTCTAGTTAACAAACACACATGCGAGTTCATTTAAACTAGATTTAATTATTTCCACAGCACAAATTCGACTACTTGTGAAGTAATGAAATTGCGCCATCTGCCACTAATATTAAACTATCAAGTATTACAAAGTTGACGTCTTAATCGGCATTAAATCATTCAAACAATTGAATAGTTGGCCGAATTATTCAACTAAACCCAAATGATAGTAGCTTGTGAAATATAGGAACTAATTAAATACTCATGAACATATAATATTAAGAACACAAAAAATTAAAAGATCTTACAATTGATCATAACACCGTACATTGATCACTCCTCAACTACATATAAATTTAGCTCTGCTCCATGAAGAAAACACTGCCATAAATCTCCATGAAAGTTTTTCTACAAGTCTTGTTTTTGTAAAACTTGTAAATTAGAAAGAAACCTACTCAATGTTATTTTTAAAAGACAGAAAAAGAAGAAATAATGGACTCCTAGTCACGATTCCCTTTTATCAAGTCACCAAGGAGCCTATCAAGAAAACATCTCCAATCGTAAATTGATTTGTTTTCTTTATTTCCTCTCCTAATTAACTTCAAAAACTTATCTGAAACTAACTTATTCCAAATAAAATACTAACTAAACAAGTTCCCTATTCGGATAAAAACTCTTAACAAAACATCCAAAAGATAATTTCAAATTTTAGAGATAATTTCCGGGTTCCATCTCCAATTTTCAACTTCTCAATCTCTAGCGTGGGCACACTTTGGAGCAAACAGTCTTCTGAAAATTTTAACTTGAAGTGCCATTTTCTACTCCAAAATTCTATAACAATACAAAATACCAAATATAAGCAAAATCCATCAATTACCATAATATTTGGCCAAAATTAAGATAAAATATTAATAAATAACATGCACAATTTTCTCACTATCAAATTTCCTTCATACCTAAGCAATGTTTGTCCTGAAACATACAACTTCCTAGACACCATTCATTAAAATCAAGTCAAAATTCAATTAAAACAATAAGCATTTCATAGCAAGAATTATCAAATACTAACACCAATATCCCATCTTATTGATCATTTTTTTTCAAAATCAAAATGCACAAGGTTTAATTACTCTTACTAGAATATCACTCTATGCACTCAAAATATTTAGGCGTTCATTGAACACTCAAATCACATCATGGAATAAAATTACCATAAGTTTGCAAATTTATCACATATTTACCACTAAATATGAATTCAATACAAAAATCCAAGGGACTTTAACAGGGATGTAATATGGCTTGAGTAATGATTAAACAAAAATGGAATTTAGGTGAAAATACATCAAAGGAAATGCATGAACTAATTGCATGAATTCAAATCCCAAAAACTACATGTACTTCCATATTCAAGTTGGTTCGAACTTGCATTACTTCAACAAATTTCTGCACAACCTGCCAAGCGAAGTACAAATTCAAAAATTTGCAATTTTTCTTTTTTTTTTCATTTTTTTTTACTTTCCATTTTTTTTCCTTTTTTCATGTTTATTTCCTTTTCTTTTTCTTTTTTTTACTTGGCTACAAGCAATAACTTGATTCTCTTTCAATATCCAATTCAACTTTTCTTTCAAACTTCCCAATTTATAGGGGTACACAAAGTTTCATGGAACTAATCAATACATTCCTTTGATGCAAGGTTCCAAAGTCACAAAGTCTAATAATAAATGCTCAAGGGCTATATTGAGGATAACATAACAAAGAAAAGGGCTAAGTTTCACATGATTAACTAAAGATAATATACTCAAGGCGGGTTTTTAGAAAGTCAAAAGGGGTTAAACCTATTGCCCTCATTTAAATACACAAATTCAAAATGTAGTCTCAACATGTATAACAATGCAAGTTCTAGAATATTCAAACCATGTGTGATATATCACTCAACAAGACAAGGAAGTAAGATATAATAAAATGCTCATAAGGTCCAAAACTCACAATGACTTATTAAAATTGAGTTAAACCTTGTACATTCATTATTCGAATCCATCATCAAATCAATAAGATAGTAATGCTAGCAAAGAGAATTCAACTATTAATACTTGCATCTTAATCATATTTCAACTTGATAATATAATGAATAAGGATAAACTAACAAAAAAATGTTAACACAATTATTTATTTATTTTTTTTCAAACACTAAAAGCTAAACACGGAACCACAAATTGAACTAAAAAATCTCAAAACAAGGATTTTTTTTTCTTTTTTTTGAAACAAGAAAAACCACGAGTGAATAAAAAAAATTAAGTTACATAATTATTCTCCTCCCCCACACCTAAACGATACATTATCCTCAATGTATGAAAGTAAATAGAAAAGGAAAATATGAGGACTTCCCTGACAAAGGAGAGTGAGTATTGACAAGCACTAAGTGTGAAGGGAAGTGATACGTGTGAATCTAACTGAAGCGAAGTAAGCATCCAAGTTTCATTCCATTCTCAACATCTGTTGCTCAATCCTGGAGAGACGACTATTCAATTGCTTAAATTGATCATCAAAAGAAGAAGAAGATGGTGCTACAATTGAGGAGTCAGTTCCATCTACAACTCGAGAAGTACGGGAAGAACCGAAAGACTTGGGATCCTGCCTGATTGTGAGTCTAATCTCTTCCAGTGGTGTAAACTGATAATACTCATCTTTATACTCAATGATGCTCATCCTTTCTAAACAAACCAAATCCAAAGGTTCTGACTGTCAAGCAACATGAAAATTGTATTTGAAAAGAAAAAGGAATCTCATGCACAATAGGAAAAGGGAGTTTGGTGGACTCATGACTGAACCTGGACATGTCACACTTGTTGTTCAAGTCGGAAAACAAAAGAAAGATAGAAAGAATAAGAAAAAGAAAGAAAAGACAAGAATCTATTTTCTTAAAAAAATGGAACACCGATAATCCCAATGCCTTCAACATGGCCGATCCTAATGAAATGAGAAAAAGGAAAGATGAAAACGTGCTACAACTAGACTCTAGTCTCCCTTTTTTTTAAGTGAATATATATCCATGGAAATCCGGCGCCATATTTTAGTCCATATGAAAGTCTGGACTTCTACTGACACTAATTATCCAAAATCCGTTACTTTTTTTTTAAGAACAACAGAAGACTTTTTTCTTTATAGTGTGGGCCGCGGTCCTTGTAACTTAGTCTTTTGACATTTTAATCAGAAAACCCTTCTTTATAAAATGTGGGGCATGTTTTTTTAGAGCAAAGTCTTCTGACATTTTTCTTTGGACATTACTGGATCAAGGCGTGGCACGTGCTATAAATTTCAACTTACCAACTTTTAAAATTTTTTCTCCATTTACACCGTGTGTGCACCACGTCTTATGGAACCTCATTTCCTGCCAAAAAGAAAGAAAAAATATTATTTTAATACAAAAATAAGAACAAAAATAAACAATAACAAAGAAAATTAAATTAAAAATAAACTAATTCAAATAATTGGGTTGCCTCCCAGTAGCGCTTTTCTTTAACGTGGTTAGACATAGTCCAAATTCTGCACAATTATTCATAGACTGGATCAATCAAGTGAATTTCCTCAATAGTAGCAATTTCAGAAACATCAAAAAAATGCTTAAGACGATGACCATTAACCTTACAGATTTTGCCAGTTTCTAAACTTTGGATCTCAATAACACCATTAGGAAAAATATTCATAGCTACATAAGGTCCAATCCATCGAGATTTTAACTTACCTTGCATGAATTTTAACCTTGAATTGAACAATAATGCCTTTTGACCTATAGAAAATTACTTATGATGCAACATTCTATCATGAAAGTATTTAGTGCATTCTTTGTAGAGCATTGCATTATCATATGCTTCCAGGTGAATTTCTTCCAACTTCTGAAGTTGGTACTTCCTTTCCTCTCCAGTTGTATCCGCATTCAAATTACACTATTTAACTACCCAAAATGTACGATGTCCAAGTGCAACTGATAAATGACACATCTTACCATAAACCAACTTATATGGTGACATTCCAATTGGTGTCTTATAAGTTGTGCGGTACGCTCATAATGCATCATCCAATCATAAACTCCAATCTTTGCAATTTGGATTGACCGTTTTTTTCAAAATATTTTTGATCTCTCGATTCGAAACTTCAGTTTGCTCGTTGGTTTGAGGGTAATAGGTTGTGCCAACTCCATGATGTACTCCATATTTGCGCATTAAAGTTTCAATAGTGCGACTACAAAAATGGGTACCTTGATTAGTAATGACTACCCTTGGAATGCCAAACCTACGAAAAATGTTAGATTTGAGAAATCCTGCAACAACTTTGGAATAATTAGTTCGGGTGGCCTTCGGTTTTGCCCATTTTGATACATAATCCACAACCAACAGAATATAGAGAAAACCAAAAGAGTTAGGAAAATGTCTCATAAAGTCCATACCGCAGACATCAAAAATTTCACAAAATAAAATAGAAATCTGAGACATTTCATCCTTGTGAGATAAACTTCCAACCTTTTGACATTTCTCACAACTTTTGCAAAATAAGTAAGCATCTTTAAACAAAGTTTGCCAATAAAATTCATAATTAAGAATTTTCCTAACCATTCTTTTTTGGCCAAAATGTCCACCATATGCATAATTATGACAATGTATAAGTATGGAGGGAATCTCTTCATTAGGTACACATCAACGGATGACCTGATCTGAACCTATTTTTTTTTATAAATATAGCTCATCCCATATATAATAACTAGAATCTTTTATTATTTTATCCCTCTTAACCTTACTCATATCACTTGAAAATTTATGAATCACTAGAAAATTAATAATATCCGCATACCAAGGTTCCTTACTCTTAAGATGAAATGAATGCTCATCAGAAAATATCTTAGATATGGATACGATTTACTCTTCTCGAATCAATCTACTCAAGTGATCTGCCACAAAATTGTCAACTCCTTTACGATCTTTGATCTCTCAATCAAACTCTTGGAGTAAAAGTATCCAATGAATGAGTCTCGATTTGTACTCTTT
The DNA here is from genome assembly GCF_036785885.1 of Coffea arabica. Classification (NCBI taxonomy): domain Eukaryota; kingdom Viridiplantae; phylum Streptophyta; class Magnoliopsida; order Gentianales; family Rubiaceae; genus Coffea; species Coffea arabica. Next base: position 52,307,978 of record NC_092320.1, on the reverse strand, counting down.
CTTTGCCTAAAGATATTTTAAAACTGCATGATCAGAAAAACTATTATTTTTTATCCCAACAGATATGATCTAAATTTCTTAAAAGCAAAAGCAATTGTCAAAAGCTTCTTCTCCGTGGTGGTATAGTTGCATTGAGTTAGGGTCAATGTTTTTGACGCATAATAGATGACATGGCTATACTTCCCACTTCTTTGCCTTAGTACAACACCAATGGCATATTAACTCACGTCACACATGAGTTCAAAAGATAAACTCCCATTTGGAGGCTGAATAATTGGTGGCGTGGTCAACATTGTCTTTAACTTGTCAAATGCCAACTTACAATCATCTCCAAAATGGAATGCCACTTCCTTTTGAAGTAGACGAGATAGTGGCTGTACAATTTTAGAAAAATCTTTAATGAACCTCCTGTAAAATCCTGCATAACCAAGGAAACTACAAATCTCCCTTATATTAGTAGGGTAAGGTAAACTAGTAATTAAATCTACATTGACTTTATCAACTTCAATACCCCTAGATGAAACAACGTGGCCCAAAACTATCCCTTCTTTCATCACGAAGTGCCGTTTTTCATAATTAAGAATCAAGTTGGTTTCAATGCACCATTTCAAAACTTTTGTTAAGTGATGTAAATATTGATCAAAAGAATTGTCATAAACAGTAAAATCATCCATGAATATTTCAATGCAATTCTCAATCAAGTAAAAAAAAATACTCATCATGCATCTTTGAAATATTTTTGGGACATTATACAATCCAAAAGGCATGCGACAGTAAGCAAATGTTCCAAAAGAGTAAGTAAAAGTAGTTTTATGTTGGTCTTCTTGAACAGCACTAATTTGATAATATCCAAAATATCTATCAAGAAAACAAAAAGAAACATTTACCTGCCAAACTTTCTAGCATCTCGTTAATAAAAGGTAAGGGGAAGTGGTCATTCCTTGTTACTGCATTCAATTTTCTGAAATCAATACACATTTTCCAACTATTCTAAAGTCTCATTGGCATTAACTCATTTTTCTCATTTTGAACAAGTGTAATTCCTATCTTTTTAGGAACTACATGCATTGAACTTACCCACTCACTATCGAAAATAGGATAAATAATTCCTAATTCCAATAGTTTAAGAATTTCCTTCATCACTACCTCTTTCATTACTAGATTAAGCTTCCTTCGCTGCTCCCTTTTTAGCTTTGCATTTGTTTCAAGTAAAATATGATACATGCAAATAGAAGGATTAATACCTTTGATATCTGTCAATGTCCATTTTTGAAATCTCGCAAAACTCGTAAGAGCTTTTCTTCTTGAACCATTGTCAAATCACTTGCAATAGTGACTAGCAAGGCTTGATTCTCTCCCAGATAAGCATATTTCAAATGCCCTGGTAATTCTTTCAAATCCAACTTGGATGCATGTTCAACAGAAGGTAAAATTTTCTCAATAGCGATGGAGAATTGCAAAAATGAGTTAACTAACCTGTTAGGAAATTCAGGAAGTGATTGTAGAGCCATAATTGCTTCTTGTATAGCTTTCTCATCCTCGAGTTACATTTTCTCTCCTGTCTTGCTATGCTGTAACACAAATTCCAACTTGTCTTCCATAAAATTCTGCTCGAAGTTAGTTTGTACAATGGAATTAGTAGTACTAACATAATTACTACATTCAATGTCCTCTCAATTTCTCATTGCATCACAAATATTAAAAGTAACTATGTCTCCATCAAACTCTACAGATAAAGTACCTTCATGCAAATCAATTTTTGTTCTAACAGTACGCATGAATGGCCTATCTAAGAGAATTAAAACTGAATTGACAGAATAGTCATCATCAATGTCAACAATGTAAAAATCAACAAAAAAAAATTAATTTCATTAATTTTCACTGAAACATCCTCAACTAAGCCTTCTGGATAAATATTAAATCTATCTGTTAGTTGAATTACTACCCTTGTATCCTTAAGAGATCCTAAATTTAAGGCTTTAAATATTGATAAAGGCATAACATTAATGGATGCCTCTAAATCAAGCATACATCTTTCTATTCTTTTGCTGCTTATAATGTATGGTATTGTGAACATACCTAAATCCTTGCACTTTTGAGCCAACTTTCTTTGGAGGACAAGTGACACGTTCTCACCAACTCTTATTTTGTCATCATTATTAAGCTTGTTCTGGTTAGTGCACAATCCCTTCAGAAATTTTGCATATTTCGATAACCGCTTAATCGCATCAAGCAAAGGGATGTTAATCTCAATTTTTTCAAAATGTGTCCAAGATTTCCTTCTTAGATTCCTCCTTCTTTGTTTTAGCCATCCTGCCAAGAAAAGAAGGATCAATTTCAAGTATTTTAAAAACATCATTTTTATGTCTTACCTTTTCAGTTGAAGGCTCTTTCTTCTCAAGCTCTTCATTCACTTTTTCTTCATTAATTTCCTTGCTTGCGATACTGAGGATTGTATTTCTTTGCCACTACAGAGGGTCATTGTATTTGCATTCTCCTTTGGATTCAGAATAACTTGAAATGGTATTTTACCTTTATTATTTTCAAAATTTTTCATTGAAAATTTAAGTTGTGACACTTGTGTCTCCAAATTTCGAATGCTGGCTTGGATTTCTTGTTGAAATTTTTGTGACTCCTGTTGCATTTGACAAGTACTATTAGTAAGGAATTTAACCATATCCTCAAGTGACATACCTGTATTAGAAGTTGATGGTTGCTGCCCTGGTGGTCTCACTTGAAAGGGTTGTGGAAAACCTGGCGGTATTGAAGCATAACTGAAGTTGGGGTGATTTCGCCACCCGGAATTATATGTAGGTGCATACAGGTCATTCCTCCTTTACGGTGGTCCTGAAAACCTCCCATAGTATTTGCCTGCTCATGAGAATCTTCTTGAAGAGTCGGACACAAGTTAGTTGGGTGTCCGGGAGTAGTACATATCCCACATACTTTAGCTAGCTGCAATTGTCCTACAGCTATTTGGCGAACCAAAGCAGTTAGTTCAGATAGTTGATTTTCTAGGTCAGAATGATTTACCTCATTTATCCTTCTAGTCACTCCATCTATCCTAGCACCAAATTGTTGAGAATTTTTCATCATATTAGAAATCAATATTGTGGCTTCATCTGTTGTTTTATTGACAAGAACACCACCACTAGCTGCATTTATCATGCTTCTATCCATTGCTGACAATCTTTCATAAAAGTATTGAATCAATAGTTGGTCTGATATCTGGTGATATGGACAACTAGTACACAGTTGTTTAAACCTTTCCCAATATTCGTAGAGGGATTCTCCTGTGGTCTGCCTTATACCACATATGTCTTTTCTAATGTTAGCAACCCTATAAGCCGGAAAGAACTTCTCAAAGAACTGCTTTTTAAGTCCTTCCCATGTGGTTATAATTCTTGGTGGCAAGTAATACAACCAATCTTTAGCCTTGTCCGCTAAAGAAAAAGAAAAAGCTCGTAGCTTGATTTGTTCGTCCATAACACCTTGAGGTTTCATAGTCGAATACACTACATGAAACTCATTCAAATGTTTGTATGGGTCTTCACCTACAATACCATGAAAAATAGGCAATAAATGAATTAAACTAGATTTAAGTTCAAAAGCTTCCTCAGTTTCAGGATATGTGATGCATAATGGCTGTTGGTTAACATTTGGAGTTGCAAGTTCCCTCAAAATCCTTTGAGTTGCCATCACTTCCTTGAATCCACTTACGTCATTTTTCAAATCACGAAATGATCTGCTTAAGTCAACAACCAAGTCAAATCTAGAAGAAAATGGTGATGAATCTTATTGCTTACGCAGTTTAGCTTCCTTAGCCAATCTCTTAGCTTTTTTCTCAATCTCCGTATCAAACTTAAGTTTTCTTGTGCGGGAAAATCGAGGCATTAAATAGAGAATGATCGAAATGTAAAGTAACAAATCACTTCAAGCATTAGTTCCCCGGCAAGGGCGTCAAAATTTGGTGGGTGTCAAACCACCAAAAATAAAATTACCAACTCCCCAAAAGTTAATGAGTATAGTGATGAGTAGGGTTGTCTCCTTGGGGAATTGGTAAATTTATTATTCATAGAGAAATGCGATGAATATCAAGGGGGGAAGTTGTAGAATCTCTTTGAAATTATAATTAAATCAAATTAAATAGTAAAATGCAATAATATAAATTAAAGAATAAATTAGTTATCAAAATCAAGTCAAGGAAATAATCTTGGCAATAGTTCAACTCAATTAATCACTGATACTAGAAAATAACTCATATTTTCACAAATAAATTGGTTATAGCAGTTCAACAACCGTCGAACCACTAATCTTTCCTTAATTTCTCGATAGTCAAGAGATGCTCTGTAATACCCCAACTTTTAGAATTGTCTTTTGTTTAGTCTCAAGAGGGTATTACGGTTTCTTTAGTTTATTTTTTTTTATTTTAAAAAAAAACATTATTTTGTTTTAAATAAGAAACTAAAGTTATCTCTTTGGATTTGATTTAAAACCTCATTTTATTTTACAAGACTAGAAACCCTAAAAGTCTAATCAAAACCCTAGTTTCACTTGTGACTGACCGTTTTCTCAAATTTCTTATATTTTAACCGAAACCCTAAATTCCATTTATGGAATTGTAAAACCCCTCACATTTTTCTTAAAAATCCCCTTTTATTTGGAAATTATTAATTTATAATAGTCCTACTACTCAATTACTCCGCAATAAGTGCAAATGAACCTAGAAAGTAGGGTTTCACTTTTCGTTTTCAAGTTAGAGCGAATTAGGATTTTCATGTTTTTCCGTAGTGTGACTATTCGGTACGGAGTGAGGATCAAATTTGGTAGTAAGAGTGACTTTTAGATGAGAAATAATATGAGATTAGAAGTGAGAATAATAAGTTAGTGAATTATAAATAAAAATCCTAGTACATGCGAGTTAAGGAAAAATGGGTGGAACTGACGTGCACCGTTTGTTATCGAGTGAGTGCACCACGTGAACACCACTTTATTACCTTAATACCCTTGCTATTAATTGATTCAAATCAGCCCCAAAATATCTGATAAAGCAGCCGAAAAGTTGGACAAAAAATAAGAGAGAGAGAAAAGAAAATGTTGACCACCAATCAAATTGTGACATGTGTTAAACTTTGACCAAGCCTTTTTCTTGCTTTCTTATCTTTCCTTGGGCTTCATTTCTGTACATTTGGCCGTTAGAGTGAGGAGAGAAAAGGAGAGAAAGAAACACTTCATTCCATCTTGATTTCTTGCTCAATCTTGCAAACTAACCGATAGATTCACCAAATAATCCATGAAAGTTGCTTAGGAAGGTGGATTGCCATCTTGGAGTGGAGAGTTTTCGTCGTTCAAGCTTCCTAGAGACTGTTGTGCTTCTCCAATACTAGGTAAGGAAGGTATTAGTTCATGGTTGTACTACTTAATGGTTGACAAGTGAAGTTATGGTTTGTTGGGTAGATCTCATGGTTTAGTAGTAGATTTGGTCAATTCCAGCTTTGTAGTGTAAAATTTCAGTTTTGGGTTTGAATGATTTTCTTCTTATACTTGCTGTATGGATGGTATATGATGTATATAAGCTTGTATATGAGGTTGTGGTGTTGGTTTCAAGCTTAAAATGAGAGTTATACCTTGAATGGAGCAAATTACCAGAATTTCGGTTTCTTATGGTTTAGTTCTGCCCGTTTCTGTTTGAGTATGTTAGAGATCGAACCAGCCTTAGCACAAAACATGAAAGTTGTAGGAAATGATATTTTATGGTTTCCTACAAAAGTTCAGCTCAATCGGAGCAACTTAGCATATGAAAAGACTAAAATACCCTCACTGCCCTAGGATGCATCCAGTGATCCGTTTTAGACAGTTTATCCCTTTGACCGTGTCTATTCACTATGATCCATGCTGATTTAGCCATTTTCCAAATATGAAAGTTTTAATACATTGTCTTAGCTTTTCAACGCCTCCAAAAACATCTTAAACGGACTTTGGTAGCCTGAGATATGGCCATTTGAAAGTAGTACGGTTAATTAGCCGATTAGATGGAATTTGGTTCTGTGAACTGGGAATTTGACTGGGTTACACTGGAAATTGGACTAAGTGATCTTCATGAAAATTGTAGGCCTTCATCTTAGCTTCGAAACGGTATAAGTTGTACTTCAATCCGATGAGCGTAGCTTCGGTTGTGTCCATTACGTAAAAACACGTCAAATCTGTCTTTTGTGAAACCTCATTTCCGCACTTGTTGTTAGCTTGATTTTTGTCCTTGTATTGTCTTGAGCCTATTGAACAGCTATTGAAATTAGATTGTTGTGTGTGTAACTTTGGGGTTGAATGAGGAAAATAATGAAGCCAAAAGTGGCTGGAAATAGGAAAATACAAAGGGCATGCTGCCCAAATTTACGCTCGAGAACTAGAGAAATACACTTGCGACTTGGGTAAAGTTGATAAATGAATATCACTTGAACCATCTAGGACATTTGCTACTTTGTTTATCGAGGGTTATACGTTAGAAACTAGCCGAACTTGTACCCTTAGGAAAAGCGGTAATAATCACTATAAATCCGTTTTCCTTGTACTTTCGACTCAAAAGTTATTTCCAAGTAAGCATGTTACAAAATTTTTCAGTTTGAAAAGCGAGCAACTGTTTTACGACTATTCTCCAAGTGAATTTCCATTTCTTGATTCTTATTGAATGAAACGTCTAAGTTTCAAATCTTAGTCATGTTTCAAAATTCTCAAATTGAGTTTTATCGCAAATTTGGACTCCAAACCCGGAGTACCACTGGAAAGTGACCAGTAAAGGCACTATATCTTTTGGTGAGTACTTTCAAATACCGAATTGAACTTGATACTTGTATTTGATACGTGACCAATGTGATTACATGTTGTATACGTGAACTATTAGGGCGAGAGTGTACTTTATTGCACTTGCCCTTACGTGATATATACTTGTTTATTGTTGCAATTGACTTGACATACTTGTTTATGAGGTGCGTACTTCCTGGAATTCCAGAAACCCTGTGGTGAGTTACTCAAGTCGAGCTGGCAAGGGTTTGGTCGATTGGGTAACGAACCCTAGGTCTCTTGTTTTGTCGAATGGAGTGATATCTTCTCGACTAATCGGTATACTCGAGTATTACCACCCGTGTTTATTGAGGATTTTGGGCCCAATAGGGGGTGTGAATGGTGGATGGAGAGTAGTGTAAGTGGTGCTCTACTGGATTGGTTACTTACTTGAAGGTTGACGGAGTGTCAACTATTACTTGATCAAGCTCTGATAATGCATTGGGAATTTGGCTCCTGAGAGCCTTCCGTATCCTTATACTTTGGAATGATTATTGCTTATTGGATTATTGATTCTTCTGAAAAACTTTTACACTCGCTCACTTTGAGATTTGCTACTTGAAGTATTATTGTTCACTCTTATGAACTTTTGATGCCATTAACTTGCTACATTGATATTCATACTTTTAAAATGGTCAATTTGTTATTTGGAATCTCACTGGATTTTTAACTCATTTCACGCCATTTATTTTCCTTACAGGGGGTACGAGCGAGGCATGAGACATGTACAGACTAGAGTAGTCTAGTTGTTTCGAGTTTTGCTTTTGTACTCACGCTAGTACCCGACTAGGGTTGATTGTACTCGAAATGTAAACACTTTGAAGTTTTTTTTTTTTTGGTGTGTAGAAACTTAGTATCTGGATTTGAGCATCAATGTATATATTAAGTTGAAGTGGATATGTTATTCATTTTCTATGGATATACTTTATTTTGCTTGAACTATGAGTGAGTGCGTGAATGACTCCTGGCGAGAGTTGGGCAGGCGGTTCGTCGAATCCTTTGGTTCGCCTTAAGGGAAGGTGGGGCCGTCACAGGTGGTATCAGAGCTCCTATTGAGCTCGTGTCGGGAGAGGGTTCTCGGACTGTGGGGATTGACTTGTTAAGTGTGGAACAATTGTCTATTGTTGGGGACCTTAGATATGTATGTTGGGTAGGAATCTCTAATACGGGTGATTTGCTCTTGAGCCTGGCCAGCTTGAATGGTGAATTATCATATTTTCGGATTCTTGTACCCGAGTATCAAAGTGTGATACCTTTACGATAAGTTGAGAGCTCGCGTAATATTGGGATAGGTTGGATGGCGAAAGCAAAGGCACGGGGAATGCGAATAGTCTGGACTTGAAATATATTGAAGATATTCATGGGATTTGGGATCCTTATTATTCACGTGCTTCGAATTTTGATTAAGTGTAGTGCCTGAGCAATACTTAGGGTTAATGTCCTATAGGTTATATGACTTGTTTGCTATGTATATAAAGAACCTGTTTATTATGTATTTTATTGCCTCTATTTATCCTTTTGAAACGTGCTACATGAGCCATATCTTACCTTGTTTATATGTCTATAGTTGGTTAAATCCAAAACATGGAGGGTAGAAGAAATCAAATCAGGGGAACTAACCGAGGACGCGGTCCTAGTCGTGGCCGTGGGGGTAGACAAGCACAGGAACCGGTGCGAGAATCGAGAGGGGAGGGAGAGGCAACGATTGAGCCACAACCTGGACCCCAAGTTGTAGGGGGAGATCAAGTGGCAACTGCAATCCAACAAATAACCAATATTCTGGCCCGATTAGTGGAACAACAGGGTCAAACCCCTGTAAATCAACCTAGGGACCCTAATATGGGGCAAGATAAGGCCTTAAAGAGATTCCAGAAGTTCTCTCCACCTAAGTTCCTGGGAGGACCAGACCCAGAGGAAGCCGAGAGATGGCTAGAAGCCATGATCAACATCTTTGCCGCGTTAAACTATGCAGAGGATAGGCAAGTACAATTTGCCGTTTTTCAGTTCGAAGGCCCACCCAGAGCCTAGTGGAATGTAATTAGGGCTAAATAGGAAAGAGGGGGGACTGCATGGACTTGGGTGAACTTTGTACAGGAGTTTAACGAGAAATACCTCCCACCTATCGTCCAGGAGAAGAGAGAGAACGATTTTATTAAGTTTCGACAAGGAACTTTAAGTGTATCTGAGTATGAAACCCAATTTACGAAGTTGTCTAAATTTACTCCTGAATTGATAGCCACGGAACAAAGAAGGATAAGGAGGTTTGTACAAGGGCTCAATATGGAGATACAAGAGGCCTTGGCGGCGGCCCAGATTAATACGTTTACGGAGGTTTTGGAGAAGACCCAAAGAATAGAAATTGCTAAGGCACAAGTGAGAGTTTTTCATGCAAAAAGGAGGGGTGCGCTTGGTGGAAGTTAAAGGCAAGGACAAGGTGATTTAGATATGCCACCCTCTAAGATGGGTCGAGGAGGTGGTGGTGAAAAAATTTCAAGGACATCTAAGGAAATTACTCCAAGAGGAGTCTCGCGTTGTAGGGAGCAAGCAAGAGGTGCCTCACAAGGAGGTCAGACCTCAGCCCCTCAAGTATCTTGTAGGTACTGTGGGAAGGCTAATCATACGGAGAATGATTGTTGGCGAAAAGCAGGAAAATATTTATGGTGTGGTAGTACCGAGTACTAGCTTGCAACTTGTCCACGTAGATCACACCTAAACCCTGAGCAAGCAAATGTAGGAGGGACTAAGCCAAGAGTGTTAGAGTGTACGCCTTGGACCAACAGGCACTACCTGAACCATCGGAGATAGTAGAAGGTACGATTCGTGATTTCTATTGTTTATTATTTCGGAGAGCATGTATGAATTTCGAGAACGAAATTCTTTGAAGGACTGGAAATTATAATACCTCAACTTTTAGGATCATCTTTTGTTTAGTCTCAAAGATGGTATTACGGTTTCTTTAGTTTATTTTTTTTATTTTAAAAAAAACATTATTTTGTTTTAAAGAAGAAACTAAAGTTATTTCTATGGGTTTGATTTAAAACCTCATTTTATTTTACAAGACTAGAAACCCTAAAAGTCTAATCAAAATCCTAGTTTCACTTGTGACTGACCGTTTTCTCAAATTTCTTATATTTTAATCGAAACCCTAAATTCCATTTATGGAATTGTAAAATCCCTCATGCTTTTCTTAAAAATCCCGTTTTATTTGGAAATTATTAATTTATAATAGTCCTACTACTCAATTACTCCGCAATAAGTGCAAATGAACCTAGAAAGTAGGGTTTCACTTTTCGTTTTCAAGTTAGAGCGAATTAGGATTTTCACATTTTTCCATAGTGTGACTATTCGGTACGGAGTGAGGATCAAATTTGGTAGATAAGAGTAACTTTTAGATGAGAAATAATATGAGATTAGAAGTGAGAATAATAAGTATTGGGTTTTTAAAATGGTCAATTTGTTATTTGGAACCTCACTGGATTTTTAGCTCATTCCACGCCATTTGTTTTCCTTGCAGGGGGTACGAGCGAGGCATGAGACATGTACTGACTAGCGTAGTCTAGTTGTTTCGAGTTTTGCTTTTGTACTCACGTTAGTACCCAACTAGGGTTGATTGTACTCGAAATGCAAACACTTTGAAGTTTTTTTTTTGGTGTGTAAAAACTTTGTATCTGGATTTGAGCATCAATGTATATATTAAGTTGAAGTGGATATGTTATTCATTTTCTATAGATGCACGTTATTTTGCTTGAACTATGAGTGAGTGCGTGAGTGAGTCCTGCCGAGAGTTTGGCAAGCGGTCCGCCGAACCCTTTGGTTCACCTTAAGGGAAGGTGGGGCCGTCACATGCTCATTAACTACTTCTCATGTAAAGTAGATAATCCTAGAGATGCTCATAAGATTTAGGGCTTGTTTGGCACCTTAGTTTTTTACCAAGTTTTTTAACTACTAGTTTTTTAACAACTTTTGCTACAGGAACCCCAAAAAACTTTTCAAAATTTTTTACCTAAACACTTCAAAAATCTATACACAAAAAATTTCTCAAAAACTTTTCTTCCTCCCTCACCCAACCCACCACACCAGACACCGCATCCACCACCTCTCCCGGCGCTGCCGGTAATCTCAAAATTTTTTTTTGAATATTTGAGTACCTCACCCTCAAAAATTTATTATATATATTATATATTTATAATATTATATATATATTTATTTATTTATTTAAACATATTATAAATATTTTATTTTATTTAAAATATATTTTTACATATTTATATAAATATTATATACCATATAAATTAATATTAATATAAATATGTAATTATACATTTATATAAAGATTATATATTATATATTTAATATATATAATACATATTATATGTATTACACATTTATGTATATATATTTATGTATATTTATATACAATTATATTATGTATTATGTATAACATAATACATTTATACATAATATTAACACGCAATATTAATTATACATTTATACATAATACTAATACATTTATATATTTATATTAATTATATTAATACATTTATACATAATATTATATATTTATATATTTATAATATATTCATTTATATATTTATATAATATTCATTTATAATAATATACAATTATTACATTTGTAAATATATTTATATTATGTATTATATATAATATAATACATTTATATATTTTTATATAACTATATAAATATATTTATTTATAAATGTATTATAAATGCATAAATATATATAAATATTTAAACAATAAAAATTATAAACTATAAACAATATTAATTATACATTTATACATAATATTAATACATTTATACATTTATGTTAATTATATTAATACAGTTATACATAATCATCATATATATTTAAAAATTATAATTTATACATTTATATAATATTCATTTATAATATATACATTTATATTAATTATACATTTATAAATATATGTATATTATGTATTATATATAATATAATACATTTACATATTTTTATATAAATATATAAATATGTTTATTTATAAATATTTATAAATGTATTATAAATGCATAAATGCATATAAATATTTAAACAATAAAAATTATAAATTATAAACAATATTAATTATATATTTATACATAATATTAATACATTTATACATTTATATTAATTATATTAATATATTTATACATAATCATCATATACATTTATAAATTATAATTTATACATTTATATAATATTCATTTATAATTTATACATTTATATTAATTATACATTTATACATTTATAAATATATGTATATTATGTATTATATATAATATAACACATTTATATATTTTTATAAAAATATATAAATATATTTATTTCTAAATAATTATAAATGCATAAATGTTTAAAAATATAAAAATATAAAAATTATAAATTATAAAATACTCAAAAATATGTTTTAAAATACCTCTAAAAATAATCCAAAAAACGTCTACAGTAACATTTCAAAAACTTCTACAAAAAAGTTTTTCACCTTACAAAAACTTCTACAAAATTTTTCAAAAACTTCTACAGTGCACTGCAGTAAAGTTTTAGACAAACTCCCAAAAAACTCAGGTTCCAAAAAGGCCCCTTGTTTTTGTCAAACTTGTAAACTGGAAAGATACCTACTCAATGTTATTTTTAAAAGACAAAAAAAGAAGAAAGAATGGACTCCTAGTCACGATTCCCTTTTGTCAAGTCACCAAGGAGCCTATCAAGAAAACGTCTCCATCTGTAAGTTGATTTGTTTCCTTTATTTCCTCTCCTAATCAACTTCAAAAACATACCTGAAACTAACTTATCCCAAAATAAAATACTAACTAAACAAGTTCCCTATTCTGATAAAAACTCTTAACAAAACATCCAAAAGATAATTCTAAATTTCAGAGATAATTTCCGGGTTCCATCTCCAATTTTCAACTTCTCAATCTCTGGCGTGGGCACGTTTTGGAGCAAATAGTCTTCTGAAAATTTTAACTTGAAGTGCCATTTTCTACTCCAAAATCCTATAACAACACGAAACACCAAATATAAGCAAAATCCATCAATTAGCATAATATTTGGCCAAAATTAAGATAAAATATTAATAAATAACATGCACAATTATTTCACTATCATATTCCAACTAGAATATTTGACTAATGAAGCACCATATTTGTTGATAAACGTGCACATTAAATATGGACATAATGGTAAATAACAAACTAACTACCCTTCGAAGAAGAAAATGAGCTATAGTATGGGATAGACACAAAAGTAAGTGAGTCTATCTACATGGGATGGAGGAAGTATTTTTTTATATTTTTGAAAAGATAAAAAGTTACTGAAGTTTTCTTAGGCTTATATATGTGACTATGTATCTTTTTATTAGTTTATCAACAATTATTGGAAGTTTCTTAGGATTATAAATGTGATTGTGTATCTTTTTCTCTTTTTTTTGGGAAAGATGGTGATATTTTTTATCCCTTTAATAGGAGGGTAAAAAATAGAAATACAAAAAGTGACAAAAAAGTAGTTTACACCAAAATCCCCTCTTCCGCCTCTATGTATAGTCTTTAAAAAACAGCTTCATTTAACTGCATTGGCAAGTGATCTATTTATCACCTTAACCTTAAGCCGCTACAAGTGTTGTGAAAGTTTATTAAAACCTACTTTCTTACCTACACGAACATAGATCATATGCTAACACAAAAGTGTTTAGGTGTTAAATCCCACAAAGAAAACTAAATAATTACTAACTTTTATCAAATTCCTCTATTAATCACACTACAAATTAATAAAAATATTTCGAATAATGAACAAAATCTAATTCAAAATAAAATTATCAAAGGCAAATGCCTTTTAGTATCTATATTTTCTCAACTATCTTAGCCAATAAATCATATTTTGGTCAATTGATCACCTCTTATGCAAAACTAGGATAAATCTCCTAATATTGTGAAAATCATTTTTGTCAATAAATCAACTATATCAACAACTAGATTTAATCTACTTTCATGATTTGAACCTCATTAAAGACTCATTAAAATCAAGAGATTATACAACTGTCCTCTAGGTACTTTCATACTTTCATGAGTTGCTAGTTAAAGTTCTATCTTTTTGAACTAGTATTATTTAATAACTTTTGTTGATTAATTAACACCATAGACGTTTCATAATAAAGAGCTCTTTTCATAGATAAGATTCACCAATAGCATGGAGAAGACACAAAATAACATGGATAAGATTCACCAATCAACTAAAGATAGATCATAAACTAAGGAACAATTGATTCTATCTAATCCTACGAAGAAGTAATTAACTAGACATAATTAAATTAAAAGAAACAAAATAATAAATAATAATATGGACCTCATAAAATATTAAGAAAGAGAGAAAAAAAACTCTTATCCAGGACATGTAAAAGCTCCTTCTCTCTTCAATTTTCAACAAAAAACTCTAACTAGGAGCAACATAAAGAAAAGTTACTCAAATCCATGATACTCCTAAAATCTACTTTAAATTGGAGATTCACATTATTAACTCCAATAAGCCTTTTAGCTCCAATAACCTTCTTTGCTCTCCCAAATCATCCTAGTTTGCTATTTATAATGATTTGCAAAGGCTGAATCAAATAAGGTAATCATAGTTGTAAAAGAATTCAGATTAGTTGCCACCGACCTAAAATTGATGTCTCTATGAAGAACAAAAAACAGCTCTTGTACGAAACGAGAATGTTGTAGCTAATTGATCAACCGTATCAAGAATCAAATGTTTTGGATGCTAAGTATGGCATTAGGCCAAGAATACTATTATAGTGGAAGTTCTCAAGAACATAACATCACATTAATTTTTGAGGATTGCTATTGGGTTTTAAATAAATTTTAAGGACAAAATACTTGAACTTTCAGTTGGAACCATTTCTAGTGATAGGTTTATTGGATTGGATTCTAATAATTTTTATTAGCTTTTTAATTCAACTAATAGTAATCGAAAAGTGTCTTGTATTTTACCTTTCAAACTTTGTTTTTAGTCAACTGGAAGAGAAACTAAAAATTGTCCTTCTCTAATTATACGTTATTGAGCTTATACTTTACTGGAGAAATAAAATATATATGTTGCTTAATTATGACCTTAAATTTATTAGAGATTCTCGTTAAGGGCAATTTTGTTTAAGTTGGTTGGAAAATTGTGAGTTTGGAGTGTCTTAAGTTTTTTTTTTGGAATGTCACAATGGTTGGCTTTTTAAGTCTCTCTCTCTCTCTCTCTCTCTCTCTCTCTCTCTCTCTCTCTCTCTATTAGGCCTAGCTGCCACTTGCCACTTAACTAAACGAATAGGAGAGGCTAGGCAAATCTGTAACTAATTGAGTTTGGAGTTTGAGGGTAAAGTAATACTTTTTTTACAAATTTATAATCATTTTTTTCCAAAATATTAATGCATGAATTTTCCTCACATCAAAAGTGTATAAGAAATCAAAATGTATATACAACAGAAAATTTAAAATTTTTTATTCCTAGAAGCAAATCTATTTTGAATAAGATCCATGTCATTAGATATTAGTAAGAAGAATACCTCAAATGACAAAGAATTTCTTAAACTTTATAGCAAGGTTACATGTTAGGTTGAGCTATCAATTGAAGTTGACCAAATGTCTAACCTCTGATAGTAATCGATACGACCCTTCGTGCAAGAACCTCCTTAGATAGATTTGGCTATAACTAAGATAGTCCTAGCCAACTACCACAATTTATCTCATAAGTTGAAGTAGTTTTGAAAGAGAAAAACCCTAATCAAATTGATTAAGAAATTTTGACAAACAAGAAAGAAGAATGAGATGTTTTTCTTTTTCTTGAAGTTGGAAAAATTTACCTTTTTTTCTCTCTTTAGATTTTCTTTAAAATTTCATACACTGCTATGTGAAGATAATATGTCTTGTTAATTTAAAGTAAGAGCGTATATATAGGTAAATAGATTTTTAAATTTCTAAAGCAATTGCATAAGGATTAAGATTCCAACTTTTTATAGAACTCTTGTTTTATAAAAACTTAACCTTTTATCTTATAAATTAAACTATAAGTTTTTAAACTTATCATTCAAATCTTTTACTTGAATATCTTTTAATCTTGCATAATGAACTCATAATATCTCTAACCTAATTTTCCACTATGTTGACAATAAGAAAAAGTTAGAATTCTTAATAATAAGAACTAGATAAATTAAACTCCTTTAATTTATGATTTATTAAATTTAATCAACTAACTTATGTTTATAAATCAAGATTGACTTTTAGCAAAGTATCATAACTGTCTAAATATAGAGAAATCAAGCAGATAGATGTCTATACCGTTCTATGCATATGTATAGCATAAATTGTGTGACGGTCTCACCTCCTCTTAGGGCGTATCCCAGGGTTCGGCGGGTCGCCTGCCCAACTCTCGTTAGGACTCACTCACTCATAGGTCAAGAAAAATAACGTACATCCATAGAAAATAAATAACACATCCACTTCAACTTAATATATACATTGATACTCAAATCCAGATACAAAGCTTCTATACACCAAAATGCTTCAAAGTGTTTACAATTCGAGTACAATCAACCCTGGTCGGGTACTAGCATGAGTACAAATTCAAAACTCAAAACAACTAGACTACGTTAGTCTGTACACGTCTCACGCCTCGCTCGTACCCCCTGTAAGGAAAACAAATGACGTGGAATGAACTAAAAGCCCAGTGAGGTTCCAAATAGCAAATCGACCATTGTTTACAAGTACAAGTTTCAATGTAGCAAAGTAATGAACATGAAAAGTTCATAAAAGTGGACAATAACACTTCAATTAGCAAATCTCAAAATGAGCAAGTGTAAAGTTTTCTTTTAAATCGAAACAATACCACGATAAGTATTAATCATTCCAAATTATAAGGATACGGATAGCTCTCAGGAGCCAAATTCCCATTGCATCACCAGAGCTTGATCAAGTAATAGTTGACACTCCGTCAACTTTTAAGTAAGTAACCAATTCAGTAGAGCGTCACTTAAACTACTCTCCATCCACCATCCAAACCCCCTACTGGGCCCAAAATCCTCAATAAACATTGGTGGTAATACTCGAGTATACCAATTAGTCGAGGAGATATCACTCCACTCGACAAAACAAAAGACCCAGGGTTCGTTATCCAATCTACCAAGCCCTTGTCGACTCGACTCGAGTAACTCGCCACAGGGTTTCTGGAATTCCAGGAAGTGCGCACCATATACACAATTATATCAAATCTATTGCAACAATAAACAAGTATATCTCATATTTGGGCAAGTGCAATAAAGTACACTCTTGCCCGATCAAACAAATGACATATCATTAAATCACATTGGTCAAGTATTGAAAACAAGTTTCCAGTTCAATCAGATATTTGGAAGCACTCACCAAAGGTCTAGTGCCTCTCAAAAGTCACGTTCAGGTCCAACTCCTTGGTTGGAGTCCAAATCTGCGATAAAATATCATTTACGAATGTAAAATTCTGTAGAGTTCGAAACATAGGAGTTTCGCTTCAAGAAAACCAAGTAAATGTAACTCGTTTAACTAGAATTCAAAATACTTATTAAATTTTGAAAAATTCATGCTCGCTTTTCAAACTGTGAGACTTGGTAACAATTAGACTTGGAAATACCATTTGAGTCAAAAGAACGAGGAAAACGTATTTCTATTAGTCGTTGTTTTCATTTTTCCAAGGGTACAAGGTCGGCCAACTTCTAACTTGTATACCTTGATAAAGGACGACGCACATATCCTACATGATTCAAGTGGTATTCGCTCTCAAGCCTTACTCAAGTCGCAAGTATATCTACCTAGCCCTTGAGCGTAAATTTGGGCAACATGCCCTTTGTATTTACCTATTTTCTAGCCATTTATGACTTCATTCTTTTCCTCAATCAGTCCCAAAGTCACACACAAAATAATCTCATTTCACTAGCCGTTCAATAGGCTCAAAGTCATACAAGGACAAAATAAAACTTGGAAAATGTCCGGAAATGAAGTTTAAGTCCTAAAACAAAAGACAGATTTGACATCGCTTAGCGTATCGGACACAACCGAAGCTACGCTTATCAAATTGGTGTGAAATTTATACCGTTTCGAAGCTAAGATAAAGGGCTACAACTTTGATGAAGATCACTCAGTCCAGTTCGTAGTGTATCTAGGTCAAAATTTCAAATTACAAAACCAGAATCTTACAATTAGGCTAGTTAACCGCACTATGCGTAAACTATGATAACTTAGGCTACCGAAGTTCGATTGAGGCATTTTCAGGGCCGTTGGAAAGCTAAGACATAGCACTACAACTTATATGTTTTGGCCAAATGCTAATTTAGTATGGATCAGAGTGAACAGACGCGGTCAGATTGGTGAAATGTCAAAACTGTCCATGAAGCTCTACCTATAGCTGTCAGGGGTATTTTTATCTTTTCACAAGCTACAGTACTCAGATTGAGCTGAAATTTTGCAGACAAATACAAAACATCATTCTATACAACTTTTATGTTTTGTATTAAGCCTAATTCGGCCTCTCTCATGGTCAAACAGAACCGGTCAGAACAGGGCAGTGAAGAGTTTCATTTCTAGAATTTAAGGAGTTCAAGGTATAACTTCACCTTTCTAGTTTAAACCACTACTACAACCTCCTATACAAGATTATATACACCATATACCATCCAAACAATAAAATTATAAGTGAACCATTCAAACCCTAACTCAAAATTTATCACCACAATCATCCAAAATCACTTGAAATAGGCATCGCAAGCAAGATTACAAGTTACTACTCAACTTAAGCAAGACTAAGGGAAATAAATGTGATGGACAGCCAATATACCTCAATAAAAGGGCTTGAAGAGTTATCCTTCACCTTTCCTTGTGATTTTTAGCTCCCTAAGCGTCCCAAGCTCTCAATTTTCAAGTTAATCGGTTTAGTTTTCTTATTTTCTCACTAAATCAAGCAAAACCCAAGATGGATTTAGAGCTTTCTTTCTCTTGTTTTTCTCTCAAGGCTCACGGCTACAAGCTGAAAAAATGAAGAAGAATGAAGCTCCAAGATGGTTTTATGGCGTAGTCATAGTTTGGGTCAAAGGTTCTTAGATGGATGCCACTTGTCCACACAAGATCACATCTCACTTTTTTTTTCCTTTTCCTTGGGTTTTTGGGTCAAATATTTCGGCCCCTTTGATCAGTTTTAGAGCTGATATTTTGGCTCTAATAACAATGGGATTAACTTGCTAAAAATGTTGGTCAAATGGTATGTTCAATCGATAGTGAACGGTACCCGTCGGTTCAAGTCATTTTTCCTTAAATCGCATATACTAGGGTTTTATCTTATAATTCACTAACTTATTATTATTACTTATAATCACACACTTAATATCATCCAAAACTCACTTTTAATCATCAAATTGGATATACACTCCGTACCGGATAGTCACACTATGGATAGGTGTAAAAACCCTAATTTTTTATAACTTGAAAATGAAAGGAAAAACCCTTAATTCTATGTTTATTTGCACTTATTGTGGAGTGATTGAGTAGTAAGACTAGTCTAAAGTAATAATTTTCAAATAAAAGGGGATTTTAAGAAAAATATAAGGGATTTTACAAGTCCTCACAAATTGTATCCTTCACCATGTTTATCTCTTATTAATCTTAGAATATGGATTAAGTGCTAACTCTAAAGTGATTAATGATTTTCTTGTTACCAAAATACAATCTAAATAAATAAATACTCAGATACACATATCTGAGATCTTTTCATTGAGTACTAAAGTTTTTTGGGTTATATTCCAACGAGTGGCTATTAATGAAATAACTTCTCTACTATTGTAGGCGATGACCCAATAGATTATTCACTATCTTTCTATACTTCATGTTATATCCAATCTCTAATGATATGAATACGCTTTCACACATAAACACTCAATAGAGTCTGAGTATAACAATTCACATTTAAAACACTATAGTAATCTTAAGTAAGAGGATCATTTATACACACGCCATAGAGAGATTTATCATTCACACTCAAATAGCTATTCATATGAAAATTTCCAAATGGATCAATTTAATGAATTTGATTATCTTATTAAGAACTCACACAACAAGGTTTGATGTCTCTACATTATATTAAACGAGATCTACTATGTATTTCAAAAGGAAGAAACATAGTATGTACTAGTCTTTCTATATTAATGGTGTCCAATCTATTAATATTATGATATCTTTAAGAATAAACCATTGTTAATGTATCTCATTATCATGATACTTCATGATCAGATTAATCTAGATATAGTTTATTCTAAGAACTTTATCTAATTAATTAAAATAACACAACAATTGATAAGATAAAAATACCATTTATTAAACATAAATAATTAAGACACAACAATAAACCCTAACTTTAAGACATACATAAAAACATAGTGAGATAGCATACGCTGCCACCTAAAAAAAAATAATGCATACGCTGCCATCTATGATTAAGAAATTTCATGATTTTTCCCACCAAGTTAAAAAATTGTGATATGCCGTCGCATGATATAGTAGGAGAATAGTCCATCCAGAATTTTTTTTTTTTTTTTGGTCGCTCTAGAATTTGGTTCTACTTGTACTAACTGCGATCCGCAACTACAGAGACCTTATCAACGAGCCCAAGATCCTCCGCCAAACTAGGAGTCTTTAGTAGCGAAAAACCCATCAACCACCATCCTTTTCAGATTATTACGAAACTCACTCAGTGTTCTAAACTGGCCTTTGGAGATTTCTCAACACTGAAGTTTGTGCCCTACCTCTGGCCCAACCTGTTGGATGAACAAATTTAAAAGGAAAGGAAAATCCAACGGTGTCCATTTGGACCATCTTAGATTTTGAAACAACCAGACGGAGTTCATTTAATGGTCTGGAAATAGTTCTCAAAGAGCCGAAGTATGAAGGAAAACAAGCTATACGGTGGAATAGAAGTAAGATTCTTGCGATACAAATTGACTCAATTAATAAGGATGAACTATTTTTTCATTAAAGATCAAAGTATTTTTTCATTAAAGATCAAAGATCATATATTCGAATCTCAATATCAATGTGAAAATTGATATGAATACCGTATTTGTGGACGATCTATAAGAAAAATTGATGTGAATACCGTATTTATGGGCAATTTATAAGAAATTTTATAAGTGACCTATAGTTTCGGAGATATATTGTGACTTATTTGAGTCAAACCTGTTGAAACTTCTATTTACTTTTTTTTTAAAAAAAAGTAGGGTCCTTGACAATACAAGTTGAGTGTATTTGGTCGCGGTAGCTAGGAATTTGAGTTCAACTTGGACATTCCTATCAATACCTTCCGTGCTACCCGATAATTGAAAACTAAGAGCTCTTCGTTAAGGACAAAGTTGGTCTGCATCATGTCATTCTGCGTAAAACTTGGGTATTCGTATCAGACTTTTCTAAGATAACACAAGTCCTATGAAGATTAATAAATGCCAAAAATGATTTCAAATCATATATTTTTGCATATGAAGTTTGTTATTTAAATATCAATACTGGTGCTGCAAATGCCCGCTAGTACTAATAATTTTTGCATATGAAGTTCATTATATGTCTTATCTCCCCTCGAAAACATTTACAATTGACGTTTCGACTATCACTTCTCCTTGTCTCATTCAGCTATCTTTGTCCTACATTTTTTTTCATTGTAATAGGAAATGATACTTGGACCTAGACATCCTTATGGTTACATTGTCATCAGTAAATCAAGCATGTTGCTCAGGGCACAATATCGAAGTCAAAGCACAATTGTTGGAGAAGATCCTTAAGTAGCTTTTGCAGTTTTTTTACTATACTTTGGCATAAAATTTGACTACAAATTTGAGTAAACTCCCATATTTTGTATGAGTAAATCTTTCCTACATTGACGGTGTATATATTATCATCGTTGGATTCATGACACGTGTACAAAAGTTGAATTTCTATTTCAAATTTTACATAGTTGTTATTCATCCAACGCTGATAGTGTATACACTGTTAGTGTAGGAAAGATTAATCCATTTTGTATACCCTCACCTAGCAAATTCATGAATTCTGGTAGTATTATTGTGATTTTAAATGCTACAAACACTTGCAAATTTAAATGCTACTCTTGATCGATATTCTTTTTTTTTTTTCAATAAATCAAGTTAGTTTTTAGATAACCGTTTAAGCATCTAAAAATAGGGGATGGATATGGTAAAATTTTATGGATAATGGTAAGAGAATAATGTTAGATTTGATAGGTTATGCAAGCAAAGATTAAATCCCAACTCTTTCTGCTAGGAAAAAGTTTTTTTTTCTAAATAAGATTAAAGGTTATGAAGTGCTTGTAACTTTCAAAATCACCTTGTAACTCTGCTATTTTTTCTATATTTACCATTAAAACAAACTCTTTTTCGTAACATGAATCCATCACCTGATTTTCATCTTCGATCATGTACCTCACAAGGAATAAGTAAAACTATAATTGTTTCAATCCAATGGCATTTTAATATATTGTGTAAATCCAGTAAAAGTGAAAATCATGAAAGGTATGTAATCGAGCCGAGACGAGCTCGAGTATTGCTATATTCGAGCTCGACTCGACCTATAAATAATTGTACTTGAGCTCGGCTCGAGCTCGATCGAATCGGAAAATCTCAAACTCGAGCTTGACTCGAGAAAATCATTAAAAACTCGAGACTCGACTTGATAAGGCTCAACTTTTAGTCAAGTCTTATCGAGTCGAGTAATCAAACTTTTTGACTCGACACCTTGCTTGTAAATTCAGTATAAATTATACCCATAACGATCGAGCTGTAAAATTCTGACTCGAACTCGACTCGAATGTGTACTCGAGTAACTCGAGACTCGGCTCGAACTCGGTTTGACTGAGTTCAAGCCAAGTCATTGACAGCTCGGCTCGCGTTCATGATTATCCCTATAAATTTTTGGCTCTTTGAAAAATTGAAAGTGAAAATGGCAAGAAAATAATGGATGCTAATTTTGTGGTCCTTGCCTCAAAGGGAGCAAGTACTTGGACAGCGAATCACTTGTGAGGTGCTCCTCTGGGGCAAGCATATAGTACATTTGCTAGGCTGCGGTTTTTTAACGTATTTACACGCATTTGCCTTCCTACCTTTACTTTTAGGACAAGAGAAAATTTACTGCTTTATTTAATTTACAACAAAACCAACGCTTGAAAAGCTCTAAGACCAAAACCAATGCTTGAAAATCTCTAAAGATCAAAACCAATGCTTGTAAAGCTCTTTCAATTTTCCAGTAAAGAGCCCCCAAGTTTTGGTAATCCTAGAGCCTTTGCTAGTCTTAGGAATATAAAACACAAGTATATGGCCACAAGACCTCCACCTAAGGACCTATCCAACTTCATTTTCCTGTTGAGCAATATTACAATAGCCCAAAGCAGGCCAGCAATAAAAAATCCCACAGTTTCATAAAGATAAGGATCTTTTGGAATCAAATAAGAAGATGGATACTGAGACCATGAGGCAAAAATGAGTGATAGTCCCAAACCAATCAGGTTATTAAACAATGGCCCAGCATAACAACCTGATATTGCTATTTGTACCCCATCAGGTCCTCCTTTTAATGCCATAGCAAGATTTGATATCAAATCCCCTGCTGAATTTCCCCAAGCAAGGACAGTAAGTCCCAAAATTGAAGGGTTTATTCCCAAAATAGTGCCAAATGATACCAGCAAACAAACCAGTTCCTCTGCAATAAGATATGTCCAAGCTATACTCATCAAGAATCCTCCTGCAAGCCAAGGGAATAAGCAGTCCTTTGGTGGGCTTGACTTCTTAGTGAATGCAAATGCAAGTGTCCCCAGTATAATCCCAAGAAGAGCTGCACTCATGAAAATGGCTAAGCTTATAGTTGAACTGATTATCTGAGGTTTCCAAATGAGTGCTAAGAAAATAGGTGCTAATGTTGCTGAAGTTACAGCAAAGGCTTTGGACCATTTTTCCTCAGAAACCGTTGGAATTGTAATTTGTCTAGGTAACTGCAGAGGTAACTCCAAAACATAGAGAAACAAGCGCAGGAAACGACAAGCTGTCGATCTCAATTCACTCCCATTAGAGAGTTGATCAAGAGCATCTTTCAGCTGTGACTGTGATTCATTCTTTTCCTCATCCATAGGTTCAATCAGAGGAGCATACATGCCGCAAGATTCATCAGAGTTAAGTGCCAAGAAATTACTCCGCGAGGATGGAGGAATAATGGCAGGAGGATTGACAATCCTCTCTTTCTTTCCATAGAAAAATTGCATTGCTGAGACCACCATAATATACAGGACATAGATGGAAACGTAACCGGTTGCAACCCACAAATTTATTTCTCCAGAAATAATGATCATCAGGAGGGATACAAGGGAGAAAATAAGAAACAGGACATCTCTGATGAAGCTGGCTTCATCAACAGCTACCTGACGAGATGAAATTGACATGCTAACAATTCCAACAACAAAGCATGAGATGAAAAATGCCCCACCAAGAACTGTGTTGATTCCCACATCAGAATCGTGGGATTGCGCGAAAGAAATGAAGCTTGCGAAAACGTCGTTTGCGCCATTGCCTAAAGGAAGCAGAGTTGTACCAGCTATAGTTGGTGAAAGCTTCAGAACTCGGGATAAGCTTTCGACCGAAGGACAAAAGTAGTCCGCTGTTGTATTTCCAATTACATAGAACAGAAGAAGAAGCCATAAAAGAAGCAAAGTGTATCCCAGCACGGGAAACTGGCCTAAACTGCAGTAGAAAATCTGAAGGTAATCAATGTAACCTTTTCCTGAACAGTCGAATGATATCACGTAAGCACACTGGGACTTGTAATCAGTGAAGTTGCGAACGCTTGAACAGTCATGAGAGCCTTGAGCTTCAAAGAAGATGGAATTGGAAAGCTTAAAACTTGGTTTCTCAAGAACATTGGTTGTGATGTAGAATACAAGAAAGAAAAGGAAAGAAATGTTTAGTAAAAGAGATACTAGTGTTGTTCTGAAGCGAGATATGAAGGAAAAGCAATCCATTCACGAGATTCTTTGATGAAGAAGCAGTGGAGGGATTGATTGATAAAGGGAAATGAGTTCCATGGTTCTTGCCTTTTGTTATCTAATTCAGTTACATTTTCATTACTTGTGTAGAAATAATTGGCAATAGGACAAGGTTTCGTAAATGCATGAGTTGATTAATTTGTCGTACTCTGTTTATTGTTATGAAAATGCCAATATACTTGTTTTGTTGTCAAAGGAAAAAAGAGTTTTTTTTTTTGGTTGGAAAAGCTTCCAAAAGACATGTCATCACAAATAATCCTTGGGAGGGGCAATTTCGTAGAGACCTAAAAACTTGTTAATTAATTTCCGTTTTATATTTAGTTTTTTCTTTTTTGAAATCCAAGACTTGTGCGTTTATAAAATTGAAATATTAAAATTCAAAATCTAAATTTTGAAATTTAAAATCTAAAACTATTAAGTTACTAAATTGTTAAATACTAAAATCCTAACATTTTACATTAAGTGATAAGTGAATAAGTCGTTTGTTGAATTACTTATTTTTTGGAGTATATTTTGCTTAGTCAATTCACTTCTCATAATTAATTAAGATATTGTATTTTTTTTATTATCAAACACGTCTGAATATATTAAGGTCTAAACCAATTAAATTTAACATTAAATTGTGTTATCAAACAGGATCTTAATAAAAACTTAGTGAATAAAGCACATCCTTGAAATTAAACAGACATATCCAGCAATTAATCTAATCCTGTTTCTAGAAAGTGCATATACCATACCAACAAGAGGATGAAAAAAATTGAAATTTCTAGACACAATTGTTACCATTTCTTTATGGATCAATAATAAATGTAGAGTTGGTTTAAATCCTAAATAAAACAACATAAGACATGGCTGTAAAGTACCATCTTTGCTGATGAATTAGAAATTCTGTAACTTTTCCCTGACAATACTTTCCTTTGAAGATTACTAGGATATAAAGAAGAGTACTGAATGGTCAAAATTGAGTGTAGCGCAACACTTATGAGACCAGCACCACGTAGTTAGCCCCCTTTAGTGTGGGACAAAGAAAGGGACCAATGCCAAGTTGCCAACTATCACCCAAGGTTGCCCAGTCTATCATTGGCACTTCATAATTAACCACCAGACCATACGTCCAGCGGCCACAAGGAAGGGCTCTGGAGTCCGGCTTGGGGTGTTATTTGGGGGATCAAATTTTCTTGTCAGCATCAAACATATCAAGAACTCCTAAATTCTCAAACTTGCTCAAATTCAATGAGTGTCATAGTTCACCTATCTGATTTAAAGGTGATTTAGTCTTCCTAAATTCAATAAGTGTCATAGTGCATCCGTGTGTTTTAGAGGTGATTTAGTCCTCCACAATTTTCAATGGTTCCGTTGGATCTGTTCTCTTCTTCCAAATTGACTTTCAAACTTATTTTTTTAATGTCTTTAGTCCTCTTATTATCAAGTGTATTTTTTTTTCCCCATGTAACTCTTAAAAGTATATACTTATGACAAAAACTTAGATAGAATTGGTCTACTAGATTCAGTAGCCCAAATTTTGTCACATCTTCATCATGCAAATTGGTAAACTAGTGTGGCAAATTTTGAGTCACTTCATTTACGGATGGGCCTATATATGGATCTACCCAAGTTTTTATCTATACTTATAGTTCATCCATGTGTTTGAGACGCAAGTATTAACGGCAAGAACCTCACCTGCGACACACGAACGAAATGAAAGGCTTTTCTAAATAAATTAATCTTGTATATACTCTCAGTATATACACAATCACCATTATATATATGACACGTATGTAAAATTTAAATTTAAAATTTTACCCATATATCATTCATTGAATCGTCATAGTGTATACACTGACAGTTTATATAAGATTTACTCTTTCTTAATTAGTAAAAAGGAAAAGCCCCACATCGGTGTTCCCATTTAATACAATTAGGCCGAATATAGCGTGTAGGATCCGTAATCTGCACGACACGAGGAGTTCGTTGAAAAATAAAATATTGGAGAATTCGACATGTGTTTAGGCTTGCAATGACCAAAGACGGTCGAAATAGTGCAAAGTTGGGTGGAACTTCAGAGGAGTTGGGATTGAATTCCTTGCTAATTTAAATTCACTACTCCAAAGAACATTTTGGTCCAAAGTACAAAAAATTTGGTCCAAGATTTGTAAAATAAGATAGAATTATCATCTTCGATTTTAGATTTAGTTTTACCCAGCATTTCAAGAAAACCAAGCTCGAATTTAAAATTAACTGCAGAAAACAGATTGACTACTGACTGATGTAATTTGTCACAAATTGAGAGTGGTAAAGGGGAGGTAAATCATCGATCAATAGCGGTTTATAACTACTGACTGCCGATAGTTCCAACGGCATCCCAACTTAGCTAGAAGAGGAAGAAGATCAAAACCACATCAAAGTGGGGTCCCTCGGGTTATTGGTTTTAGAGTCTTCCCTTGAATTAAAAAAAAATTTTACTCCTTTTTTAACTTCCCCAGATATTGCAAATACTCCTCTCTTCACTCAAAAACCTTCTGCATTTATTCTGGTTTGAATTTACTTTTCCGAAAAAAAAAAACAAGCATTTGGAGACCTTTTAATTGGTGACTGTGGGATGCAAACAAATCCTTTCATTATTTTGCTATTAGTGCAAATTCCATAAATGAAATAACGATTCTTATAAAAAAAATGTGCGGGATATATTTAATTAGAAAATAAGAAGGGATTCACTTGAAAATAAAATTTTCAAAAACATTGAAATAGAACAAGTAACATTTTAGCAAAAGCAATGCCGTTATGCAGCAACAGCCTTCTTGTCTAGTCGCCATTTTTTTTAAGTTATAGTTTCATATTTTATGATATTCTTCCTGTCCTGCTGTTTTGGAAAGTCACTTTCATAAATTTCAAATTTTATTAAGTTACTTTATAACCAAAGCCCCAGATAGACAACTGAAAATTTCAAATTTTACTTCTACCTTTTTCAAATGCAATAATTGTTTGATGGCAGATATGGAATAAATATATTCCTATATTTTTAAAATTCAGGATGAGAAACTACTTGAAGAAACTAACTATAAAATCAAGTTTTAATGATTTTTTTTTTTGTCAATTATTACATTTATCTCTAGTATCCTACACTATTCTAATCTAAAGAAAAAACTCAACTGGATCTAGGGGGGACCGGTAAGGACTAAACCACCACCGAATTAGATATTTTTTAAGAAATCACTTAATGTGGCAACTAGCAGGAGATAAGGGTTTACCAAATCTTAAATGATTTAGTGGTGGCCACCCGCCTTAGCGCCAATCAATTTTCATGATTAGACTATTAGAGTACGAGATTGTTCCCTTCTTCCCTTCGGCTAAAGAACTGGCTCTGCCTAGAGATGTCAAACTTTTAGAGTGGGGTCCGGTAAGAAGGTTCCTTATAAGGAGCTGAGGTTCTGATTCGCAACAGGGACGGCCGCCTCCAAGTTTTAGCAAAATTCATTTAACCGTGGAGGAAAAATGAGATTCTTCATTTAGAACCATTCTATTGCCTCTCCCAGAATTCTAGAAAAATTCCATTGCCAAGACTTGTTTTTCCTAGAACAGGAGAGGTGAGATTCAAAAAAGTGGGGAGAGAAGAAGGATTTTAGGCCAAGACCTCTCCAACTAGGACAAAAAACAAGTTCAGGTACATATTGGCATGGCCTGAAACCTCGTGCAACAAACGGACATGCGACTTTTATGGTAACCTAGTTGCAGCTAGCATGCTACACACAACGTTCTAATAAAACAACCACGGAAACTTCCTTCAAACTAGAATGTGAAACTAAATGAGACAGTTCCGTACTAGCCAAAATTTTACCAGACAAGATTCCGATAGGAAACTTCTGGGTTGCTTTTGTGGTGTAAATTTAGCAACACTTTTTATGTTCTTTCGTCGCATTTTGTGCTCACGCTCTTGCTTCACTTATCTATCTTATTGTTAACACAAGTTAATTCAATTGGAAAGGACGGGCTATTTTCTCACAAAAGATCGTATGTTTAAATCACATTGTTGATGTAAGGACTGTGTTGGTGGACAATATGTAAGAAGCTCTATAAGCGATCTATAGTCTCAAAAGCGTGCTCTAATCCAGGGTGATGATTAGAGCCGAACCCACCAAAACTTTTTTTTTTTTTTTTACCAAAAACAAAAAAACAACTTATCTATCTCATTTCTGGATTTTTTTTTCTTTTTAATTTTGGGTTACTCTTTCCTATAATGTCAATGTACACACTGATAGATTAAGATGCATGCCGCATCACTCAATTGAATTTGAGGACCAAAATTTGCACAAGTGGCATGCATTTAGATCCGTTAGTATATACACTGATAATGTGTGAAAGATTTATCTTTTACTTTTTCATGTAAAATTGGATATTAGCATTGTTGTTTAATTGATTACATATTCACATAATTTCACATAATACTTAGAAAAAAATGTAATTTATGTGGTTCTTATAACACTACAAGCTATATTGCTATAAGAAGTCTTAGGAAGGATCATTCTTCCTATGACTATTAGGGTTGTTCTTGCAAAAACTATTAGAAACACCGAGGTTGAAATTAATCTTGCTAAAAGGTTTTGCTTAACTGAGTCAGCCACAAAGCAGGACAATAAAATGTTCTTTCTTGTAAAACCCAAAAAGTTATGATTGGGAGACTAATGTCATACATTCAAGAACATATATGATAGGGTGGTAGTTTACACATACAAGTATGTGCAGGAGAAGAGAAATAAAATCAATAAAACATTATTAATTAATAAGAACAAGACTCTCACTCTTTCAATTGATGGAAATAATAAGACTCTCTATTTATAGATTAGATGACTTGACAAATAAGTCTTGACAATTATAATAAATTACTTAATAAAATCCTAATTTCTAAATTAAAAAACTACTATAATTTGAATCCAATAAGCTAAAGACTTGACTTGACTAAAATACTAGTATTAAACAATAATATGGAAACTTTTTATTTTTTAGCCAAATTTAGTTATGAAATTTTTGAATTAAGGGGATTATATAGGTATTAAAAATGAGCGAAACACAGGAAGACATGTCTTCCAATTTGCCTTCGGCTCCATTTGATTATTTTCTTGGCAGTATCATAAGTATAGACTATAAAATCTTCAAATCCAAATATGCTTGAATTAATGGAGATTGTGTTGTATGCTAGATTAGTCTTTTAGTTGCTATCGTATATTTGCTTAAAGAATGATGCCATGTGCGGAGATGGATACAAATTATTTTGCATTGTTGATGTATTTGATTAGTTGCATGTTAGATAATATTGAAAAATGAAATCCTTAATTTAATAGATAAAAAATAAAATTTACAATTATAGATATACATATATATACTGTATATAGATGTATTATGATATATGTGTATAAATGTACACACACACGTGCATAAATTTGAGTATGTACATAAATATTTAGTTAGTAAAAACTCGTATTATACTCATCTGATATAGATTCGTGCACATAACTCAAAAAAATTTACATTTTGTATATTTCAAAAATATTTTTTAAGAATTACACATATCAATTAATTGTACAAATAACGTGATAAACTTTTGAAGTTTCATACTTCATTAAATATACTTCAATTTTTGAAGAAATTTCAAAATTTGTGTAGGACCAATGATATAACACATTGAGGACAAGGGAAGGCCTAATGACTTTTGAATAGGGACTACGAGGGCAAAATAGTTTACCCAAGTTATTAGTAGCCAAATGTCTTAGTATGTACGCTCTAAAGATAGTACTCATTATTGTTTTTTAACTATTTATATTCAATAAATAGCATTTTTATCTTATTAATTGCTATGTTATTTCGATAAATTATGCCTAGATTAATGTACTCATTATTGTATTTTAACTATTTATATTCAATAAATAGCATTTTTATCTTATTAATTGTTATGTTATTTCGATAAATTATACCTAGATTAATGAATCATAAGTGTTATGATAATTAGAAACATTATCTAGGATTAGCACATACTTTTGTCAAAGTCCAGCACTTACCGCTATACTAAATGTAATTGCTATTTTTGAATGTGCAATTTTATTCCATAAACACGCTATTTTTGAGTGTGCAATTTTATTCCATAAACAGCTTGGCATTGTATCACACTCGATTAGTATAAGAAGCTGCATCTCCCAGGTGCCACGGGTTGACTGTCAGTCAAAGGCTAGTTGATAGTACAAAGCACCTACCACGCTCAGTCAGCATGAATCGCTATACTTAGCCATGAGTGCCATAGTTCTGGCAATAAGTTAACCGATGCTGATTATAAAGGTCAATAATCAACCTCCCAGCACCAGCCCATGAGACTTGAACCTGCGACCTCACTTTGGAATCAATTGTCAAAATAGCGCTTACCACTAAAGCAAAAGTAATTGCTGTTAGGGAAAGTACAACTTTGTTTCCTCAAATACACGATGCAAAGCACTGTATCTGCAGGAAAATGTTGATCATAGTATAAAATCATTTAAAGTATTTCAGAGGTCGAACCTTCAAGGACGAGTTGATTTCCTACTTTAATTATCTTAATGCAAAAGAATTAAATTGCAAAAAATTTGTAGTATTAATGGAGATCTAGTAGTTAACTGAATTAAATGAAAATAGAGTGAGAAAACAATAGTTTTATGAGTCTAGGGTTCAAGTTTTAATCTAGAGTTTTGAATAAATTCCTTAATTATTTTTCTTATCAAGTTATGAATGTGACGACCCCACCTTCCCTCTAAAGCGTACCCAAGGGTTTGGCAGATCACCTGCCCAACTCTCGCCAGAACTCACTCAATCAACTCTCAAGATTAATCATTCAAGCCTCCAAAAACATTTAAGTTCTACAATTCAACCAAAATGTAAACTTATTTACAACCCAAAAGCCAAACGTATGATACAACATCAAATGTCAAAATACATCCTATAAACCAAAAGTATAAGTACAAGAGGGTTACACACTCTAGTTCACATTCAACTGCTTCGGACCTCCAGTCCTGTAAGGAAAACAAAAACTAAACGAATGAGCTAAAAGCCCAGTGAGATTCCTAAACAAACAATCAAGTAGGGAAGCCATGGAAACATTATAGTTAACAATTTGCATACTTTGCACAATAATATCCAGTCATTCAAGAAATAAACACTCAATTATTGGAAAGATATGTAAGGCCTGGTGCAACCCAATGAGTACAAACAATTTCATAATGATGCACAAAGATATATCAAATTTAAGCACAATAAAGAAAACTTAATTAAAGAGAAAAGATAAGAAATGCAAACCAAATATCAATCCAATAGCCTCTTCAATAGATGGCGATGCTAACCAAGATGTACAAGTGAAGGCTCACTCCTTCCTCACCCCAAACACACTTTGGTTGAGCCAAGGAGTTTTACAACTATTCTACTTAACCCTCAACAACCTACACTTGAAAGATCACTCACCTAATTAAGAACTATTTTATACAAATGAGGCAACCTTCACCAAGGTTTTACCACTTCAAGTGATAGGTTCACCTTCACCAAGGTTTTACTCTTCTTAGAGAGTAACCTTCACTTCAGCAACCTCACAACCCAACTTTCCCAACCCCTTATACAACCAACAAAGAATCTTTCTATTCAAAAATCTCACTTGTAAACTTGTATTTTGTGTTGGCAAAAGTCTCCTGTCTTCTTGTGCTTTGGGGTGTTTATAGAAGGTGAGAAATGGCTCCAAAAGTCTCTCCAACGGTCAAATATTAAATGCTGTCAAAACTAGCTGTTGGCCTGTCGGACGTCCGAACCCTGCGTCCAAACCACCTGTCGGACGTCCGAACCCTGCGTCCGAACGTAGTCAGAGAGTCATCAAATCTTTGCGAAATTTCTCGGACGTCCGATGCGATCGATGTGCGTCCGACAGAGTTTCCCTCTTGATGTTCTTCATCCTTTCGGACGTCCGATAGCTTTCTTTCGGACGTCTGACATGAGTGCCCTGTTTTTGCTTCTTCTTTTATACCACAAGAATCTGTTCTAACAAATTGCTCACATAAAAACATTAGCCCAAATCTACATTTTGGTTTGTTAATCATCAAAACCAAGGATTGATCGACCAAGGTCAACAATCTCCCCCTTTTTGATGATGACAAACAAAATGAAGATTTCTTTTATCAAATAAGTTCAAATAAAGCTCCCCCTTAGAAAGTGTCAACATACAAAGAAATTTCAATAAATCCTACTCCTCCTTTCGGCATCAATAAAAAAAAAACAAACTCCCCCTTTATTTTTCAAATGAAGACCATATTGAATATCAAAATTTACAAATGTACTTACAACCATTTAGCACTTCTTGGATCAAATCTTCATGATGTACCTAAATATGAGAAATTTCATTTGGTACCCTTTCTTTATAGGGTCCTTGGGAGTTAATACGACATGATCTAGCAATCCACATGAATTTCATGCCTTTTCTCATATTTTTCTTTACATAGCAATCATTTTGCATATGTCCAAATTTGCAACAAAAGTTACACATGATAGAAGTATTTTGCACATAGGTGGATTTAATGCAACTAATTTTCTTACTTCTTATCATAGCAAACTTATTTGTGCCTTGAAAAGATTTGCTTTCTTTTGTTTGAGAAAACTTTTATTTTTCATTTTGGAGAAACTCGTTCAAGTCATTAATTCTTTTCTTTAACACATTTTGTTCCTCCAACATTTTTTCATAAAACTTTGTTTTCTCTTCCAACTTCCTTTTCAAATTATTTTTGCAATCAAAAACACTTTTTTGATTTTTTAAATCATCATTTTTCATTCTCAAACATTTGTTTTCTTGAAAAAGTTTGGAGTTTTCTTCCAACAAATCATTTATTTTTATTTTCAAATCTTTATTTTTAGCATAAGATTTTCTCAAACTTTTATGCATTTTAATCATAAGAATTTTCACATCATCATCTTCATTATTTTCATCACAAGAAGAGTGATAAGAACTTACCTCATCTTCTCCAACGGCCATTAGTGCCATTTGGGCCAACTCTTCTTTTTCTCTTTTTGAATTGCATTCATCCCATGTAATTTTGCAATCTCCTCTTGAGCATCTCTTGTTGAAGATCTTCTTGAAACTTTTGATGTGAGGAGTTATATCATTGTCCACTTCCATGATTTCATTACCCATGAAGGATGGGTTATCCCCCACTTGAGATGCTTTAAAAGCTATGCCTCTCTTATACATTCTTGCATTTTCTTTCTCTTGCACTTTGAATTTCAGCTTTAATTCATAAGAGGTTAGGGTATCCACAAGAGATTCAATGGACATAGAATTTAAATCCTTTGCCTCTTCTATAGCATTTATTTTGTTTTCCCATTCTTTTGGTAAGACATTCAAAATCTTTCTATTTTTCTCACCCAAAGAATATTCTTTTCCAAGCAATTTAAGATCTTCAATAATGTCACAAAATCTACTACACATCTTATCAACATTTTCAAGAGGATGCATTTTGAAAAATTCATATTGAGAAACAAGCAAAGATTTCTTTTGTTCTTTAATATCTTGGTTACCTTCATGAAATACACACAATTTATCCCAAATATCTTTAGCTGATTTACAACCTTTAATCCTACTAGATTCATTTACATCTAATGCATTGTACAATATACACATGGTCTTGGCATTCAAAGAAAGGTATCTCTTGTCTTTTTCATTCAATTCTTGTCTAGTCTTTAATCTAGTCAAATTGGTGGTAGAGTCAACTATTCTAACTTCATAAGGACCATCTTCTACTACATACCATAATTCAATATAAACGGATTGTAAGAAAATCATCATTCTTTGTTTCCACATGCTAAAATGAGAACCATTAAACATAGGTGGTCTATCAATAGATTACCCTTCTAAAAAAGAAACTTTTATGGTTGTCATGATCTTTACTCTAAGCGGTTAAGCTTGATCAAAAGAGACCAAGCTCTGATACCAATTGTAAGGTCTGGTGCAACCCAATGAGTACAAACAATTTCACAATGATGCACAAAAATATATCAAATTTAAGCACAATAAAGAAAACTTAATTAAAGAGAAAAGATAAGAAATGCAAATCAAATATCAATCCAATAGCCTCTTCAATAGATGGCGATGCTAACCAAGATGTACAAGTGAAGGCTCACTCCTTCCTCACCCCAAACACACTTTGGTTGAGCCAAGGAGTTTTACAACTATTCTAATTAACCCTCAACAACCTACACTTGAAAGATCACTCACCCAATTAAGAACTATTTTATACAAATGAGGCAACCTTCACCAAGGTTTTACCACTTCAAGTGATAGGTTCACCTTCACCAAGGTTTTACTCCTCTTAGAGAGTAACCTTCACTTCAGCAACCTCACAACCCAACTTTCCCAACCCCTTATACAACCAACAAAGAATCTTTCTATTCAAAAATCTCACTTGTAAGCTTGTATTTTGTGTTGGCAAAAGTCTCCTGTCTTCTTGTGCTTTGGGGTGTTTATAGAAGGTGAGAAATGGCTCCAAAAGTCTCTCCAACGGTCAAATATTAAATGCTGTCAAAACTTGCCGTTGGCCTGTCGGACGTCCGAACCCTGCGTCCAAACCACCTGTCGGACGTCCGAACCCTGCGTCCGAACGTAGTCAGAGAGTCATCAAATCTTTGCGAAATTTCTCGGACGTCCGATGCGATCGATGTGCGTCCGACAGAGTTTCCTTCTTGATGTTCTTCATCCTTTCGGACGTCCGATAGCTTCTTTCGGACGTCTGACATGAGTGCCCTGTTTTTGCTTCTTCTTTTGTGCCACAAGAATCTGTTCTAACAAATTGCTCACATAAAAATATTAGCCCAAATCTACATTTTGGTTTGTTAATCATTAAAACCAAGGATTGATCGACCAAGGTCAACAGGATACGTGCTCACTTGAAGCCATTCATTTTAGTCATTCATTCATTCATTCGCCAAACATTTTCCTTATCTCTCCGACATCAGAAAACATTTGCAAGTAAAAACTCCTTCAGTGATCTTGTCATTCATTCATTGATATCATTGCGTTGAATTCACTGGTCAGTTCTCCACCAGACTTCGTGGTAATACTCGAGTATATCAAAACACTGTCCCAGGGTCACCAGCCGCCCGACCGAGTCCGCTTTTGGCTCGAGTCAACTAACAACGAAGGGCAAGGGCCCAATTCAGCCAAAAGGCTTACATCATGCACAAGTAGCATTCAATCATTGAAAATTCACTTTTGCTTGGGTCGAGTGCGATAAAGTACACACTCGCCCATCAAAAATCCATTTAACAGTCATTGAAAAGCATTTAACATTCAAACAATCATTCACAGATATTCACAGAGTCACTTATTGCATAAACATGCAAGGAACACTCACCAGTTTAAGCAAAATAACGTCAAAAGTTTCCTTCCGGATTATGCCCTTGATCACCGACAAATCCTATGAATAACCAAGAGAAAATATTATGGTTCAACCATCTAAAGTTTAGGTGAATCAAAGAAAACCCGAGTAACTAATAGTACAAAGGTGCAAATATGGTTTCGGAGTAAAAAAAGAACATTTAGACCCAAGGGACATGAGTAACCAAGAATTTCATCATTCCAATCATAAACCAAGCGCAAAATAGTTGAACAACTCCAACTTAAAGTTAGAAATGAAAGTAAGGACAGTTTTAGAAAAACAGAATTTTTCCAATTTTGAGTGATGTTATTTGAAAATCATATCTCAAGCTTCTTAAGTCCAAAATTTATAAAATTTATACCATTAGAAAATGGATTCAAAGAGTTACAATTTCTTAGAAGACATATTTGCAAGTTTCTATCCACAAGTCAGTCAAAATCTAATCTCAAGTGGCTGTTTTATCCAGTAGAAAAACAGAACAGGAATGGAAATTCACTCAACTTTGGAAAATCACAGATATTCATACGAATTGAGACAAATTTTGAAATTTTCATGGTATAAAGAAATTTGAATCTAGTTTCAAACACAACAAGCAAAACTCAATTTGGATATTTCCACACCAAGATATGACAGATTTCCCAAGACTACTTAGAGTCTTCTGCAGGAAAAATTTCAGCAACACTTTCTTTGTATTTACCAATTTTTCCAGCTATTCAAGGCTTCATTTTCTTTCCAAATCAGCCCCAAATCAACACTACAAGTAAGAATATAAAGATAGCTCTTGATCTAGTCCAAAAACCATCCAAATATAACTCATTTCTAGGAAATAATCAACCAATACCAAAACTGGAATCCTTACCATGGCTGAAAATTACAAACCCTAGCTGAAATTTCACGAATCAGCACCAAAACTAGAAGATCATCCATAATATTCCAAGATTCAAGGCATCTATACCATATTTAACAAGAATAAGGAAGAGAAAAGAAATGGATGAACTTATACCTTCCAAAACACTTGAAGAAAGTGAAAAACAAAAGCTTTCCTCTCCAAACAACTCCACAACAAGCTTCCTTAGCTCCTTGGTGCTAGTTTAATCGGTTTAGATTTTGAGATTTAAACTCAAACAAGGCTAAATCAAGATGAAGTTGGAAGTTCTCCTCTCTTGTTTTTCTCTCCCAATTTTCGGCCAACACAAGAGGAAAATGAAGAAAACTTAGCCAAAAGGAAAGATACGAAGAAAGGAAAATGTCTTGGTTAAACTTCCATGGGTTGTCAACACTTGTCACTTAAGATCTTTTCTTTGTTTTTGTTTTCTTTTCTTCCTTTTTCTTAGTCAATAATGGTGGCTGACTTAAGGGTTAATTTAGGGAGATTTAGGTGAAATAAAAACAAGAAGATTAGGGTAAAAAAGTAGTGGTCAAGTGGTGTACTCAATCGGTAACAAACGGTGCACGTCGGTTCAACCCTATTTTCCTTAACTCTCGCGTACTTGTGTTTTAACTTATAATTCACTACTTATTATTAGCACTTCTAATCACATACTTTCTCTTACCTAATACTCACTCTTATCCACCAAATTTAGTGCACACACCTCACCAATCGATCACACTACCAAAATGCACCAAAACCCTAACTTACTCTAACTTTAAAAGTAAAAATAAACCTTTTGACTCAACTAATGAAATTATCATGAAATTTAGGGCTAGTAAATAATTAAATAGTCAAAATAAAGAAATATAAAAGGAAATATAAATTAATTTTTCAAAAATGGGAGGAAATTCTAAAGGAATTTTCAGGTCCTCACAATGAACATATTACATAATATTATTCTAGATTATTGTTCAATGTATCTAAAGTGTGTTCAATTAACTTTTATGTCTTTTTTAGGATCACAAAAGGTTAACTAAATCCTTTAAGAGCCTAGGTGATGTAAATGCATCAAACAAATCCCAACCTACTTTCGTGGTTAGATTAAATATGTTTATCTATCTAATAAATGGTTGTATTTCCTTTCCCAATTCAATACAATCCTTGAGGTCATATTCATGGTGATCAAACATAAACATGTAATTAAGAACAAAATAGATAAATCATAGTGAAAGACAAGAATTGTAATTGGAAGAATAAATCAATTTTCCTTCATAGAAACCCTAACCCTAGAAAAAGTTTAGTTCAGCATGATGAAAGAATTAATATACTAATCTAGGAAATAATACAAAGGAAATAGTTGGGGGAAAGAAAACTTCTCAGTGCTTTGCTCCAACTTCTCTTTTGTACTCCTTGGTTCTCTTTTCTCACGTTTAATCTTGATTTCCAAGATAAATTGTGTAAAAAGATGAAGGAATATATTGTCCTAGCCAAACTAATGTTTTTCTTTCCTAAAATGTCATAAACAACCCTTATTTATATCTACTAGGAGTTACAAGTGAATCAATGTTGGAGTAGATTTCCTAAAGTTGTTAGAAAACTGCACCCGCAAAAGTCCGACATAGACCGGTGACAACACCGGTGATAAGACCAGCTAGTCACGTACTCCTAATTCAAAGGATGGTATTGACAATAAAGTCCAATGTACGTGCTACGAATCTGTCAGTGTAGTACTTCGGGTTTAATCTCTCTGGACACCTCCGATACTTAAGTCAGTAAGAGCACAGAATAAAATAAAAGCAAATAACCAAAAAAAGTAATGAACAGTATCTATTTCTTAGAAGTTGTGAGGGATATTTATACTAATAAGTGAAAGAGAGGAAGGGGGACAAATCCTGACATCACAACTTGGGAATAATAAGTGGTTTTAGAGTTGGTACAAATTGTCAATAAGTACGAGGCGGAGCCTAACAGATGGCCACGTCATGGGATCTTCCCAAGGTGATGCTTTTGATGATAACTTGACTGCTTTGTAGCATCGAAAAAACTAGCAGGTTGGAAAGAAGGCAACCACTTGTAGCGTAAGAAGACGGGTCAATAATAGGGGGACCTGCTAAGCACTTGGGAGAGATCAATTAGGGCACCCACAAGTGCCCCTAGCTAGGGAATAGGAAGGCAAGAAGGCTTGAAATCTAAAGATTTCGAGGCCTTTTGGTTCTCAATATTTGTAATATAGTTGTTGAAATCAAAAGGACAGCTGGTGCTGACACATAGTGTTATGATAATAATTGAAAAGATGCGACCATTGATAGATAGATAGGACACGTACTTGAAATGGCAACTTTATTCAGTTTGTCATTATCTTAATCACCATGCATTAATGATAGGAAGAGGGGCAGGCTTTTTGAATTTTGAAAAGTGCAGCTCCATTTCTCGGATCATACGATAAGTTAAAGGGTAGGGCTCCATTTGAAAGGTGCTCCCTTCTGTTGATCCTCTTACTATGAACTTCCACAATTTCTTATTCTCAATTTATTCCCAACTCCCAACAATCTCACTGAATCTTTTTCGAGCATCGAAGACTAAAAAAAATAAGGACTTTAACCTTGCCTATTTTTCAATATTGGCCCGAATTGTAAAAATGCACCAGGAGATGGTAAGGTTAGAATCAATTGAGATAGAAAGGCCCAACCTCAAGCTGTTGAAAATAGTGGAGGAAGTCAATGATGAATTGGAGAGATGGAAAGATGAGGAAGAGACTGAAGAGACTTTTGAGGAGAAGTCTAAAGAGGGAGATAGCAGTTTGAGTATCGAAGAGGAATCCGAAATAGATTTCCAGGTCTTGTACAATGATGACCTAAGTATGGAGATTGAGAGGGATATGGAAGTTGAAGAGCCCCCCACTCTCCGAGATCTATCCGATATAAATTTCGAAGGGGCCCTTTCTTTCAAAGTGATATAGGCTAGGAGGAGGTGTCAATCATTATTAGGAAATATCCTTGTCATCGAGATTTATATATTACGTTGTCAGGGACAAATCGATCGGTTATCTCACCACCTAAGGGTCAAGTGACTATCTATACTGATCAACTGGAAGTAGGGCTGATGTTGTCAACATCTCCATTCCTCAGGGACAACTTGAGGTTTTGGAGAATCCAAATTACATAGTTGACTCCCAACGCTATTAGGATTTTGGTTGGTTTCGACCTGATGTACTGGCATTTAGAGATAGACTTATGGCGAGTCTTTTCTAAAAATTCTATACCACTAAAAACAAGGGCAACAACAAAGACTGATTTTATTTCAACCCCAGGTTAGGAGTGTGTCGCGCCCCATTTTTGAAAAAAAAAACAATCTAAGCATTTAGGGTGTTAGAAAAATGTTTGATGGAAAATGAGAGAATAAAAAATGAGTTTTTGATTTAGAGAATAAACAAAAGAAAAAAGGCCTAAAATGGGACTTAAAAAGTGTGACGATTTGGGTCCAAAATAATACTCTAAAAAGTGTTTTTAAGAAAAAATAGGAATCGCCACTTGGTATCGAGTTTAAGTGTATCAAGTCACCTAAAAATATAATTTTAACAAAAACAGATAAAACCCTTTTAGACAACTTCAGGTCTTGGAAAACAAGAAAAAAGAATTCGGAAGTCACAGTTGAAGAAAGGGAAAACAAAGATTTGATAGAATCAAACCTAAGGCATCCTTTCAACCTAACTAAGGTTAGTTACGAGATTTAGTCGAAAATTTTCTTAATTTAACCTATAAAACTTATCACATTTGGATGTTTCTACATGAATGTAAACCTAGACCTAATGGATATCGAGAGGATCGAAATATCTCTTCAAAATTTAATCAGTGCAAATTACATTAATTGTGATGCCCAAAATGATTTTTAGAAGAGATCACGAATATAAAAAAATAAGACTCAAAGAAAAAAATAATTATAATATATAAATATACATGACCTAAAGGGGAGGAATGCAACATAACGGGTACGGAGGACTAAGATTCGTGACTCAAGTTTTCCTTTTCATAGAGGAGATATGAGCGTGCTAAGGTTAAGAAACCATACTCGTTCATTTCCCATATTTGAAGGGTGACTCCTCCAACCTAGTCAAGCAAACGGACTAGCCTAGTTCTATTCCTTTAAATGGAATGCAAGTTTAAATGTTATGCTTCGTGCACATAGGGACAAGGAGGGGTAATATATAAAGGAAATATCATGCAAGATAAGAAAAGATCGTAAAAGTGAAAAGTATGCATGAAGTGCAATAAATGTCAAGCAAAGCATGAATTCTAGCGCGAAAATGGCTTAAGGGGTCTAGCATTGGACTAACCCATTTCTACAAGTTTTCACCAGCATTGGACTACCGAGAAATCGGGGAGAATGGTCACAACTGGCGTTGGACTAGTGTGGTAACGTCAAGTATTTATTATAACTAAATAAATCATATAAAACATAATTATAGCAAATAAATACATAATGCACATAGAGCACATAACACATAGGCATAATTTCTATATGCAAAATTTGTAATGAAAGCAAGTAAACACATAAACACACAAGCAAATAAACGCAAATAAAAGGCTAACTGTTACATTTGGAGCCCTAATTACAATCTAAAGGGGGAAATTTAAAAATAATAACCTAACTATTACATTTATCTAACTAATTACATTTTTTGCAAAATTAAAACTTATCTATTACATAATCTAACTAAATACATGTCTTGAACACCTATCTATTACAATTTGGCATTTAAATGACCCTCAAATAATCATCAAAAATCAAATAAATGAATAATAATAAAAGAAAAACACTCAAAACATGCAATTGCACATAAAACACATTGGAGCACATAAAAGAATTTAAAATAATAAAAGAGATTACCTTCCTTCAAGTTGTGATGATTAAATGGGGCGAAATTTGCCCTACTTATGCTCCAAAATCAACGAAATAATCAAGGCACCAATTTAATTATAAAGAAATGGAAATAATCATGAAATCTACCAATTAAAGCACTTAAATGAAGTATAATTAACAATTAAAGAAGAAAAGTAACTTATATTTAAGAAATCAAAACTGTTAGGGATCCAATTGTAAAACTTAAGAAAGTTTTTGAGGTCAAAGTAAATTATTACAAAAGTTAGAGGTCAAAATCAAAGAAAAATAAAGTTTAGGGACCAAAGTGTAATTAAAATAGGGATCTAATTGATAGAAAACTAAAGTTTTTAGGGTTATAATTAGATTATTCAAAAGTACAAGGACTGCAATGCAATATTCGGATCTGATTTCTTAAGAACATCATGCCATTGGGCCATTTCCAGAATTTCCTTGGGCGGAATGCCATTAGGGCCTAATCAAAAGTCCAAGAAAACAAGCAGGCCAGCCTAGCTTTTTTCAACAAACAAACCCAACCAAATAAATGGGTTTTAACCTACCAAGCCTAGGAACATAACCCAATCAAAATAACTAAAATCCATTACCCACACAAATAACTTTAAACCCAAAAATCTAAATTTTCTTACAAAACCCAACAAGATAAAGGCCCCGTTTGGAACGTGAGCTTTTTGGGTGTTTGTCTAAAACTTTACTGTAGATTACTGTAGAAGTTGTAAAAAAAAATTTTTAAGATGAAAAACTTTTTTCTTTCTTTTCCTTTTTTCTTTTTCTTTCTTTCTTTCTTTCTTTCTTTTTTCTTTTCTTCTTCTCCCTTCCCCCTCCCTCGGCACCTCTGCCTCAGACGTAGAAGAACCAGCAGCCATGTTTCCAATTTTTTTTCCCTTTTTCTCTCCCCTTCTTCTCCCTCTCTCCCTCTCCTCCCCCTCCCCGTCGCCCTCTGATGCCAGAGAATTGCAGTCATGGATTTTTTTTTCCTTTTTCTCTCCCCCCTCTCCTCTCCTTTTCCCGCCACCCTCCCCCTCCCCCTAGTTGCGATCTGGTCGCCCAGCAGCCATCCTGCAATTTTTTTTCCTTGTATTAGATAATTTTTAAGTGTGTAGGTTAAAAATTTTGATAAGTTTTTTGGGGTTCTTGTGACAAAAGTTATTAAAAAACTAGTAGCATACAAACTAGGGTTGCAAACGAGCCGAACCGAGTCGAGTTTTGGTCTAATCGAGCCGAGCCTTGATATAATTTTAGTGAACTCGAACTCGATGAGCTGACAATTTCAATCGAGCTTGAAAAAAAATAAAAAATAATTATTTTTATATTTTAAAAAATAAATGAAATAATTTTTTTTAATAAATAATAAAATATTAAGGATATATATGTAATTTTCGACTCGAGCCGGCTCTAGTTTGATCGAGCCCGACTCGAAATAAGCTAGAACCGGCTCGAGCTCGACATTGATCAAGCTCGAGTCGAGCTTGACTCGATCAGCTCGCGAGCGGTTCGATTCGTTTGTAACCCTAATACAAACTTGTAAAAAACTTGGGGTTCCAAACAGGGCCAAAATCACCTAAAAATATTTAACCCTAATTATATCCTAAAATCTAGAATTAATCTACCCAAAAGACCATTAAAAAATGAAAAAGATGATTAAAACTTAAAAGGGCGAAATAAGCTAGATTTTTCCAAGTTTGGGGCCGTAGTGAAATTAAGAAAAAATTGGGGGTCAAAATGTAATTTTTAAAAACTTGCATGCATCTTCTTAGCTGGTTTCTTCTTCAACCTTGCTGGGTTTCATGTAGCCGATTCGCATGCCAAAAACTAAAAAGTCAGACTCAATACATGGACCCATGTGACCCAAGATTTATCAAACAAAGTCTAATACAGCATTTCACTAAGAAATCTGATCTAATAATCCACAAAATGAGCAGGAAAATTGCTGAAAATGAGAAAACGAAGAAAGAATGGAAACAGAAGAAACATGTTCCGCAAATACATCTTGGCAACTTTGATGCGAATACAAGTTTAAATGAGCAAGAGAGGGTGAAATATTTCACCTTTAACAACTTCGAG
Organism: Coffea arabica; assembly: GCF_036785885.1. Lineage (NCBI taxonomy): Eukaryota > Viridiplantae > Streptophyta > Magnoliopsida > Gentianales > Rubiaceae > Coffea > Coffea arabica. The sequence goes on along the minus strand of NC_092320.1, from coordinate 52,263,789 downwards.
GGTCGAAATTGTGTGTCAAACTTCGAGGAAGGAGACTCCAAAATGTGTCGCAGGAGACGCAAGAATTCTGAGCCCAACAACTTCAAGCCCCGATTCAAGGTGGTAAATATGTTGTTTTCAGGAAATTTTCTAAATAAAAGTTCTTCTGCTATGATCGTAGATGATGCAGCAAGAAAATTCTCCTCAAAAGGGGTTGTAACGAAAGAGAAAACTAAGCTTGAAGGTTGCTAATTGGCCAACCTGGTCAAGCGAAAATTTTCCAGAAATTTTTGCTCTTTTTCCCTCTTTTTGATTTTTGTTTTTCTCTTTTTTTTTTGCTGTTTTTCGCTCCTCGCTGCTTCATCTTCTCTTTTTTGCTCATGGCTGCGTTTAGGATCTTTTATAGCTACAAAATCCCCTCCAAAACCTAGAACTAAGGGAGGAGATTGGAGCTGCATTTTTTGTGGCCATTAGATGGCTTTTAATCCTAGATTTCTTGATATTTTGGATCAATGCCAAGTGACCTGTACTGGAGTGATCGAATGAAGGAAAAAATGGAAGAAAAAATGAGTGAAAATGGGAGGAAATGGAGCTACATCAACACTGTACTGCGGCCTTGGGTTTTCCTAGTACGAAGAAGAAAACTCAGCGCGCGTGCAACTCCCCCCCCCCTTTTTTTTTTTTTTTTGCAAAAACTACATTTGATTTTTGTTTTCTTTTCCGCTTTTCTTTTCTTTTCTTTTTCTGAATTTTCTACAATGATTTTTCTCAAAAAATAGAAAAAGAAAAAAACAAATTAAAATAAATAAAATTTAACTAAAATGAACAAAAATAGGAATAAAATGAAGGAAAATAAGAAAAATAAAATGGTGAAATTTTGGTGTCTATAGAGTGAAAGGGTTAGTAGTGGATGCGCCTACTTGTATAAAAAAGTGGAAGCACCATCACTTCTTTGTCTCAGCCGATGACTTTTCACAGAAATTCTAGTAGAGGTTTGTCAACGCACTCATCAACCCAAATTCTGGGGATGTGGAAATCAGGAATTTGAAATTATTCTTAGGTTGGGGCTGACTATCAAAAAAATTTTTTTTCGAGGCAGTGGTGATGGACAGGTAACTTAGCTGAGTTTTAATCAAGCTGAATAGGGTTCCATATTATAGCTTTAGACTCGATAGACATTGTAATCTTCTTCCCTAATGATTTGCATTTCATCTCGATGACTGAATAATAGCCTATTCTTCCTTTTTGTAATGACCAAGGTGTCGAACATGATCATGAAGATGCAGAGACCACATAAAAAGTTGGCACTAACGGTCAACTCAATTTAGGCGATCCTCATGATCAAAGATGCAGACAGCTCAGAACTTCCCATCCAGGTTCTTGATCAGAGTTAGAATCCTTGCCTTCTAAGGAGTAACCATTGCTTTCCTGGCACCAAATAAGGTCAAGAAGATAAAAAAGCCTATTCACAATGGCAGTAAGGATTGTTTTATGGTCTCGTCGAGTCATTCCCATTTTCCTAGAGTCAACCGGTGAAACAACTGATCCCACTAACAAGTTCTGCCTAATTGGAACTTGATGGTAAATAATCGGGCCATGGAACCCCAAATGGCTTGGGAACTAATCATGAATTTCATGCTCCTCCAAGACATCCAATAGTCTTGATAACTTGTAAGGCATGAACTCGGGGACTATTTGATGTTGGGTCTCACTGTGACATGCTTCTTATCTGCTTCTACAAAGTCTGTTTTCTCTACGTCTTTATGAACTAATCTGAAGTGCTTGTAGGCCAACACTTTTGCCATAGATGTCCCTTCCTCTGATACAAGGAGTTGGATGAAGTAAAGCTCATAGCGGGAAACCTAAAGAAAAGAATCCAGGAACTGGAAGAAAAGTAAGTTGAGCTGTCACAACAAAGGATTTGATAGTTGTCGAGGCCAACTCCTTCAAGATGGCCTACGGGAAGGAGAAGAAGAGGACCTAGGACGAGAGGGTTTAAAACCTTTTTGGTTTACCAGAAAGTTAGGGAGACAGCAGTGGAGGCACAACTAAATTTAGGGCCTTCTAGAGGGACCTCGACGAGTTGACTATGCTGAACAATATGTGCGGGTTCACCTCGACTGTTGATATGGTTGCTCACCTTCAATGCCGAAATGAAATAGTTTGAAACTAAGGAAGAGGAGATTGAAAACTAGGGTAGCAATGAAGTAATCCGAATCGAGGGTGAGGATAAAGGGGAAATCAAGGGGATACCAAGGTCATGGGCCAAAACTAAGTGCTTGACCTCAACCTTTTGTAATATTTGTACTTGAAAAATTTGTCAATGAATTTGTCTTTTGTGAATTTCTTTACTATTCCTTTTGGTATGATATTTATATTTATTTTTATTCCCAACCTTTTCTAATAATCCACTTTGTCTCCCTTTTATTTTTTATGCAAGTATAAGGAATTTGAATAAAAATAAAATGCATTCAACTAAATTTGTTAAAGAGTTCAAAAGATTACACTATGTGTAATTTAAACATGATACAACCTTCACGTGCCAAGTTCTAACAATTGGAGTACTATCTTGGCATACACGTTTGCAATAACCATTCTGACTGGCCCCTCTAACTTGGTACGGTTCTTTTCATTTTAGAGCAAGCTTTCTAGTGGCAAGACTCGGCTAACTGAGTTCTTTCCGAGCACCAGATCCTCAGACTTGAAATATAAACATTTAACTTAGGAGTTATAATATCGGGTTAGTATGTTCTTGTACTCGATACTTTTCATTGTTGCAAAGTTCCTCTTTTCCTCCAAGAGATCCAAGTCCATTTGCCATTCTTGATCATTAGCATCAGCCACATAAATACAAGATGAGGACTCGGAACGGAGACTTTGATAGGAATGACCGCTTTGGCCCAAATACTTGAGGGGGAAGGGAGTTTTAGTGGTTGTTGATCTAGGAGCAGTTTAGTAGCTCTACAGTACACTGGGCAATTCATCTACGCATGTAGCTTTGATTTATTGAACCTGAATTTTTAGTCTATGAAAGAGGGTATGGTTGATATTTTTGGCTTGACCATTTGCCTACTAGTGATCTACCGAGATGAAGTATTGCTAATTATACATTTTTTTACACCATCCCTTGAAAAAGATTCTTAGCAAATTGTTTCTTGTCATCTGAGATAGTGGCCTAAGATATACCAAATCGGCACATAATGTTTTTCTCAAAGAATTTTTGGATAGCCTTGCTCGTGATGGAAGAAAGTGGTTCGACTTCAACCTACTTGGTGAAATAATCCACGGTCACAATGACGGATGTAGCCTCTAGGTGCTCGAGGAAAAGGTCTAATTATATTTGTCCCCTATTGTTCAAAAGGTCAAGAGGACTGAGTAGACACCAGGGATTGGCCGGCTGATGGTGTGCTCGAGGGCATGAGTTTCATAGGAGGGGCAGCATTGCACCAATTATTGAGAGTCTTCTTACATAGTAGGGTTCAATAATAGCCAAAAAGGAGAGTCTGATTAGCATGCGGAATCTAAAATAGAACCCTACATATGCCCTCATGAATTTCACGATGTACCAGGTCTCTCTCCTCGAGAGTGACGCATCACAGTCATAGTTCGAGAAAGGACCTTTTGTATATTATCCCATTTCGAAGGAAGTACTAAGCCGACCGATATTGAATTTTCTTGCTTCAGCACGATCTTCGAGTAGGACTCCTTGGCTAAAAAATCTAATAATAGACTCTATTCAAATATTCTATGTCTCTACAAGGTAAACTGGATTTTCCTGAATTGAGTTTTGCTATGACCTTCACTAGGACTGTCTTATTTAACTGAGAGAATGAGCTAGAGGTTAACAAGGAAAGAAAGTTAGCACACTTGTTTTGGAAATGAGGAATTCTTTGGATTTTGAAAGATTTAAAATCCTCGGCTTGCTAGAGAACCTTGGATAAGTATTTTTACATGCATTTTTCTTTGGGCTCATAGTGTCCTAGCACCTATCGAAACACTAACTAAAAGTCATTGTATATTTGTAATTATTGGGTCTCAAGTTGCCATGCCAACTGGAGGCTAGCAAATAGGCCTCAAACACGATGTCGTTGTCAGAGGCTGAAAATTTAAAATACATGGTATAGGAGCATTCCTGACTATTTGAACTGAGGAGCAATAACCTATCCCCAGTTCTGTCATTGCTAGACGAGCCGTCGACATATAAGTTTCATCTATAATTACAATTAGCTTATTTAAGTGAAATCAAATAGAGATATAATACATGTTATTCGTATTATTCAAGTGAAATTGTGACGCCCCACTTCTCCCTAGGATGAATCCAAGGGTATCGGCAGAACGCCTGCCTAACTCTCGTCAGGGCTCAATACAAGTCAAATTTAAACTTAAAGGTGATCAACCAATAATAAAAGTCAATATAAAGAAAAGTCGCTTTCTTATATAATCATTCAAGTCTTACATCATAAGTTTCCAAAAAGTACATCAAATTTCCCCTAAAAATACAACCATCCAAAGTTGACTAAACCATTTACATCCAAATTCTAATCAAAAGGTAATCAAGTCAGCTTCTCCAAAATCTTTTCTTACCAAGCTCCTGTTAAGGAAAACAAACTAAGGGGGGTGAGCTAGTGCTCAATGAGGCCAAGAAAAGCATGCAAACAAATAAGTTCAAGTGGCAATAAACTTAGACAAGAAGGATAACCATAAAGTTCATGTAATTAACCAAATACAGAAGCTTTCAGGAGCTAACTCCACACAGTTTTGCCAAGGTCTCGATCCAAAACCTCATACATTGACTCTCCGTCAACCAAGCAAGTATCAAATCCGTAGACTCCACTTTTCACCAAATTTCTGTCCACCGTTACACCTTCTACCGGGCCCGAAGGTCAAATAGAAAAGGCAACACTACTCGAGTATGTCAAGCAAGATCTCAAAAGATCAAACTTTATAATTTTCTCATGGTTCACCAAGTTTCTTGACCAAGCTCATGCTGGCTCGAGTCGCAAGGTTAGCCAATGAGTTTTAGGTGTTCCCACGAGTACAAGTATAATTTATTGAGTACAAGCAAGTCAATTATTCAGTCAAGTAAAAGAGAACGAGTGCGATAAAGTACGCACTCGTCTCGACAAAGTCCAAATTCACTTATTCAACAAGAAACAATTAAAGTATTAAGCAACAAATCATGCACTTAACACTCATCAAAATCAAGAGTGTAAAGCCAGAGCAAGGCAAGATCAAACGAGCTCCTCGGGATCCTCTCGATCACCTGAGACATGCACAACTACAAATCACCTGGGTAATCAACCAAGGTCTAGTAGTATTCCCGCTACCCTCACTCAAGAGATAACACGTTCAAATCGAATGCAAATATCACTTACTAACTTAATCCACGAGGGTAGCATTTGAAAATATCTAAGAATGCATTAATTCAAGTCAAGTCAAGTCCAAGATTCTCCAATTTGAGGATTAAGCAGATCTCTAAGTTTTGGCACGAAAATCGAGAAAGATGGAAGATTATTTTCTTGTCAAAATTCCCTAGTTAAACGCCTAAGTTTCAAGTATAAGTGGGTTTTCACATTTTCCAAACTCATTTTGTTAAAGTCTAGTAAAACCGCCACTAACGGCTCGTTAACTTCTTTAGCTACCACTTCAAGTTGTAAACTTCAATCGAGTAATATTCTCAAGTTTTCTTTTAGTAAAAGACTCACTTAACATTCATTTTCAATGATTAAATCGAGGGCGTAAACTTAGGAAACTATGGCGATAGAAACTTTGGCTTTCAAATAAGAAAGATGAACACAATTTTTTTACTTGGAAGCTTGGCCAAAGCATTCCGAGTATTACTAGTTAAGTTAACAAGAAACTTTTTAAATCATTCTTTTAAAATTAATGCTTGTATGATTGCCAACTCTAGTACAAATATCAAGGCCAACATATGGACAAGTCTAGCAAATAAGCTTCACTTGGAAATTTGAAAATGGTGGCTAAAAGCCAAGTACAAGTCTTGACCGCTTTAATTAAGGTAACTTGTTAAAAGTGTAAAATTTTGAGGAAAGGAGAGATACATTAGCCAGAGAAGTTCAATAGGGATACATTTGAAGTCAAGGAAGTGGAAAAATCAAGGTAAGAGGTCGGAAGTAGGCCGCCTGAGATTTTAAAGTCAGAAGAGAACCTGTATCATCCATGAAATCAAGTTTGAAATGAACTATCAATCTCAAAAGGAAGTTGGAAGTTCTTAAAAGTTCATTTCGTAGGAAATCAGAAATTTCCAGTTTTATGCGACAACACTTGAAAATTCATATCTTGAGTTTGGTAAGTCCAAAAAATGAAAACTTAACACCGTTGGAAACTAGGTTCAAGGTACTAAAACTTTCCAGAAGACACTTTTCCCAGATTCCAATCAGAAACTATTCAAATCTCAGCTCAAACTTCCTGTTTTATTGAAACAGGGCAGAAACAGTCTTGATTTTCAGTAGAGTTTGAAAATTTGGCAAAATTCACAGGAATTGAATTAGCCTTTGAATTTATAACACGGCAAGAACTTCAAGTTAAGTTTTAAAAACAACAAGTAGAACTCAATTTGGATTTTTGAACAGCAAGATACAACAGTTTCAAGAAGGCTGACTTTTGCAATCTGTTCAGCAGATTTCCAGTCACAAAGCCTCGACATAGTTCTGAAATCAAGCCATAACTAACACTATACAAGTCCAAATTGGGAATGGGTTATGGCATTGAAAACTAGATTCAAAATTCTATAAATCCTCAGAAGAAATCGTTTTCAAATTCTTTTCACAAGAGGGACGAAATTGAGCCACAAGATGCAGCTGTATAGTTTTTCTTGGATAAACAGGTGAAACAGATTAGTCCATTTTGCCGGGTCACTACGCCTCACTCAAAATGAAATAGCAGGGAAATTTTATACCGTTGGAAAGATCTTGGTGTCTAGTTTCAATTGTCGCAAATGGCACTTGATTTCAACTTTTGTACAAAGATTTATATATAGACAAAGAACCCCTGGTCGGCTGACCTGTGTAGCTTTTCCAGTGTTCTTCCTTTCTTCAAAAGTCAAGTTTTATCCAACCAATTGAAATGATTTTTGAAAGACAATTTCCACACACACAACACAACATATAACAAGCATTTTAGCAGCTATATAAGCAACAAAAATTCGAAATTCAAACAAGGCAACAAGGCAGCAGTTTCGGCCAGCTCTTCCCATGAGTTTCTTCCAACTTTCTCTCCTCTTACCAAGCCAATATCAAGTCACTCATCACACAAACAACAACAATTAAGCAAGAGGCCTCAAGTCAGCTACCTAGAAGGTCACCTCAAGACCACTACCTTGGATGTTTAGCAAGAAATAAAAGTTCCTCAAGTCCTGTAGCCTAACTTCTTGATTAGGGTTTCAAACCCATGAAATATAACCTCTACTCTTGGTAAAATTTGAAAGATTAAAGAAGGATGAAGTGATTACCTCTTCAAGCTCCTAAACCCTAGTTGTAAGCAAGACTTTCACCAACACTTTCACCAAAAATCACCACAAGATTGCACCTTCCTTCTAGTTAGAGCAAAAACCCAAAGTTTTGATGGTTGGATGAAGATCTTTGAGCCAGATTGGAGAGCAAAAGATGAAATTTTCTCCTCCCCTTTTAGCTTCTTGTTTAGCCGAGAATAAGAGAGAGAGTGTGTGTGAAATGTCTTGATTTTTGTGCTGAAAAGTTGGAAGAAAACTAGCCTTATGTTTGGTGAAAAAAGTC